>NW_028263373.1:21424433-21737392 GCF_051168715.1 Poecilia mexicana | reverse complement strand
CCTCATCACAGTTATGTGGTCGATTGATGACATCACCCTTGCCCCGCCCACTTCCGACAGGAAGTGACCTGTTTTTTCTACTGTATGTCTTACTTTTTCTCTCTAATTCTTATGGGTTTCATCCTGTGCAGACTGACATGAAATGAAATGATGATGAACTCTGCCGTGATGAACTCTACTGACCCGTGGGGGCGTGGCTAAGTCCCAAACTTTGAATATACATCATGAAACATGAATGTGAAATTACTTCCTAATGCCAGGTCACAGATGCATCAGACTTTCTATGTCTCATTATAGACCAGCCCTCATAACAGTTAGGTGGTCGATTGATGACATCACCTTAGCCCCGCTCACTTCCGACAGGAAGTCACCTGTTTTTTATACTGTATGTCTTACTTTTACACTCTAAAACATGTTGGTGTGTCATGGATTCCAACCCTGTGCACACTGACATAACATGAGATGATGATGAACTCTGTCAATGCCTACTGACCCGTGGGGGAGTGGCAAAATGGCTGTCCCTCGCCATATGCATATGATCGTCTCTTATTCACAAACGCATCATCCTATTTGCACCAGACTTTTTATGAGTGAAACTTGTGAACCTCTGAGGAGCCCAATACAGTTTAATTGCAATTTGACTCCACTGCGCCCCCTAGGTTAATCAAACAGCTGTATCTCCTTGCCACATGGCCCAATCTATTCCAGATTTTGGGTGCATGGCCAGTGAACGCTGCCGAAGACATCGAAGCGGATCGCATGGAGGACGGCGCGCGAGCGTCGGCGGTGGCCGGCGGGAGGCGGTGCTGGAACATCCGCGGTAGCTATAGGCTTGAGCGGCGCTTGGCTGCGAGGGCCGCTTGAGGCTCCGCGGAGCTTTAATTAGGCCCGAGCAGCTAAGCGCTGCGAAGGCCTATTGTAATCGCGCTGTTTATTATTCTTATTATTATTATTAGGCCCGAGCAGCTAAGCGCTGCGAGAGCCTATTGAAACCTTGCTGTTTCTTATTATTATAGTTCTTCAGCCAAATGAATTGGCTTTTTGGGGGCTTTATCATACTCAAAAACTCACCAAACGTGGCGGGGGCATAGAGCCCGTGTAAAATTTACGTATTTTAAGGTCCTCGGAAAAATCGCAAAAGAAACGGCTCAAGGGCGCCACCTAGCAACTTTCAAAAGACCCTTTCCTATTCACTTACTTTATCGTAGAGACTTGAAACTTGGTACACTTGTAGAGCTCCCCAAGACACTCTGAATTTACAATTAATGTCATAGTGCAAGTATCACAGATTGTCGGCCATTTTGGATTAAAGTTCCGATTTTGACCCGATTTTGGGCGTTTGCAGGGTTCGCATTTGATCGAACTTGTCCTAGGGATTTCGATCGATCGGCTTCAAACTCGGTCAGATCGTTCATAAGGCATGGCCGATCCAAAGTTATCGTAGGTTTGCGTTTTCGGGCTTGCTGAAGGGGTCTTTCCGGGGGTCAAAGGTCACCGATTCGCCATGAAACATCAAACTGTTATAACTCTTTGAAAAAAACTCATAGAAGCACCAAACTTTCAGTGATTGATCATCATGGGATGCTCTACAATACCCAACGGTCAAATGATGACGTCACTTAGGCCACGCCCCCTGAGAACAGGAAGTGTCATTTTTTACGCTGAACGGTCGCTATCTGACCCCTTTGACCTAATCGAGGTGAAACTGTGTCCACAGACAGAAAACATGTTGGTGTGTTGAGGATTCCAAGCCAAGCTCATTTGAATCCAGCAGGTGGGAGTGGCGGCGTGGCGAAGTGACCCTAAACGCCGTGTCCTTACGTTTGGCTGTGGATTCCACAATTTTGAGGCCAGCTGCACCAAACTTGACATGAGTGATCCTGGTAGGGTCCCCTACGATCCTATGTTGTCATAGTCTGACGTCATCTAAGCCCCGCCCCCTCAGAACAGGAAGTGCTTTTTTTTCCATGGAAAGCTGCCTTTCTGGCTCACTGCACCTAATCAACATGATTCTGTGTTGCATGACAGATAACATGTTAGTCTCACTTGCTTTAAAGCGCCAAGAGTCTTCTGTAGAGGGCGTGGCCGTGGGACCGCGGCGAAGCAGAGGTAACGCCGCCGCCATACGTTTGGCTCTAGATTCCACATCGTTCAGCCCAGCTGCACCAAACTCACTAGGATGCATCCTTATCCATCCCCGAACAGGAATCCATAACAGTCGTTGATGGGCGTGGCCTAATTTCTCTACAGCGCCCCCTAGAAATTTTTAAATGATCAGCCCCAAGCCATGCTTTAACCTAGAATTATGAAACTTGGTACACATGTGTATCATGTCAGGACCTACAAAAAAGTCTCTTGGAGCCATGGTGCAAACCCAACAGGAAGTCGGCCATTTTGGATCAAAATCAGCCATTTCCTCTTTTTCATAGACATCGCATCTGATCTATCTCCTCCTGCAGCTTTTGAGATAGAGACTTCAAACTCAGTCAGCAGAGACTTGAGACATTAAAGATGAAAAGTTATCGTAGGAATTTTTCTATGTCAAAGCATGTGGGCGTGGCTAAGTCCCAAACTTTGACTATTCGCCATGAAACATCAAGATGCAATAACTTCCACATAGAAGGTCACAGCTGCATCAGACTTCCTATATCTGACTACAGACCACCCCTCATCACATTGAGATGGTCAGTTGATGACATCACCTTAACCCCGCACACTTCCGACAGGAAGTCACCTGTTTTTTCTATTGTATGTCTTACTTTTACTCTCTAAGTCATATGGGTTTCATCCGGTGTAGGCTGACATGACATGATATGATGATGAACTCTCCATGATGAACTCGACTGACCCGTGGGGGCGTGGCTAAGTCCCAAACTTTGACTATACAGCATGAAACATGAATGTGAAATAACTTCCAAATGCCAGGTCACAGCTGCATCAGACTTTCTATGTCTCATTATAGACCAGCCTTCATCATAGTTAGGTGGTCGATTGATGACATCACCCTAGCCCCGCCCACTTCCGACAGGAAGTAACCTCTTTCTTCAATTGTATGTCTTACTTTTACTCTCTAATTCTTATGGGTTTCATCCTGTGCAGGCTGACATGAAATGACATGATGATGAACTCTCCCATGATGAACTCTACTGACCCGTGGGGGCGTGGCTAAGTCCCAAACTTTGACTATACACCATGAAACATGAATGTGAAATAACTTCCAAATGCCAGGTCACAGATGCATCAGACTTTCTATGTCTCATTATAGACCAGCCCTCATCACAGTTAGGTGGTCGATTGATGACATCACCTTAGCCCCGCCCACTTCCGACAGGAAGTCACCTGTTTTTTATACTGTATGTCTTACTTTTACACTCTAAAACATGTTGGTGTGTCATGGATTCCAACCCTGTGCACACTGACATAACATGAGATGATGATGAACTCTGTCAATGCCTACAGACCCGTGGGGGAGTGGCAAAATGGCTGTCCCTCGCCATATGCATACGATCGTCTCTTATTCACAAACGCATCATCCTATTTGCACCAGACTTTTTATGAGTGAAACTTGTGAACCTCTGAGGAGCCCAATACAGTTTAATTGCAATTTGACTCCACTGCGCCCCCTAGGTTAATCAAACAGCTGTATCTTCTTGCCACATGGCCCGATCTGCTCCAGATTTTGGGTGCATGGCCAGTGAACGCTGCCGAAGACATCGAAGCGGATCGCATGGAGGACGGCGCGCGAGCGTCGGCGGTGGCCGGCGGGAGGCGGTGCTGGAACATCCGCGGTGGCTATAGGCTTGAGCGGCGCTTGGCTGCGAGGGCCGCTTGAGGCTCCGCGGAGCTTTAATTATTATTACGATTCTGCCACCCTTTTTAGGGGGCTTTTTGGGGGCTTTATCATATTCAAAAACTCACCAAACGTGGCGGGGGCATAGAGCCCGGTGAAAAATTTCGTATTTTAAGGTCCCCAGAAAAATCGCACAAGAAACGGCTCAAGGGCGCCACCTAGCAACTTTCAAAAGACCCTTTCCTATTCACTTACTTTATCGTAGAGACTTGAAACTTGGTACACTTGTAGAGCTCCCCAAGACACTCTGAATTTACAATTAATGTCATAGTGCAAGTATCACAGATTGTCGGCCATTTTGGATTAAAGTTCCGATTTTGACCCGATTTTGGGCGTTTGCAGGGTTCGCATTTGATCGAACTTGTCCTAGGGATTTCGATCGATCGGCTTCAAACTCGGTCAGATCGTTCATAAGGCATGGCCGATCCAAAGTTATCGTAGGTTTGCGTTTTCGGGCTTGCTGAAGGGGTCTTTCCGGGGGTCAAAGGTCACCGATTCGCCATGAAACATCAAACTGTTATAACTCTTTGAAAAAAACTCATAGAAGCACCAAACTTTCAGTGATTGATCATCATGGGATGCTCTACAATACCCAACGGTCAAATGATGACGTCACTTAGGCCACGCCCCCTGAGAACAGGAAGTGTCATTTTTTACGCTGAACGGTCGCTATCTGACCCCTTTGTCCTAATCGAGGTGAAACTGTGTCCACAGACAGAAAACATGTTGGTGTGTTGAGGATTCCAAGCCAAGCTCATTTGAATCCAGCAGGTGGGCGTGGCGGTGTGGCGAAGTGACCCTAAACGCCGTGTCCTTACGTTTGGCTGTGGATTCCACAATTTGGAGGCCAGCTGCACCAAACTTGACATGACTGATCCTGGTAGGGTCCCCTACGATCCTATGTTGTCATAGTCTGACGTCATCTAAGCCCCGCCCCCTCAGAACAGGAAGTGCTTTTTTTTTCCATGGAAAGCTGCCTTTCTGGCTCACTGCACCTAATCAACATGATTCTGTGTTGCATGACAGATAACATGTTAGTCTCACTTGCTTTAAAGCGCCAAGAGTCTTCTGTAGAGGGCGTGGCCGTGGGACCGCGGCGAAGCAGAGGTAACGCCGCCGCCATACGTTTGGCTCTAGATTCCACATCGTTCAGCCCAGCTGCACCAAACTCACTAGGATGCATCCTTATCCATCCCCGAACAGGAATCCATAACAGTCGTTGATGGGCGTGGCCTAATTTCTCTACAGCGCCCCCTAGAAATTTTTAAATGATCAGCCCCAAGCCATGCTTTAACCTAGAATTATGAAACTTGGTACACATGTGTATCATGTCAGGACCTACAAAAAAGTCTCTTGGAGCCATGGTGCAAACCCAACAGGAAGTCGGCCATTTTGGATCAAAATCAGCCATTTCCTCTTTTTCATAGACATCGCATCTGATCTATCTCCTCCTGCAGCTTTTGAGATAGAGACTTCAAACTCAGTCAGCAGAGACTTGAGACATTAAAGATGAAAAGTTATCGTAGGAATTTTTCTATGTCAAAGCATGTGGGCGTGGCTAAGTCCCAAACTTTGACTATTCGCCATGAAACATCAAGATGCAATAACTTCCACATAGAAGGTCACAGCTGCATCAGACTTCCTATATCTGACTACAGACCACCCCTCATCACATTGAGATGGTCAGTTGATGACATCACCTTAACCCCGCCCACTTCCGACAGGAAGTCACCTGTTTTTTCTATTGTATGTCTTACTTTTACTCTCTAAGTCATATGGGTTTCATCCGGTGTAGGCTGACATGACATGATATGATGATGAACTCTCCCATGATGAACTCGACTGACCCGTGGGGGCGTGGCTAAGTCCCAAACTTTGACTATACAGCATGAAACATGAATGTGAAATAACTTCCAAATGCCAGGTCACAGCTGCATCAGACTTTCTATGTCTCATTATAGACCAGCCCTCATCACAGTTAGGTGGTCGATTGATGACATCACCTTAGCCCCGCCCACTTCCGACAGGAAGTCACCTGTTTTTTATACTGTATGTCTTACTTTTACACTCTAAAACATGTTGGTGTGTCATGGATTCCAACCCTGTGCACACTGACATAACATGAGATGATGATGAAATCTGTCAATGCCTACAGACCCGTGGGGGAGTGGCAAAATGGCTGTCCCTCGCCATATGCATATGATCGTCTCTTATTCACAAACGCATCATCCTATTTGCACCAGACTTTTTATGAGTTAAACTTGTGAACCTCTGAGGAGCCCAATACAGTTTAATTGCAATTTGACTCCACTGCGCCCCCTAGGTTAATCAAACAGCTGTATCTCCTTGCCACATGGCCCAATCTGCTCCAGATTTTGGGTGCATGGCCAGTGAACGCTGCCGAAGACATCGAAGCGGATCGCATGGAGGACGGCGCGCGAGCGTCGGCGGTGGCCGGCGGGAGGCGGTGCTGGAACATCCGCGGTGGCTATAGGCTTGAGCGGCGCTTGGCTGCGAGGGCCGCTTGAGGCTCCGCGGAGCTTTAATTATAGTTCTTGTGCCAAAAGAATTGGCTTTTTGGGGGCTTTCTCATATTCAAAAACTCACCAAACTTGGCGGGGGCATAGAGCCCGGTGAAAAATTTTGTATTTTATGGTCCTTCCTAAAATCGCAAAAGAAACGGCTCAAGGGCGCCACCTAGCAACTTTCAAAAGACCCTTTCCTATTCACTTACTTTATCGTAGAGACTTGAAATTTGGTACACTTGTAGAGCTCCCCAAAACACTCTGAATTTACAATTAATGTCATAGTGCAAGTATCACAGATTGTCGGCCATTTTGGATTGAAGTTCCGATTTTGACCCGATTTTGGCCGTTTACAGGGTTCGCATTTGATCGAACTTGTCCTAGGGATTTCGATCAATCGGCTTCAAACTCGGTCAGATCGTTCATAAGGCATGGCCGATCGAAAGTTATCGTAGGTTTGCGTTTTCGGGCTTGCTGAAGGGGTCTTTCCGGGGGTCAAAGGTCACCGATTCGCCATGAAACATCAAACTGTTATAACTCTTTGAAAAAAACTCATAGAAGCACCAAACTTTCAGTGATTGATCATCATGGGATGCTCTACAATACCCAACGGTCAAATGATGACGTCACTTAGGCCACGCCCCCTGAGAACAGGAAGTGTCATTTTTTACGCTGAACGGTCGCTATCTGACCCCTTTGACCTAATCGAGGTGAAACTGTGTCCACAGACAGAAAACATGTTGGTGTGTTGAGGATTCCAAGCCAAGCTCATTTGAATCCAGCAGGTGGGCGTGGCGGCGTGGCGAAGTGACCCTAAACGCCGTGTCCTTACGTTTGGCTGTGGATTCCACAATTTTGAGGCCAGCTGCACCAAACTTGACATGAGTGATCCTGGTAGGGTCCCCTACGATCCTATGTTGTCATAGTCTGACGTCATCTAAGCCCCGCCCCCTCAGAACAGGAAGTGCTTTTTTTTCCATGGAAAGCTGCCTTTCTGGCTCACTGCACCTAATCAACATGATTCTGTGTTGGATGACAGATAACATGTTAGTCTCACTTGCTTTAAAGCGCCAAGAGTCTTCTGTAGAGGGCGTGGCCGTGGGACCGCGGCGAAGCAGAGGTAACGCCGCCGCCATACGTTTGGCTCTAGATTCCACATCGTTCAGCCCAGCTGCACCAAACTCACTAGGATGCATCCTTATCCATCCCCGAACAGGAATCCATAACAGTCGTTGATGGGCGTGGCCTAATTTCTCTACAGCGCCCCCTAGAAATTTTTAAATGATCAGCCCCAAGCCATGCTTTAACCTAGAATTATGAAACTTGGTACACATGTGTATCATGTCAGGACCTACAAAAAAGTCTCTTGGAGCCATGGTGCAAACCCAACAGGAAGTCGGCCATTTTGGATCAAAATCAGCCATTTCCTCTTTTTCATAGACATCGCATCTGATCTATCTCCTCCTGCAGCTTTTGAGATAGAGACTTCAAACTCAGTCAGCAGAGACTTGAGACATTAAAGATGAAAAGTTATCGTAGGAATTTTTCTATGTCAAAGCATGTGGGCGTGGCTAAGTCCCAAACTTTGACTATTCGCCATGAAACATCAAGATGCAATAACTTCCACATAGAAGGTCACAGCTGCATCAGACTTCCTATATCTGACTACAGACCACCCCTCATCACATTGAGATGGTCAGTTGATGACATCACCTTAACCCCGCCCACTTCCGACAGGAAGTCACCTGTTTTTTCTATTGTATGTCTTACTTTTACTCTCTAAGTCATATGGGTTTCATCCGGTGTAGGCTGACATGACATGATATGATGATGAACTCTCCCATGATGAACTCGACTGACCCGTGGGGGCGTGGCTAAGTCCCAAACTTTCACTATACAGCATGAAACATGAATGTGAAATAACTTCCAAATGCCAGGTCACAGCTGCATCAGACTTTCTATGTCTCATTATAGACCAGCCTTCATCATAGTTAGGTGGTCGATTGATGACATCACCCTAGCCCCGCCCACTTCCGACAGGAAGTAACCTCTTTCTTCAATTGTATGTCTTACTTTTACTCTCTAATTCTTATGGGTTTCATCCTGTGCAGGCTGACATGAAATGACATGATGATGAACTCTCCCATGATGAACTCTACTGACCCGTGGGGGCGTGGCTAAGTCCCAAACTTTGACTATACACCATGAAACATGAATGTGAAATAACTTCCAAATGCCAGGTCAGAGCTGCATCAGACTTTCTATGTCTCATTATAGATAAGCCCTCATCACAGTTATGTGGTCGATTGATGACATCACCCTTGCCCCGCCCACTTCCGACAGGAAGTGACCTGTTTTTTCTACTGTATGTCTTACTTTTTCTCTCTAATTCTTATGGGTTTCATCCTGTGCAGACTGACATGAAATGAAATGATGATGAACTCTGCCGTGATGAACTCTACTGACCCGTGGGGGCGTGGCTAAGTCCCAAACTTTGAATATACATCATGAAACATGAATGTGAAATTACTTCCTAATGCCAGGTCACAGATGCATCAGACTTTCTATGTGTCATTATAGACCAGCCATCATGACAGTTAGGTGGTCGATTGATGACATAACATTAGCCCCGCCCACTTCCGACAGGAAGTCACCTGTTTTTTCTACTGTATGTCTTACTTTTTCTCTCTAATTCTTATGGGTTTCATCCTGTCCTGACTGACATAAAATGAAATGATGATGAACTTATTGATGATGAACTCATTGATGATGTACTCTACTGACCCGTGGGGGCGTGGCAAAATGGCTGTCCCTCGTAATATGCATACGTTCGTCTCGTATTCACAAACGCATCATCCGATTTGCACCAGACATTGTATGAGTGACACTTGTGAACCTCTAAGGAGCCCAATAGAGTTTAATTGCAATTTGACTCCACTGCGCACCAAGGTTAATCAAACACCTGTGTCTCCTTGCGATATTAGCTGATCTACACCAGATTTTTGTGCATTGTCTGGGAGCAATGTCGAACATGACAGGGTGACTATCTTCAGGGCGGGTTTGGCAGCTCCGTGAGAGCAAGGAAGTGGCTGGGGGTAGGCGGTGGCTGGGGTGACATGGTGCTGAGGGGAGGCAGTGGCTGGGGGGAGGTGGTGCTGAGGGGAGGCGGTGGCTGGGGGGAGGCGGTGCTGGAACATCCGCGGTGGCTAGGCTTGAGCGGCGCTTGGCTGCGAGGGCCGCTTGAGGCTCCGCGGAGCTTTAATTAGGCCCGAGCAGCTAAGCGCTGCGAAGGCCTATTGTAATCGTGCTGTTAATTATTATTATTATTATGCTTCCGCCAAATAAATTGGCTTTTAGGGGGCTTTATCATATTCAAAAACTCACCAAACTTGGCGGACGCATCAGGTCTGCGTGAAAATTACGTATTTTAAGGTCCCCAGAAAAATCGCACAAGAAACGGCTCAAGGGCGCCACCTAGCAACTTTCAAAGGACCCTTTCCTATTCACTTACTTTATCGTAGAGACTTGAAACTTGGTACACTTGTACAGCTCCCCAAAACACTCTGAATTTACAATTAATGTCATAGTGCAAGTATCACAGATTGTCGGCCATTTTGGATTGAATCTCCGATTTTGACCCGATTTTGTCCGTTTACAGGGTTCGCATTTGATCGAACTTGTCCTAGGGATTTCGATCGATCGGCTTCAAACTCGGTCAGATCGTTCATAAGGCATGGCCGATCCAAAGTTATCGTAGGTTTGCGTTTTCGGGCTTGCTGAAGCGGTCTTTCCGGGGGTCAAAGGTCACCGATTCGCCATGAAACATCAAACTGTTATAACTCTTTGAAAAAAACTCATAGAAGCACCAAACTTTCAGTGATTGATCATCATGGGATGCTCTACAATACCCAACGGTCAAATGATGACGTCACTTAGGCCACGCCCCCTGAGAACAGGAAGTGTCATTTTTTACGCTGAACGGTCGCTATCTGACCCCTTTGTCCTAATCGAGGTGAAACTGTGTCCACAGACAGAAAACATGTTGGTGTGTTGAGGATTCCAAGCCAAGCTCATTTGAATCCAGCAGGTGGGCGTGGCGGCGTGGCGAAGTGACCCTAAACGCCGTGTCCTTACGTTTGGCTGTGGATTCCACAATTTTGAGGCCAGCTGCACCAAACTTGACATGAGTGATCCTGGTAGGGTCCCCTACGATCCTATGTTGTCATAGTCTGACGTCATCTAAGCCCCGCCCCCTCAGAACAGGAAGTGCTTTTTTTTCCATGGAAAGCTGCCTTTCTGGCTCACTGCACCTAATCAACATGATTCTGTGTTGGATGACAGATAACATGTTAGTGTCACTTGCTTTAAAGCGCCAAGAGTCTTCTGTAGAGGGCGTGGCCGTGGGACCGCGTCGAAGCAGAGGTAACGCCGCCGCCATACGTTTGGCTCTAGATTCCACATGGTTCAGCCCAGCTGCACCAAACTCACTAGGATGCATCCTTATCCATCCCCGAACAGGAATCCATAACAGTCGTTGATGGGCGTGGCCTAATTTCTCTACAGCGCCCCCTAGAAATTTTTAAATGATCAGCCCCAAGCCATGCTTTAACCTAGAATTATGAAACTTGGTACACATGTGTATCATGTCAGGACCTACAAAAAAGTCTCTTGGAGCCATGGTGCAAACCCAACAGGAAGTCGGCCATTTTGGATCAAAATCAGCCATTTCCTCTTTTTCATAGACATCGCATCTGATCTATCTCCTCCTGCAGCTTTTGAGATAGAGACTTCAAACTCAGTCAGCAGAGACTTGAGACATTAAAGATGAAAAGTTATCGTAGGAATTTTTCTATGTCAAAGCATGTGGGCGTGGCTAAGTCCCAAACTTTGACTATTCGCCATGAAACATCAAGATGCAATAACTTCCACATAGAAGGTCACAGCTGCATCAGACTTCCTATATCTGACTACAGACCACCCCTCATCACATTGAGATGGTCAGTTGATGACATCACCTTAACCCCGCCCACTTCCGACAGGAAGTCACCTGTTTTTTCTATTGTATGTCTTACTTTTACTCTCTAAGTCATATGGGTTTCATCCGGTGTAGGCTGACATGACATGATATGATGATGAACTCTCCCATGATGAACTCGACTGACCCGTGGGGGCGTGGCTAAGTCCCAAACTTTGACTATACACCATGAAACATGAATGTGAAATAACTTCCAAATGCCAGGTCAGAGCTGCATCAGACTTTCTATGTCTCATTATAGATAAGCCCTCATCACAGTTAGGTGGTCGATTGATGACGTCACCTTTGCCCCGCCCACTTCCGAAAGGAAGTAACATGTTTTTTCAAATGTATGTCTTACAGTCTAATTCATATGGGTTTAATCCTGTGCAGACTGACATAAAATGAAATGATGATGAACTTATTGATGATGAACTCATTGATGATGAACTCTACTGACCCGTGGGGGCGTGGCAAAATGGCTGTCCCTCGTAATATGCATACGTTCGTCTCGTATTCACAAACGCATCATCCGATTTGCACCAGACATTGTATGAGTGACACTTGTGAACCTCTAAGGAGCCCAATAGAGTTTATTTGTGATTTGACTCCACTGCGCCCCCTAGGTTAATCAAACAGCTGTATCTCCTCTCTACATGGCCCGATGTGCTCCAGATTTTTGGTTCATCGCCAGGGAGCTCTGCCGAAGCCGTAAAAGCGGATAGCGTGGATGAGGGCGCGCGAGCGTCGGCGGTGGCGGGCGGGTGGCGGTGCTGGTACCCCCGCGGTGGCTATAGGCCGGAGCAGCGCTAGCTGCGAGGGCCGCTTGAGGCTCCGCGGAGCTTTAATTAGGCCCGAGCAGCTAAGCGCTGCGAGAGCCTATTGAAACCTTGCTGTTTCTTATTATTATAGTTCTTCAGCCAAATGAATTGGCTTTTTGGGGGCTTTATCATATTCAAAAACTCACCAAACTTGGCGGGGGCATAGAGCCCGTGTAAAATTTACGTATTTTAAGGTACCTGCAAAAATCGCACAAGAAACGGCTCAAGGGCGCCACCTAGCAACTTTCGAAAGACCCTTTCCTATTCACTTACTTTATAGTAGAGACTTGAAATTTGGTACACTTGTAGAGCTCCCCAAGACACTCTGAATTTACAATTAATGTCATAGTGCAAGTATCACAGATTGTCGGCCATTTTGGATTAAAGTTCCGATTTTGACCCGATTTTGGGCGTTTGCAGGGTTCGCATTTGATCGAACTTGTCCTAGGGATTTCGATCGATCGGCTTCAAACTCGGTCAGATCGTTCATAAGGCATGGCCGATCCAAAGTTATCGTAGGTTTGCGTTTTCGGGCTTGCTGAAGGGGTCTTTCCGGGGGTCAAAGGTCACCGATTCGCCATGAAACATCAAACTGTTATAACTCTTTGAAAAAAACTCATAGAAGCACCAAACTTTCAGTGATTGATCATCATGGGATGCTCTACAATACCCAACGGTCAAATGATGACGTCACTTAGGCCACGCCCCCTGAGAACAGGAAGTGTCATTTTTTACGCTGAACGGTCGCTATCTAACCCCTTTGACCTAATCGAGGTGAAACTGTGTCCACAGACAGAAAACATGTTGGTGTGTTGAGGATTCCAAGCCAAGCTCATTTGAATCCAGCAGGTGGGCGTGGCGGCGTGGCGAAGTGACCCTAAACGCCGTGTCCTTACGTTTGGCTGTGGATTCCACAATTTTGAGGCCAGCTGCACCAAACTTGACATGAGTGATCCTGGTAGGGTCCCCTACGATCCTATGTTGTCATAGTCTGACGTCATCTAAGCCCCGCCCCCTCAGAACAGGAAGTGCTTTTTTTTCCATGGAAAGCTGCCTTTCTGGCTCACTGCACCTAATCAACATGATTCTGTGTTGGATGACAGATAACATGTTAGTGTCACTTGCTTTAAAGCGCCAACAGTCTACTGTAGAGGGTGTGGCCGCGGCAGCGCGGCGAAGCAGAGGGAACGCCGCCGCCATACGTTTGGCTCTAGATTCCACATCGTTCAGCCCAGCTGCACCAAACTCACTAGGATGCATCCTTATCCATCCCCGAACAGGAATCCATAACAGTCGTTGATGGGCGTGGCCTAATTTCTCTACAGCGCCCCCTAGAAATTTTTAAATGATCAGCCCCAAGCCATGCTTTAACCTAGAATTATGAAACTTGGTACACATGTGTATCATGTCAGGACCTACAAAAAAGTCTCTTGGAGCCATGGTGCAAACCCAACAGGAAGTCGGCCATTTTGGATCAAAATCAGCCATTTCCTCTTTTTCATAGACATCGCATCTGATCTATCTCCTCCTGCAGCTTTTGAGATAGAGACTTCAAACTCAGTCAGCAGAGACTTGAGACATTAAAGATGAAAAGTTATCGTAGGAATTTTTCTATGTCAAAGCATGTGGGCGTGGCTAAGTCCCAAACTTTGACTATTCGCCATGAAACATCAAGATGCAATAACTTCCACATAGAAGGTCACAGCTGCATCAGACTTCATATATCTGACTACAGACCACCCCTCATCACATTGAGATGGTCAGTTGATGACATCACCTTAACCCCGCCCACTTCCGACAGGAAGTCACCTGTTTTTTCTATTGTATGTCTTACTTTTACTCTCTAATTCTTATGGGTTTCATCCTGTGCAGGCTGACATGAAATGACATGATGATGAACTCTCCCATGATGAACTCTACTGACCCGTGGGGGCGTGGCTAAGTCCCAAACTTTGACTATACACCATGAAACATGAATGTGAAATAACTTCCAAATGCCAGGTCAGAGCTGCATCAGACTTTCTATGTCTCATTATAGATAAGCCCTCATCACAGTTATGTGGTCGATTGATGACATCACCCTTGCCCCGCCCACTTCCGACAGGAAGTGACCTGTTTTTTCTACTGTATGTCTTACTTTTTCTCTCTAATTCTTATGGGTTTCATCCTGTGCAGACTGACATGAAATGAAATGATGATGAACTCTGCCGTGATGAACTCGACTGACCCGTGGGGGCGTGGCTAAGTCCCAAACTTTGACTATACACCATGAAACATGAATGTGAAATAACTTCCAAATGCCAGGTCACAGCTGCATCAGACTTTCTATGTCTCATTATAGACCAGCCTTCATCATAGTTAGGTGGTCGATTGATGACATCACCCTAGCCCCGCCCACTTCCGACAGGAAGTAACCTCTTTCTTCAATTGTATGTCTTACTTTTACTCTCTAATTCTTATGGGTTTCATCCTGTGCAGGCTGACATGAAATGAAATGATGATGAACTCTGCCGTGATGAACTCTACTGACCCGTGGGGGCGTGGCTAAGTCCCAAACTTTGAATATACATCATGAAACATGAATGTGAAATTACTTCCTAATGCCAGGTCACAGCTGCATCAGACTTTCTATGTGTCATTATAGACCAGCCATCATGACAGTTAGGTGGTCGATTGATGACATAACATTAGCCCCGCCCACTTCCGACAGGAAGTCACCTGTTTTTTCTACTGTATGTCTTACTTTTTCTCTCTAATTCTTATGGGTTTCATCCTGTCCTGACTGACATAAAATGAAATGATGATGAACTTATTGATGATGAACTCATTGATGATGTACTCTACTGACCCGTGGGGGCGTGGCAAAATGGCTGTCCCTCGTAATATGCATACGTTCGTCTCGTATTCACAAACGCATCATCCGATTTGCACCAGACATTGTATGAGTGACACTTGTGAACCTCTAAGGAGCCCAATAGAGTTTAATTGCGATTTGACTCCACTGCGCACCAAGGTTAATCAAACACCTGTGTCTCCTTGCGATATTAGCTGATCTACACCAGATTTTTGTGCATTGTCTGGGAGCAATGTCGAACATGACAGGGTGACTATCTTCAGGGCGGGTTTGGCAGCTCCGTGAGAGCAAGGAAGTGGCTGGGGGTAGGCGGTGGCTGGGGTGACATGGTGCTGAGGGGAGGCAGTGGCTGGGGGGAGGTGGTGCTGAGGGGAGGCGGTGGCTGGGGGGAGGCGGTGCTGGAACATCCGCGGTGGCTAGGCTTGAGCGGCGCTTGGCTGCGAGGGCCGCTTGAGGCTCCGCGGAGCTTTAATTATTATTATAGTTCTTGTGCCAAATGAATTGGCTTTTTGGGGGCTTTATCATATTCAAAAACTCACCAAACTTGGCGGGGGCATAGAGCCCGGTGCGAAATTTTGTATTTTATGGTCGTTGCAAAAATCGCAAAAGAAACGGCTCAAGGGCGCCACCTAGCAACTTTCAAAGGACCCTTTCCTATTCACTTACTTTATCGTAGAGACTTGAAACTTGGTACACTTGTACAGCTCCCCAAAACACTCTGAATTTACAATTAATGTCATAGTGCAAGTATCACAGATTGTCGGCCATTTTGGATTAAAGTTCCGATTTTGACCCGATTTTGGGCGTTTGCAGGGTTCGCATTTGATCGAACTTGTCCTAGGGATTTCGATCGATCGGCTTCAAACTCGGTCAGATCGTTCATAAGGCATGGCCGATCCAAAGTTATCGTAGGTTTGCGTTTTCGGGCTTGCTGAAGGGGTCTTTCCGGGGGTCAAAGGTCACCGATTCGCCATGAAACATCAAACTGTTATAACTCTTTGAAAAAAACTGATAGAGGCACCAAACTTTCAGTGATTGATCATCATGGGATGCTCTACAATACCCAACGGTCAAATGATGACGTCACTTAGGCCACGCCCCCTGAGAACAGGAAGTGTCATTTTTTACGCTGAACGGTCGCTATCTGACCCCTTTGACCTAATCAAGGTGAAACTGGGTCCACAGACAGAAAACATGTTGGTGTGTTGAGGATTCCAAGCCCAGCTCATTTGAATCCAGCAGGTGGGCGTGGCGGCGTGGCGAAGTGACCCTAAACGCCGTGTCCTTACGTTTGGCTGTGGATTCCACAATTTTGAGGCCAGCTGCACCAAACTTGACATGAGTGATCCTGGTAGGGTCCCCTACGATCCTATGTCGTCATAGTCTGACGTCATCTAAGCCCCGCCCTCTCAGAACAGGAAGTGCTTTTTTTTCCATGGAAAGCTGCCTTTCTGGCTCACTGCACCTAATCAACATGATTCTGTGTTGGATGACAGATAACATGTTAGTCTCACTTGCTTTAAAGCGCCAAGAGTCTTCTGTAGAGGGCGTGGCCGTGGGACCGCGGCGAAGCAGAGGTAACGCCGCCGCCATACGTTTGGCTCTAGATTCCACATCGTTCAGCCCAGCTGCACCAAACTCACTAGGATGCATCCTTATCCATCCCCGAACAGGAATCCATAACAGTCGTTGATGGGCGTGGCCTAATTTCTCTACAGCGCCCCCTAGAAATTTTTAAATGATCAGCCCCAAGCCATGCTTTAACCTAGAATTATGAAACTTGGTACACATGTGTATCATGTCAGGACCTACAAAAAAGTCTCTTGGAGCCATGGTGCAAACCCAACAGGAAGTCGGCCATTTTGGATCAAAATCAGCCATTTCCTCTTTTTCATAGACATCGCATCTGATCTATCTCCTCCTGCAGCTTTTGAGATAGAGACTTCAAACTCAGTCAGCAGAGACTTGAGACATTAAAGATGAAAAGTTATCGTAGGAATTTTTCTATGTCAAAGCATGTGGGCGTGGCTAAGTCCCAAACTTTGACTATTCGCCATGAAACATCAAGATGCAATAACTTCCACATAGAAGGTCACAGCTGCATCAGACTTCCTATATCTGACTACAGACCACCCCTCATCACATTGAGATGGTCAGTTGATGACATCACCTTAACCCCGCCCACTTCCGACAGGAAGTCACCTGTTTTTTCTATTGTATGTCTTACTTTTACTCTCTAAGTCATATGGGTTTCATCTGGTGTAGGCTGACATGACATGATATGATGATGAACTCTCCCATGATGAACTCGACTGACCCGTGGGGGCGTGGCTAAGTCCCAAACTTTGACTATACAGCATGAAACATGAATGTGAAATAACTTCCAAATGCCAGGTCAGAGCTGCATCAGACTTTCTATGTCTCATTATAGATAAGCCCTCATCACAGTTATGTGGTCGATTGATGACATCACCCTTGCCCCGCCCACTTCCGACAGGAAGTGACCTGTTTTTTCTACTGTATGTCTTACTTTTTCTCTCTAATTCTTATGGGTTTCATCCTGTGCAGACTGACGCCACCTAGCAACTTTCAAAGGACCCTTTCCTATTCACTTACTTTATCGTAGAGACTTGAAACTTGGTACACTTGTACAGCTCCCCAAAACACTCTGAATTTACAATTAATGTCATAGTGCAAGTATCACAGATTGTCGGCCATTTTGGATTAAAGTTCCGATTTTGACCCGATTTTGGGCGTTTGCAGGGTTCGCATTTGATCGAACTTGTCCTAGGGATTTCGATCGATCGGCTTCAAACTCGGTCAGATCGTTCATAAGGCATGGCCGATCCAAAGTTATCGTAGGTTTGCGTTTTCGGGCTTGCTGAAGGGGTCTTTCCGGGGGTCAAAGGTCACCGATTCGCCATGAAACATCAAACTGTTATAACTCTTTGAAAAAAACTGATAGAGGCACCAAACTTTCAGTGATTGATCATCATGGGATGCTCTACAATACCCAACGGTCAAATGATGACGTCACTTAGGCCACGCCCCCTGAGAACAGGAAGTGTCATTTTTTACGCTGAACGGTCGCTATCTGACCCCTTTGACCTAATCAAGGTGAAACTGGGTCCACAGACAGAAAACATGTTGGTGTGTTGAGGATTCCAAGCCCAGCTCATTTGAATCCAGCAGGTGGGCGTGGCGGCGTGGCGAAGTGACCCTAAACGCCGTGTCCTTACGTTTGGCTGTGGATTCCACAATTTTGAGGCCAGCTGCACCAAACTTGACATGAGTGATCCTGGTAGGGTCCCCTACGATCCTATGTCGTCATAGTCTGACGTCATCTAAGCCCCGCCCTCTCAGAACAGGAAGTGCTTTTTTTTCCATGGAAAGCTGCCTTTCTGGCTCACTGCACCTAATCAACATGATTCTGTGTTGGATGACAGATAACATGTTAGTCTCACTTGCTTTAAAGCGCCAAGAGTCTTCTGTAGAGGGCGTGGCCGTGGGACCGCGGCGAAGCAGAGGTAACGCCGCCGCCATACGTTTGGCTCTAGATTCCACATCGTTCAGCCCAGCTGCACCAAACTCACTAGGATGCATCCTTATCCATCCCCGAACAGGAATCCATAACAGTCGTTGATGGGCGTGGCCTAATTTCTCTACAGCGCCCCCTAGAAATTTTTAAATGATCAGCCCCAAGCCATGCTTTAACCTAGAATTATGAAACTTGGTACACATGTGTATCATGTCAGGACCTACAAAAAAGTCTCTTGGAGCCATGGTGCAAACCCAACAGGAAGTCGGCCATTTTGGATCAAAATCAGCCATTTCCTCTTTTTCATAGACATCGCATCTGATCTATCTCCTCCTGCAGCTTTTGAGATAGAGACTTCAAACTCAGTCAGCAGAGACTTGAGACATTAAAGATGAAAAGTTATCGTAGGAATTTTTCTATGTCAAAGCATGTGGGCGTGGCTAAGTCCCAAACTTTGACTATTCGCCATGAAACATCAAGATGCAATAACTTCCACATAGAAGGTCACAGCTGCATCAGACTTCCTATATCTGACTACAGACCACCCCTCATCACATTGAGATGGTCAGTTGATGACATCACCTTAACCCCGCCCACTTCCGACAGGAAGTCACCTGTTTTTTCTATTGTATGTCTTACTTTTACTCTCTAAGTCATATGGGTTTCATCTGGTGTAGGCTGACATGACATGATATGATGATGAACTCTCCCATGATGAACTCGACTGACCCGTGGGGGCGTGGCTAAGTCCCAAACTTTGACTATACAGCATGAAACATGAATGTGAAATAACTTCCAAATGCCAGGTCAGAGCTGCATCAGACTTTCTATGTCTCATTATAGATAAGCCCTCATCACAGTTATGTGGTCGATTGATGACATCACCCTTGCCCCGCCCACTTCCGACAGGAAGTGACCTGTTTTTTCTACTGTATGTCTTACTTTTTCTCTCTAATTCTTATGGGTTTCATCCTGTGCAGACTGACATGAAATGAAATGATGATGAACTCTGCCGTGATGAACTCTACTGACCCGTGGGGGCGTGGCTAAGTCCCAAACTTTGAATATACATCATGAAACATGAATGTGAAATTACTTCCTAATGCCAGGTCACAGATGCATCAGACTTTCTATGTCTCATTATAGACCAGCCCTCATCACAGTTAGGTGGTCGATTGATGACATCACCTTAGCCCCGCCCACTTCCGACAGGAAGTCACCTGTTTTTTATACTGTATGTCTTACTTTTACACTCTAAAACATGTTGGTGTGTCATGGATTCCAACCCTGTGCAGACTGACATAACATGACATGATGATGAACTCTGTCAATGCCTACTGACCCGTGGGGGAGTGGCAAAATGGCTGTCCCTCGCCATATGCATATGATCGTCTCTTATTCACAAACGCATCATACTATTTGCACCAGACTTTTTATGAGTGAAACTTGTGAACCTCTGAGGAGCCCAATACAGTTTAATTGCAATTTGACTCCACTGCGCCCCCTAGGTTAATCAAACAGCTGTATCTCCTTGCCACATGGCCCAATCTGCTCCAGATTTTGGGTGCATGGCCAGTGAACGCTGCCGAAGACATCGAAGCGGATCGCATGGAGGACGGCGCGCGAGCGTCGGCGGTGGCCGGCGGGAGGCGGTGCTGGAACATCCGCGGTGGCTATAGGCTTGAGCGGCGCTTGGCTGCGAGGGCCGCTTGAGGCTCCGCGGAGCTTTAATTAGGCCCGAGCAGCTAAGCGCTGCGAGAGCCTATTGAAACCTTGCTGTTTCTTATTATTATAGTTCTTCAGCCAAATGAATTGGCTTTTTGGGGGCTTTATCATATTCAAAAACTCACCAAACTTGGCGGGGGCATAGAGCCCGTGTAAAATTTACGTATTTTAAGGTACCTGCAAAAATCGCACAAGAAACGGCTCAAGGGCGCCACCTAGCAACTTTCGAAAGACCCTTTCCTATTCACTTACTTTATAGTAGAGACTTGAAATTTGGTACACTTGTAGAGCTCCCCAAGACACTCAGAATTTACAATTAATGTCATAGTGCAAGTATCACAGAATGTCGGCCATTTTGGATTAAAGTTCCGATTTTGACCCGATTTTGGGCGTTTGCAGGGTTCGCATTTGATCGAACTTGTCCTAGGGATTTCGATCGATCGGCTTGAAACTCGGTCAGATCGTTCATAAGGCATGGCCGATCCAAAGTTATCGTAGGTTTGCGTTTTCGGGCTTGCTGAAGGGGTCTTTCCGGGGGTCAAAGGTCACCGATTCGCCATGAAACATCAAACTGTTATAACTCTTTGAAAAAAACTCATAGAAGCACCAAACTTTCAGTGATTGATCATCATGGGATGCTCTACAATACCCAACGGTCAAATGATGACGTCACTTAGGCCACGCCCCCTGAGAACAGGAAGTGTCATTTTTTACGCTGAACGGTCACTATCTGACCCCTTTGACCTAATCGAGGTGAAACTGTGTCCACAGACAGAAAACATGTTGGTGTGTTGAGGATTCCAAGCCAAGCTCATTTGAATCCAGCAGGTGGGCGTGGCGGCGTGGCGAAGTGACCCTAAACGCCGTGTCCTTACGTTTGGCTGTGGATTCCACAATTTTGAGGCCAGCTGCACCAAACTTGACATGAGTGATCCTGGTAGGGTCCCCTACGATCCTATGTTGTCATAGTCTGACGTCATCTAAGCCCCGCCCCCTCAGAACAGGAAGTGCTTTTTTTTCCATGGAAAGCTGCCTTTCTGGCTCACTGCACCTAATCAACATGATTCTGTGTTGGATGACAGATAACATGTTAGTCTCACTTGCTTTAAAGCGCCAAGAGTCTTCTGTAGAGGGCGTGGCCGTGGGACCGCGGCGAAGCAGAGGTAACGCCGCCGCCATACGTTTGGCTCTAGATTCCACATCGTTCAGCCCAGCTGCACCAAACTCACTAGGATGCATCCTTATCCATCCCCGAACAGGAATCCATAACAGTCGTTGATGGGCGTGGCCTAATTTCTCTACAGCGCCCCCTAGAAATTTTTAAATGATCAGCCCCAAGCCATGCTTTAACCTAGAATTATGAAACTTGGTACACATGTGTATCATGTCAGG
The DNA here is from genome assembly GCF_051168715.1 of Poecilia mexicana. NCBI lineage: Eukaryota > Metazoa > Chordata > Actinopteri > Cyprinodontiformes > Poeciliidae > Poecilia > Poecilia mexicana. The sequence goes on along the minus strand of NW_028263373.1, from coordinate 21,715,673 downwards.
ACCTACAAAAAAGTCTCTTGGAGCCATGGTGCAAACCCAACAGGAAGTCGGCCATTTTGGATCAAAATCAGCCATTTCCTCTTTTTCATAGACATCGCATCTGATCTATCTCCTCCTGCAGCTTTTGAGATAGAGACTTCAAACTCAGTCAGCAGACACTTGAGACATTAAAGATGAAAAGTTATCGTAGGAATTTTTCTATGTCAAAGCATGTGGGCGTGGCTAAGTCCCAAACTTTGACTATTCGCCATGAAACATCAAGATGCAATAACTTCCACATAGAAGGTCACAGCTGCATCAGACTTCCTATATCTGACTACAGACCACCCCTCATCACATTGAGATGGTCAGTTGATGACATCACCTTAACCCCGCCCACTTCCGACAGGAAGTCACCTGTTTTTTCTATTGTATGTCTTACTTTTACTCTCTAAGTCATATGGGTTTCATCCGGTGTAGGCTGACATGACATGATATAATGATGAACTCTCCCATGATGAACTCGACTGACCCGTGGGGGCGTGGCTAAGTCCCAAACTTTGACTATACACCATGAAACATGAATGTGAAATAACTTCCAAATGCCAGGTCACAGCTGCATCAGACTTTCTATGTCTCATTATAGACCAGCCCTCATCACAGTTAGGTGGTCGATTGATGACATCACCTTAGCCCCGCCCACTTCCGACAGGAAGTCACCTGTTTTTTATACTGTATGTCTTACTTTTACACTCTAAACCATGTTGGTGTGTCATGGATTCCAACCCTGTGCACACTGACATAACATGAGATGATGATGAACTCTGTCAATGCCTACAGACCCGTGGGGGACTGGCAAAATGGCTGTCCCTCGCCATATGCATACGATCGTCTCTTATTCACAAACGCATCATCCTATTTGCACCAGACTTTTTATGAGTGAAACTTGTGAACCTCTGAGGAGCCCAATACAGTTTAATTGCAATTTGACTCCACTGCGCCCCCTAGGTTAATCAAACAGCTGTATCTCCTTGCCACATGGCCCAATCTGCTCCAGATTTTGGGTGCATGGCCAGTGAACGCTGCCGAAGACATCGAAGCGGATCGCGTGGAGGACGGCGCGCGAGCGTCGGCGGTGGCCGGCGGGAGGCGGTGCTGGAACATCCGCGGTGGCTATAGGCTTGAGCGGCGCTTGGCTGCGAGGGCCGCTTGAGGCTCCGCGGAGCTTTAATTAGGCCCGAGCAGCTAAGCGCTGCGAGAGCCTATTGAAACCTTGCTGTTTCTTATTATTATAGTTCTTCAGCCAAATGAATTGGCTTTTTGGGGGCTTTATCATATTCAAAAACTCACCAAACTTGGCGGGGGCATAGAGCCCGTGTAAAATTTACGTATTTTAAGGTACCTGCAAAAATCGCACAAGAAACGGCTCAAGGGCGCCACCTAGCAACTTTCGAAAGACCCTTTCCTATTCACTTACTTTATAGTAGAGACTTGAAATTTGGTACACTTGTAGAGCTCCCCAAAACACTCAGAATTTACAATTAATGTCATAGTGCAAGTATCACAGAATGTCGGCCATTTTGGATTAAAGTTCCGATTTTGACCCGATTTTGGGCGTTTGCAGGGTTCGCATTTGATCGAACTTGTCCTAGGGATTTCGATCGATCGGCTTGAAACTCGGTCAGATCGTTCATAAGGCATGGCCGATCCAAAGTTATCGTAGGTTTGCGTTTTCGGGCTTGCTGAAGGGGTCTTTCCGGGGGTCAAAGGTCACCGATTCGCCATGAAACATCAAACTGTTATAACTCTTTGAAAAAAACTCATAGAAGCACCAAACTTTCAGTGATTGATCATCATGGGATGCTCTACAATACCCAACGGTCAAATGATGACGTCACTTAGGCCACGCCCCCTGAGAACAGGAAGTGTCATTTTTTACGCTGAACGGTCACTATCTGACCCCTTTGACCTAATCGAGGTGAAACTGTGTCCACAGACAGAAAACATGTTGGTGTGTTGAGGATTCCAAGCCAAGCTCATTTGAATCCAGCAGGTGGGCGTGGCGGCGTGGCGAAGTGACCCTAAACGCCGTGTCCTTACGTTTGGCTGTGGATTCCACAATTTTGAGGCCAGCTGCACCAAACTTGACATGAGTGATCCTGGTAGGGTCCCCTACGATCCTATGTTGTCATAGTCTGACGTCATCTAAGCCCCGCCCCCTCAGAACAGGAAGTGCTTTTTTTTCCATGGAAAGCTGCCTTTCTGGCTCACTGCACCTAATCAACATGATTCTGTGTTGGATGACAGATAACATGTTAGTCTCACTTGCTTTAAAGCGCCAAGAGTCTTCTGTAGAGGGCGTGGCCGTGGGACCGCGGCGAAGCAGAGGTAACGCCGCCGCCATACGTTTGGCTCTAGATTCCACATCGTTCAGCCCAGCTGCACCAAACTCACTAGGATGCATCCTTATCCATCCCCGAACAGGAATCCATAACAGTCGTTGATGGGCGTGGCCTAATTTCTCTACAGCGCCCCCTAGAAATTTTTAAATGATCAGCCCCAAGCCATGCTTTAACCTAGAATTATGAAACTTGGTACACATGTGTATCATGTCAGGACCTACAAAAAAGTCTCTTGGAGCCATGGTGCAAACCCAACAGGAAGTCGGCCATTTTGGATCAAAATCAGCCATTTCCTCTTTTTCATAGACATCGCATCTGATCTATCTCCTCCTGCAGCTTTTGAGATAGAGACTTCAAACTCAGTCAGCAGACACTTGAGACATTAAAGATGAAAAGTTATCGTAGGAATTTTTCTATGTCAAAGCATGTGGGCGTGGCTAAGTCCCAAACTTTGACTATTCGCCATGAAACATCAAGATGCAATAACTTCCACATAGAAGGTCACAGCTGCATCAGACTTCCTATATCTGACTACAGACCACCCCTCATCACATTGAGATGGTCAGTTGATGACATCACCTTAACCCCGCCCACTTCCGACAGGAAGTCACCTGTTTTTTCTATTGTATGTCTTACTTTTACTCTCTAAGTCATATGGGTTTCATCCGGTGTAGGCTGACATGACATGATATGATGATGAACTCTCCCATGATGAACTCGACTGACCCGTGGGGGCGTGGCTAAGTCCCAAACTTTGACTATACACCATGAAACATGAATGTGAAATAACTTCCAAATGCCAGGTCACAGCTGCATCAGACTTTCTATGTCTCATTATAGACCAGCCCTCATCACAGTTAGGTGGTCGATTGATGACATCACCTTAGCCCCGCCCACTTCCGACAGGAAGTCACCTGTTTTTTATACTGTATGTCTTACTTTTACACTCTAAACCATGTTGGTGTGTCATGGATTCCAACCCTGTGCACACTGACATAACATGAGATGATGATGAACTCTGTCAATGCCTACAGACCCGTGGGGGACTGGCAAAATGGCTGTCCCTCGCCATATGCATACGATCGTCTCTTATTCACAAACGCATCATCCTATTTGCACCAGACTTTTTATGAGTGAAACTTGTGAACCTCTGAGGAGCCCAATACAGTTTAATTGCAATTTGACTCCACTGCGCCCCCTAGGTTAATCAAACAGCTGTATCTCCTTGCCACATGGCCCAATCTGCTCCAGATTTTGGGTGCATGGCCAGTGAACGCTGCCGAAGACATCGAAGCGGATCGCGTGGAGGACGGCGCGCGAGCGTCGGCGGTGGCCGGCGGGAGGCGGTGCTGGAACATCCGCGGTGGCTATAGGCTTGAGCGGCGCTTGGCTGCGAGGGCCGCTTGAGGCTCCGCGGAGCTTTAATTAGGCCCGAGCAGCTAAGCGCTGCGAAGGCCTATTGTAATCGCGCTGTTTCTTATTATTATTATTATTATTATTATTATAGTTCTTGTGCCAAATGAATTGGCTTTTTGGGGGCTTTATCATATTCAAAAACTCACCAAACGTGGCGGGGGCATAGAGCCCGTGTAAAATTTACGTATTTTAAGGTCCTCAGAAAAATCGCACAAGAAACGGCTCAAGGGCGCCACCTGGCAAATTTCAAAGGACCCTTTCCTATTCACTTACTTTATCGTAGAGACTTGAAACTTGGTACACTTGTAGAGCTCCCCAAGACACTCAGAATTTACAATTAATGTCATAGTGCAAGTATCACAGAATGTCGGCCATTTTGGATTGAAGTTCCGATTTTGACCCGATTTTGGCCGTTTACAGGGTTCGCATTTTTTCGAACTTGTCCTAGGGATTTCGATCGATCGGCTTCAAACTCGGTCAGATCGTTCATAAGGCATGGCCGATCCAAAGTTATCGTAGGTTTGCGTTTTCGACCTTCCTGAAGGGGGGTTACCTGGGGTCAAAGTTCACCTAGTCGCCATGAAAAATAAAACGGTTATAACTTTTACAAAAAAACTCACAGCAGCACCAAACTGTCAGTGATTGATCATCATCGGGTCCCCTAGAATACCCAATGGTCAAATGATGACATCACTTAGGCCACGCCCCCTTAGAACAGGAAGTGTCATTTTTTACTGTGAATGGTCGCTATCTGACCCCTTTGACCTAATCAACATGAAACTGTGTCCACAGACAGAAAACATGTTGGTGTGTCATGGATTCCAACCCTGTTTCGATTTGATGGAGCAGGTGGGCGTGGCAGCGTGGCGAACTGACCTGTAACGCCGTCGCCATACCTTTGGCTGTAGATTCCACAATTTTAAGCCCAGCTGCACCAAACTTCACATGAGTGATCCTGGTGGGATGCCTTACGATCCTATGTCGTCATAGTCTGACGTCATCTAAGCCCCGCCCCCTCAGAACAGGAAGTGCCTTTTTTTGACTTGTAAAGCTCCATCTATGGTTCTCTCAACCTAATCAAGATGATTCTGTGTTGGATGACAGATAACATGTTGGTCTCACTTGCTTTTAAGCGCCAAGAGTCTTCAGTAGAGGGCGTGGCCGTGGCAGCGCGGCGAAGCAGAGGGAACGCCGCCGCCATACGTTTGGCTCGAGATTCCACATCGTTCAGCCCAGCTGCACCAAACTCACTAGGATGCATCCTTATTCATCCCCGAACAGGAATCCATAACAGTCGTTGATGGGCGTGGCCTAATTTCTCTACAGCGCCCCCTAGAAATTTTTAAATGATCAGCCCCAAGCCATGCTTTAACCTAGAATTATGAAACTTGGTACACATGTGTATCATGTCAGGACCTACAAAAAAGTCTCTTGGAGCCATGGTGCAAACCCAACAGGAAGTCGGCCATTTTGGATCAAAATCAGCCATTTCCTCTTTTTCATAGACATCGCATCTGATCTATCTCCTCCTGCAGCTTTTGAGATAGAGACTTCAAACTCAGTCAGCAGAGACTTGAGACATTAAAGATGAAAAGTTATCGTAGGAATTTTTCTATGTCAAAGCATGTGGGCGTGGCTAAGTCCCAAACTTTGACTATTCGCCATGAAACATCAAGATGCAATAACTTCCACATAGAAGGTCACAGCTGCATCAGACTTCCTATATCTGACTACAGACCACCCCTCATCACATTGAGATGGTCAGTTGATGACATCACCTTAACCCCGCCCACTTCCGACAGGAAGTCACCTGTTCTTTCTATTGTATGTCTTACTTTTACTCTCTAAGTCATATGGGTTTCATCCAGTGTAGGCTGACATAACATGATATGATGATGAACTCTCCCATGATGAACTCTACTGACCCGTGGGGGCGTGGCTAAGTCCCAAACTTTGACTATACAGCATGAAACATGAATGTGAAATAACTTCCAAATGCCAGGTCACAGCTGCATCAGACTTTCTATGTCTCATTATAGACCAGCCTTCATCATAGTTAGGTGGTCGATTGATGACATCACCCTAGCCCCGCCCACTTCCGACAGGAAGTCACCTGTTTTTTCTACTGTATGTCTTACTTTTTCTCTCTAATTCTTATGGGTTTCATCCTGTCCTGACTGACATGAAATGAAATGATGATGAACTCTGCCGTGATGAACTCTACTGACCCGTGGGGGCGTGGCTAAGTCCCAAACTTTGACTATACACCATGAAACATGAATGTGAAATAACTTCCAAATGCCAGGTCAGAGCTGCATCAGACTTTCTATGTCTCATTATAGATAAGCCCTCATCACAGTTATGTGGTCGATTGATGACATCACCCTTGCCCCGCCCACTTCCGACAGGAAGTGACCTGTTTTTTCTACTGTATGTCTTACTTTTTCTCTCTAATTCTTATGGGTTTCATCCTGTCCTGACTGACATGAAATGAAATGATGATGAACTCTGCCGTGATGAACTCTACTGACCCGTGGGGGCGTGGCTAAGTCCCAAACTTTGAATATACATCATGAAACATGAATGTGAAATTACTTCCTAATGCCAGGTCACAGATGCATCAGACTTTCTATGTGTCATTATAGACCAGCCATCATGACAGTTAGGTGGTCGATTGATGACATAACATTAGCCCCGCCCACTTCCGACAGGAAGTCACCTGTTTTTTCTACTGTATGTCTTACTTTTTCTCTCTAATTCTTATGGGTTTCATCCTGTCCTGACTGACATGAAATTAAATGATGATGAACTCTCCCATGATGAACTCTACTGACCCGTGGGGGCGTGGCTAAGTCCCAAACTTTGACTATACACCATGAAACATGAATGTGAAATATCTTCCAAATGCCAGGTCACAGCTGCATCAAACTTTCTGTGTCTCATTATAGATCAGCAATCATCACAGTTAGGTGGTCGATTGATGACGTCATCTTAGCACCGCCCACTTCCGACAGGAAGTCACCTGTTTTTTCTACTGTATGTCTTACTTTTTCTCTCTAATTCTTATGGGTTTCATCCTGTGCTGACTGACATGAAATTAAATGATGAAGAACTCTGCCGTGATGAACTCTACTGACCCGTGGGGGCGTGGCAAAAATGGCTGTCCCTCGTAATATGCATACGTTCGTCTCGTATTCACAAACGCATCATCCGATTTGCACCAGACATTGTATGAGTGACACTTGTGAACCTCTAAGGAGCCCAATAGAGTTTAATTGTGATTTGACTCCACTGCGCCCCCTAGGTTAATCAAACAGCTGTATCTCCTCTCTACATAGCCCGATGTGCTCCAGATTTTTGGTTCATCGCCAGGGAGCTCTGCCGAAGCCGTAAAAGCGGATAGCGTGGATGAGGGCGCGCGAGCGTCGGCGGTGGCGGGCGGGTGGCGGTGCTGGTACCCCCGCGGTGGCTATAGGCCGGAGCAGCGCTAGCTGCGAGGGCCGCTTGAGGCTCCGCGGAGCTTTAATTTTTTTTATTCTCCCAAATGAATTGGCTTTTTGGGGGCTTTATCATATTCAAAAACTCACCAAACTTGGCGGGGGCATAGAGCACGTGTAAAATTTACGTATTTTAATGTACCTGGAAAAATCGCACAAGAAACGGCTCAAGGGCGCCACCTAGCAAATTTCAAAAGACCCTTTCCTATTCACTTCCTTCATCGTACAGACTTGAAATTCGGTACACTTGTAGAGCTCCCCAAGACACTCAGAATTTACAATTAATGTCATAGTGCAAGTATCACAGAATGTCGGCCATTTTGGATTGAAGCTCCGATTTTGACCCGATTTTGGCCGTTTACAGGGTTCGCATTTGATCGAACTTGTCCTAGGGATTTCGATCGATCGGCTTGAAACTCGGTCAGATCGTTCAAAAGGCATGGCCGATCCAAAGTTATCGTAGGTTTGCGTTTTCGGGCTTGCTGAAGGGGTCTTTCCGGGGGTCAAAGGTCACCGATTCGCCATGAAACATCAAACTGTTATAACTCTTTGAAAAAAACTCATAGAAGCACCAAACTTTCAGTGATTGATCATCATGGGATGCTCTACAATACCCAAAGGTCAAATGATGACGTCACTTAGGCCACGCCCCCTGAGAACAGGAAGTGTCATTTTTTACGCTGAACGGTCGCTATCTGACCCCTTTGACCTAATCGAGGTGAAACTGTGTCCACAGACAGAAAACATGTTGGTGTGTTGAGGATTCCAAGCCAAGCTCATTTGAATCCAGCAGGTGGGCGTGGCGGCGTGGCGAAGTGACCCTAAACGCCGTGTCCTTACGTTTGGCTGTGGATTCCACAATTTTGAGGCAAGCTGCACCAAACTTGACATGAGTGATCCTGGTAGGGTCCCCTACGATCCTATGTTGTCATAGTCTGACGTCATCTAAGCCCCGCCCCCTCAGAACAGGAAGTGCTTTTTTTCCATGGAAAGCTGCCTTTCTGACTCACTGCACCTAATCAACATGATTCTGTGTTGGATGACAGATAACATGTTAGTCTCACTTGCTTTAAAGCGCCAAGAGTCTTCTGTAGAGGGCGTGGCCGTGGGACCGCGGCGAAGCAGAGGTAACGCCGCCGCCATACGTTTGGCTCTAGATTCCACATCGTTCAGCCCAGCTGCACCAAACTCACTAGGATGCATCCTTATCCATCCCCGAACAGGAATCCATAACAGTCGTTGATGGGCGTGGCCTAATTTCTCTACAGCGCCCCCTAGAAATTTTTAAATGATCAGCCCCAAGCCATGCTTTAACCTAGAATTATGAAACTTGGTACACATGTGTATCATGTCAGGACCTACAAAAAAGTCTCTTGGAGCCATGGTGCAAACCCAACAGGAAGTCGGCCATTTTGGATCAAAATCAGCCATTTCCTCTTTTTCATAGACATCGCATCTGATCTATCTCCTCCTGCAGCTTTTGAGATAGAGACTTCAAACTCAGTCAGCAGAGACTTGAGACATTAAAGATGAAAAGTTATCGTAGGAATTTTTCTATGTCAAAGCATGTGGGCGTGGCTAAGTCCCAAACTTTGACTATTCGCCATGAAACATCAAGATGCAATAACTTCCACATAGAAGGTCACAGCTGCATCAGACTTCCTATATCTGACTACAGACCACCCCTCATCACATTGAGATGGTCAGTTGATGACATCACCTTAACCCCGCCCACTTCCGACAGGAAGTCACCTGTTTTTTCTATTGTATGTCTTACTTTTACTCTCTAAGTCATATGGGTTTCATCCGGTGTAGGCTGACATGACATGATATGATGATGAACTCTCCCATGATGAACTCGACTGACCCGTGGGGGCGTGGCTAAGTCCCAAACTTTGACTATACACCATGAAACATGAATGTGAAATAACTTCCAAATGCCAGGTCAGAGCTGCATCAGACTTTCTATGTGTCATTATAGACCAGCCATCATGAAAGTTAGGTGGTCGATTGATGACATAACATTAGCCCCGCCCACTTCCGACAGGAAGTCATCTGTTTTTTCTACTGTATGTCTTACTTTTACACTCTAAAACATGTTGGTGTGTCATGGATTCCAACCCTGTGCAGACTGACATAAAATGAGATGATGATGAACTCTGTCAATGGCATCTGACCCTTGTGGGTGTGGCAAAAATGGCTCTCCCTCGCCAGATGCATACGATCGTCTCTTATTCACAAACGCATCATCCAATTTGCACCAGACTTTTTATGAGTGACACTTGTGAACCTCTAAGGAGCCCAATAGAGTTTAATTGCAATTTGACTCCACTGCGCCCCCTAGGTTAATCAAACAGCTGTATCTCCTTGCCACATGGCCCGATCTGCTCCAGATTTTGGGTGCATCGCCAGGGAACGCTGCCGAAGGCATCGAAGCAGATCGCGTGGAGGACGGCGCGCGAGCGTCGGCGGTGACTGGTGGGAGGCGGTGCTGGAACATCCGCGGTGGCTATAGGCTCGAGCGGCGATGGCTGCGAGGGCCGCTTGAGGCTCCGCGGAGCTTTAATATTTACTTATTTCTCTATACTAACAGTGCATGGTGCCCGGACCCTGAGGAATTATAATACTACTAAAGTACAATATTTTGATGCCCTCTTGCGTAACTTTATAATGTTATAGAAGCTGTTTCTATTCTATTCTAAAAACTAATTAAAACTGGCTAAATTAGACAAAAAGTAACAAGGAAATAAAACTAAACCATAAAGACAAACCCGAAACTACTGCAACCCTGGTGTCGAGCTTACAAAATAATGTTATGCATTTCAACCTTTATCTTATTTAAATTGGATTTCCATTAATTGCTGCAGATTTAAACTCTGTAAACACTTGGGATCCAATTAGTTGAACATCTTAAGCTGATTACTGCCACTTTGAACAGAACATATCACACTCCAGTCAGATCTGAGGTATCCAGAGCCAAGAGGGAGCCGAACCCCAACGCTCTGATTGCAGAGGCTTGAACGATCACATCGGGATGCCGAACAGTGCTGTCCTTGTTTTGTCAAGCTGTCACTCAGATTCTCTGAGATTTTCCATTAATATGTTAAACTCGGGGAACTGGGTCAGACTGGGGAAACGGTTTCCGTGGAAATCTTTTGCCAGGTCACATCCCTCTATTAGAGGAATCTTGCAGGCGTCACTTCTGAGCCCACTGGCAGTAAAGCTGTTTTTCCACAGAGTAGTTTTACTTGGGGTGTGTGTGTGTGTGTGTGCGTGTGTGTGTGTGTGTGTGTGTGTGTGTGTGTGTGTGTGTGTGTGTGTGTGTGTGTGTGTGTGTGTGTGTGTGTGTGTGTGTGTGTTTTGGATTTTATTTATCTGCACATTCACGAGAAAAGTGAAGAGGTACGAGATGAGAGGGAGAAAAGGAAAAAAGATGTCCTTGATTCTTCTGCAAATTGCACTGAGGAGTGAGGTCTGATGCTTTCATCTAAATGATACTCCTGAATAAAAGGTGTTTATCAGATGTGAAAATCACATGAATTACTTTCTTTGTGGGTGGATAAACCTCTGTTTGGTTCCAGTTTTTCAATTAACAGTAGTGTGTGTGGCCGCGGGATCCACCTTAACATAAATACCTTTTTATGCAAATTCTATATAATTCATATTCACTCCAGCAAAATGTGATTATGGTTGATTTTACTGGTCATATAAAAAACAGTTTCTTCTTACATTTTACAGGGTTATGCAAAAGTTGTGCATCATACCTGATTGCAGGAGTTTTTATAGCAGTGATATTTTGTATTTTTACAACACAATCAAGTAACAATGTTTCAGGATTTGAATAAAGGGTGCATTGATTTATCGGCCAGCCAATTTACCGGTCCGATTTCCCTAATTTTGGGAGATCAGTGAAATATCCAATAGTTGCATGTGAAGTCGATCTTATTCACCGACCTTATGTGCCTCAGCAAGATCTAAAGCTTAACCACTGACTGATGGATCGGCCCACCAGCTCATGTCTGCATGTTTACTGATAACAATAGACACCCCATTGTTACCAGCGACTTTATTGCTATTATTGCATTTCAGACAAAAATAAATTATCAGCCAAAATTGAAATTGGCAGGTCAGGCTTTTTAAAAATCGTTAATCGGCGATCAACCAGAAAAGTGCAGTCAGTGCACCCATATTTGAATTATTTGCTTATTTGCATCTTTTAATACATTTCTAATATTGTATAAAAGAGATTAAATTAGATATTTGCAGAATATAATGATTTTTTTAACCTATTAATCATTAAAGAATAATTCATAGATGAATCGATAACTGAAATACTTGCAGCCCCAATTTCTACATCTCATCAAACTTCCTATAAGTTCACTTTCTTAAACTGTAATTTTTACTTGGACCTGAAGCAGAGCAGGTGATTTGAACTGAAAATCACAAGTTGACTTTGTTTTTATTTCATTTTTTTAATTAGTTGTATGAATGTATACTATGTAGTCTGGTTTAACATGTTATCTTATGTTTGTTTGAACGAAGTAGCTCTTAAAAATTAGACATTACCTCTCAAAAATATTTACATTTATGACTAAAAGTGAAATAAAGAAAAAAGGTTTTCTAAAATCCCCCACATTTTTGGCACTTGTGCCAGCGTGGGTCTTCTGGTTGGTAATATTTAGATGTTTTTGTGTTGCAGGTGGCTGACCTGGAGGCCCAGCTGGGGCATCCTGCTGCTGGTCAGCCGGCTAAAGAGGAGCTGAGTCGGTCGCTGGAGGAGCTGGAAGCCTCGCTGAGAGCCAAAGAGCAGGCAAGAAACAAAGTCCGCCCCCTGCACCGCGCGCTGTCCAAAGCTATTTGCCATCTCATTAAAGGGAATCTAAGAGTGGAGAGCTAGCCCATAAATACAACGGGAGATATAATACTCTGCCAGCAGTGAGCTGGTTACTCAAGCCTTCGTCTCGCTGTAGAAAAATCTCTTGAAACATTCATAAATCAGCCATTTGTGGAAATGTAGGGATAGAAAATAGCAAGTCAGCTTAAGTAATTATTCTCTAAATCATCCTTGATGTTGAAAAATAGAATCCTTCTGGTTCAATAATGATAAAAAATAATCTGGTAAGTAAATGTTTATCAGTTAAATTGGGCATAAATGAAAAGGGATTAATGAGTTTTCTAGATTTTAGCGTCACTAGAGATATTGATCCCTCTTTAAATTGCACAGGTATTTTTGTCCTGGAAAGATCTTAAAAATATCTTTTTATGGAATTAATGATTATACCTGGTGAATATCTTTTACTTGTTTGGGCCAAATCATATAAAATGAACTGTGTTTGACTAAACAAACAACTTTTTGTAATTATTGTCTTTAATGTTTGATAAACATGCATATTATTTCGTATAATAGAAAAAAGTTTATCAAACTGCTTTGCTGCTAAAGCTAATGTAGCACTGGACACATGTTTGATAAGAAAATAACAGAATGAGCCGTTCAGGAGCGCTGCTGTGGTTAACACTGCTGCAAAAAAACACTAAGAACTCAGAGCAATCTAAAATCAGAAGGTATGAGGCAGCACTTGTGCTAAATGAAGAGCCGGCCCAAGGTTTGTGCAAGTTAAGCGGCTGCTTAGAGTCCTTACACCAACAGGTGGGGCCATAATCCATCATAATAAAATATATTAATGAATTTATGATAATATTTAATAATACAGACTAAATGACATTACACATGGCAACAATTTCTATATTGTTTTTGTAGTTGGTTCACAAATAATTTAATAATTTAATCTCTTTCTGCTGTTGGATGGTGCCACTGTTGGGGAAATATAAGATATCAGACTTATTAACTTGTTTACTGTAATTTTAATGTTTATTAGCTTTATTATTATTTTACGTTAAATAATATGGCAAACTTACACAGCACTCTGCATCTTAAAATCCAAATAATTTTTTGGTTTGCTAGCTTAAAATCAACAGCGATAATAACACTGGCATGATGTTAGCTAGTTACTAATGACACCAATGATGGTACGTATGTTATACACATAAGTACTATGTATGTATGTGTACACATAAGTACTATCATTTGGCGTCAACACCAAATGATAAAGCATTTGATGTGACTTGTTGGGATGGGGGGGCCAAATTAAAATCCGTTTAGGACCCCAAAAAGGCTTGGGTCGGCCCTGGATAAACGATTGATAATTATTGAATAGAGGATCAACTTGAGACAAAGAAATTCTAAAAGTTGGTGTTTCTTTGGATATTTTGTAGCATTTGCAGCAGGTTTGCAGAAGGAGCTTATGCTGTTTGTGGTAAAAGTTTGGGAAACTCTGATTTAAATGACAGGTTCAGGCGGTGGCAGTGTTTTAATATTACTAATTTATTTCCAGGAGATTCAGAATCTGCAGTGCAGGAAAGCAGATGTGGGCGAACTGGAAAAGGAGAAAGAGGAGATCATGCAGAGACTTCAGGTAAGTTGAATGTTGGTTTAATTTAAATTCAAGAGACCAATCAGCTGAACAGCACCTCATTATCTACTCATGCTTAATTATCCAACTTTAAAGTCTTTTGTGCTTTTCTAGTGGCAGTTTCGGTAATTTACCATTCCATTTGTTGCTAAATTTAATTTACATGTAAAATTAGAAATCATTTAGGTTTAATTAGTGCTTTTTCTCATAACAAGTAGGGTCATTTATTCCTGCAATCAAATCATTTCCAGCCCTTCAAAAGATGTTTGGTCTGTTTTTGCATTTCCATAATTTCTCCATATGTAACCCTTCTATGTTCGCCTCAAGTCCAACAGGTTGACTTCATGACAGTCATACTCAGGTTCTCTGTATTTATTCTAAGAAAAGAGAAAACCAAGTTGGTGTTTATCATCAGTCCAGCAGCTTCTGCTTAAATAAAATACAATAAATAACGCGAAACAAACTACAAAGCAATAGCTCCTAATGAGAAGTTGGCAGCAGATGACATTTGTAAAATTGAACATAGCTAATATGGAGAACATTAATAATAACAGTTAAAAACATATACAAAACATAGCAAAATGACTCATGAAACATTATATATGATTAAAATTGTGTAAAATATATGTCAAAATATAATACTTGTAAAGAAAACACCACAGGTTACCGACGGCAACAGAAAAAGGGGGAGGGGATGTCGGGTACTGGTTGCTACGGTAACCACCAACTGCCAAGAGCAGCATAACAGAACTTAAAACACCAATAAATGTCTGGAGAAACAACTTGTTGACTAAACAAAATAAACTCAAAGAATAAATAAACACATTTTGAGAAACTTCACATGTATAATATTGTTAAAATTAAACTCTGTTACATATACAGCGGTGTTTATAATTCATCTTGATGCTCTGGATGTATCGTCCTCAAACCAGACGCGGGTAAAATAGATGGTTGGCTTTTGAAGCCCACTTAAATCTGAAGTGGTGAACTGAGGCCTTCAAGTACAACAGATTAGTCGGGATTTCCTTATTAATGTCAAAGATTGTATCTGATGCATATTGCATAGCCTCTATTAGGTCGTCTATCATTCCTAGCTGTGGTGTCGGATATGAATTATGGATGATCGCTTTCGACCTCTGTAGTCCTTGTGTTCATTCCACAATTTATTCTGGGCCTTATTTATACACACTCATCTCATAAAGAGCAGCGCCATAAACTGTTTTTGTAAAATTATATATAGAAGAGTTTATAAATAATAATAATAATAATAATAATACATTTAATTTGTACCACTCTTTTCATTAGCAAAAATCTCAAAGTGCTACACAGTGCTACAAGGTGTGGTCTGTTTTTATGCACCTTTTTTTGCCTGCTGTATTTATCTCAGATGATCTGATTCATCTTTAGGTACTGTAAAAAATATTAGAACAGCACTGGAAATATTTTTCCAGTATCTCTGCTTTGAAAATATTTATATTATCAGCGGAGACGACATCACACAGCTGGTGCGAGAAAGCAGTCGCTAAAAACCTTTTACCATTATTATTTTACTATTATTTAAACTAGTTACATTTGCTAAAGACAGAAGTCTTTAGCATCTCTATATTAATAATTATTGTGTTCAAAGTGGTTAGCTATTCAGTTTGCAGACTAAATATTGAATTTTATAATTAAATATTTAATTTTAAGGTAAATATCTACTTTGAAGCTAAACATTTAGTTTCATAGTTAAAAATGTAGTTTTTAGTTTGCCAAAGCTAAATTTGTAGATTGGAGCTAAATAGTTTGAAACTAAATATTCAACTTAACTAAATATTTAGCTTTGCAAAATTGTAAACTAAATACT
Organism: Poecilia mexicana; assembly: GCF_051168715.1. Lineage (NCBI taxonomy): Eukaryota > Metazoa > Chordata > Actinopteri > Cyprinodontiformes > Poeciliidae > Poecilia > Poecilia mexicana. The sequence goes on along the minus strand of NW_028263373.1, from coordinate 21,700,063 downwards.
TGATTTGCCAATTACTTAGTGTGAGCCTAAACATTTAGCTTGTTAACTCAGCATTTAGCTTGATAGTTCAATATTTAATTTGCAAACTAAGTATTTACTTTGAGACTTAACTTTTAATTTGAAGCTAAATATTTAGCTTGCTAATTAAATATTTAACTTGTAGCTAAATATTTTTGTTTAAAACTAAATATTTAGCTTGTTAAATAAACATTTAGCTTGATAATTAAATATTTAATTTGCAAACTAAGTATTTACTTTAGGGCTTAATATTTAGTTTGAAGCTAAATATTTAGCTTTGTAACATTTAACTTGTAGCAAAATATTTAGCTTGTTAAAATTGTAAGTTAAAAACTTAGTTTAAAATTGACATTTATGCATGAACGACATGGTGAAAACATGGTTTTGCAAAATGAATCCCCATTTGTTTCTCTCTTGCCAGCCTAAATAACCCACATTATTGCTGTTAAATTTTGACTGTGTAGCTTTACAAACCGAATCTGTTATTGAGGAATAGAGAGTCAAGTGTGTTGCGTCTTTATTTAAATCCCAGTTTACCATCACCAGGTGATCTCTTGTTGTTGTATCTCGTATATTCAGTGATCAAATGTTTGTCAATGATTAATAAAACCCTGTTTACCTTTGGTCAAATAGGACCTGGAGCGACGAAACACCGAGCTGGAGAGTCGTGCTCAGAGCGCTGAGAAAACGTTGGCCACGAATCTCGAGGAGCAGGAGCAAGCAGAGGTTGAAGTCCAGCGAATCATCTGTGTTCTGGACGTCAAAATCGGTGACCTGAAAGGCCTGAGAGAAAGTCTAGCAAAACTGGTGGATAAGTAGCCACAGCTGGAGCTGGGAAGCATCTCCACAGTCTGTGCTCGTAGAGTTGAATTAGTGCAGCAGGACAGCAAAGATCACAGAGATGAGGTGGAAATCACTGAGGTTGACCTTTTTCTGAGAGAATCAGTGAAGATTGACAGCTTTCTCAAAACCGTCCTGTCTTTTTTTATCATCTGCATCTGCTAACTAGCCAGTCTGAAGGAGGAAGATCTGTCTGCCCTGGAAAACAACAGCACCCTTTATGGCTTTTTGATGCTGTAGCTTTTAGTAAAAAGTCTCTCCTGGGATCTCATTTACAAATAAAAACAGACATTTATACTCACTTAGGTACGTTTAGGTGTTCATAAATGATTCACAAAAGCTGGAAATCATAGCAAACCTGGATTGCTTTGCCTCTTCTGGAGCCAACAATCGAATGTGTAAAGAATGCTCAGCTTTATGTGAACAACCACTGCAGGTGCTGCCACTCTGCTCTATCTGCAGTCTGTCCATTCATTCCAGTAGAGAACAAGCATCGCAGCAATATCAGTAACCTAAACCTTCAAATTCCTCTGAACACATCAAGAGACACCTGCCTTTTCAAATACCCACACTCACATCTTCTGGTTTGAATATTGGTCTCTTTTTTTTGCTATTTAAGTTGCTTCCTTGGTAGTTTTACATTGCTTCATCAGTACACAGTGAAAATATCTAATTAAAAGTACTTAAGTCCAACACAGTAGGTATAGACGACCCACATAGCCTTTAATTTGTTTTTGTCCTGCTATGATAGCTAATTGTCCAGGACAAACAGTGACAAGCTGTTTGAACTCGGGGCTACATTTTGAGATTTTGACTCCCATAATCAACTTGCGCCTGACCTCGACTCTCCTCCCGGCTTCAGGTGAGCCGGGAGGAGAGTCTTTTTATTAAATTAAAGATAATTTAATATGCAAAACTCACATTTTGCACATTTTTCTACTTTAATTTTGATCTCAACTGCTTCAGAAAACAGGTCAGGTGTTTAAATAAACCCCCAGACGGGTTTTGGCAATAAGTTCAAGTTTTTTGTTGTCTGGAAAATTAGTCGCTTCATAAACCTCCTGATTGTTAAGTCATGATCAACGGACACTGCTCCGTTACCTAGCAACCTCAGCCAAGCCCAGCCCATTGCTTAGCAACCGCAGCTGAGCTCCAGCACGTTTGGTCAGCTGGTTTACCGCTGTATGCTCTGTACAATGACTGCTGGAAAAGAAAAGTGTTTTGTTGTTGACTTACCATTTCGTAAAATTTTTGTACAATGTTCAAAGACATATGTATGAGGTGTTTGGGAAGATGTCGCCACAACGCTTCCAGTTGGAGGTTTTATGAAAACGTGTTGCTGGAAGGAGACCCCAGATTAAATTAGAGACTATAATCCCCTTTTTGCTAACACTTTGGTCACCAGGACCTTCTGGACTCTGCTAACTGACTTCAAATAAGCAGAAGACAATGGATAGATGAATGTCAAAAAGAAAAAATAATCTTAAAAACTTTCAAAGTATTATTGTTGACAAAATATTAGCAAGCCTTTAGGCATATACTTGAAATATCTCAGTAAAGACAATATAGTAATGATTACTTTGACTCAGTGTTGTCAGGAAAATCAGGAATAGATTTCAATTTGGATCAATACTGGAACAAAGGTTGAGAATCTTAAAGCAAAATAACTTTGGCTACTTTAACACAGCAGGCCTTAATGTTGAAATCTGATCTTTGTGTGTGTCTGTGTGTGCATGCTCGTTTGTTCTTTTAATTAAATGTGACCGCAATTGGACTTCTGTGTGAATGAAAGGAGAACGTTGACGTCACACAGCAGCGCATTGTTTACTGAGGTAAAAATGAATGGAGCCGTTTATTGATTCATTTGAACGTTTGTTCAGCAATGCGAGCCGACAGAAATCTATCACAAGATCATAACACAAAGGGAGCTAAAAAATGAAACAACTAATAGCAACGACTTTTTGTGGAGCATTGGGAAACCTGCTGGGATGCGTAGTCAGAGCCATGACTGTGATGTGATGAGCTTCAGTGGAACAAACTTCATTTATAAATTCATAATTATAATTTCTTCAGCCATTGTTTATGTCCAGTCTTTCTTCTTCTGCTGGAGATTTATGACGCATGTCTCATGTTAATGAAGTAAAAGTCGGATAAAATGCAACATGACCGTTCAACCTGCAAACACAGAAAACAATGGCGTATGTATTCGATTTAGTACCAGTGGCTCAAATCAGATTTGTTTTTGGGCCATTCAGACTGCAGTGAAAAATTCAGATACACCGGTAGACCACATTCGCCTGCTGTGTGGAAGCAGCCTAGGTTTCTGTATCTCACCATTGGCCCTGCTCAATGTGACTGCATGTGCATGACTCATTTAATGACAGTGCCAACTCAAATTAGCATTTGGCAAGAAACATCCGTGAACTATCCTTTGAGATAAAAATCACTTCAGCATCAAAGGAAGGTCGTACTCTGTTTTAAATCCACTTTATAAATGAAGCCTGTTAAGTAAAATGCAGAACCACAGGTGCCAGACTTTTAGCTTTATATGTTCATAGTAATGAAATTAATTAGCCAAAATTAATAATGTGAATCCTCATTGTAAGGGAGAGCATATTTTAGGAGGATTGCTATTTAACACTATATTTAATGATTCTGGCCTGTTGCTTAAATGTTCAAGCTCATTGTGGTGTTATATTCTCCATGATTAGGAAGCCAGGGTGGCGATTGAATTATCAAATAACCAAACAACATCCTGAGTGTGTGTGTGTGTGTGTGTGTAAGATAGAAAAGGACAGTGATAGAGCAGCTCTGCTTCCACCAGAGCTGCATGTATATATTTGAATTTCTTGGGCATGTCTGGACAGACATTGAGATGACGGAGCCTTAAGAGTTCGAGTTACATCAGACAAGCGCCTCATCAAAATTCTACATGTGTGGTTGCAAGAAACAAGAGAGAGTGAAAGGTCTATTTTCTTATCTTGTAGTTTACTCTGTTGTCCACATAATACTAAAATAAACACCTGGACTCCTCATGTGGTTGTAGAAACGCAGTATTTAGGTTTAAATCTTATAGTTACTATTAGTGATTCAAGTTACTAATGCTTACAAGTAGGGCTGGATCAGTTAATGAAATAATCATCAACTAATTTAGTAATTGGTTGTTATCTGCAGTAAATGGGCATTTACTGAGAAAACATCTTAGAGCAACAAATGTACAAAAAATATAAACATTTTGCCTTTTAGATGTAAAACATTTTTTTGCCTGTAAATATCTTCTACACAGAACTAATGTGACATTTTTAGCTTCACTTGGTTCAAATTCTTTTGTAAAATCTCCTGTTAGCATTTAACATGTAGACAATGTCCCCTGTAAGCTGCCGAACGTTAGCCTGCTAACCGCTAGCCGAACGTTAGCTTGCTAACCGTTTGCCGAACGTTAGCCTGCTAACCGCTAGCCGAACTTTAGCCTGCTAACCGTTTGCCGAACGTTAGCCTGCTAACCGTTTGCCGAACATTAACCTGCGGAACGTTAGCAAACAACGTTTTCCGGATATTTAATGATATTTCATTTGTCCGGCGAACGTTAGCCAAAACGTCAAAATAACTTACGGTATATCAAGACAAAAGTAGTGATGAAAGAAATAACTCTTTATCCTTTATTTTGAATGTCTCCAAATCCCCAAAGATTTGGAAACATTCAAAATAATAATAATGAAATAAAAACATCACCATTTTTAAACGTACAATGTTTATTTTAAAACATAGTGTCAGTATATTTTTACTAATCAAAAAATAACAGTTAACTATTTTTTCACTGTAGATGCATTCTTTGTTACAAATGATCAAGCGTACACTAAAGGAATGCATTTTTTTTTTTTTTTGCGTTTTAGGCAATAAAATGTTTATTTTGTTATTGGATTATTTATTTGCATCTTTAAAAAAAAAAAAAAAAACCTAAGCGGTTAAATTAAATATCTGCAGAATGCGCCCATTTTTTTCACCCGATTAATTACCAGAATAATCAATTACTAAAATGATTGTTTGCTGCAGCCCTACTTACAAGTGAAACGCCTGCATTAATTGCTATGAGGCTGTGGAGATGCACCCAGTAGGAGTGTGGTCAGGGTTTGGACACATGAAGACAAACACCCTGACCTGCAGCTCTACACCATCCACAGGCAGCAGGATCACACCAGCCAGCACATCAGCAAACTCAAGAGATGCAACAACTCGCTCCAGCTCCGAGGATCGCCAGCATAAAACTGTTTATATTTTATAAGAACTGCTCTTTCTCACAACTTGTTCTATTATTCATGTTCATCGATGCGTTGCGCACAAGAGCCGGGATGGGAAATCTGCAGCCAAAAATGGAAAGAAAAAAAAAAGTAACTTAAAAAAAGTGTTGAATTTAAATTTAAGCTACAGCTGCTTAACAGAAGTTCGCATGAATCCGAGAATTTTTGTCTCGCGTCGAATCACGTTGCACTTCATCATGTATCTGTGCCAAGTTTAGTTGTTTACGTTTGTCAGTATTCACACACACAGAAAGATTAAGCTTAACTTTATATACATTGTGTTGCTCAACACTATTAATACCAATATTATAATTGTGATCTCAGCAGACATGCAGCATTGAGGTCGCTACGGTAACAATGCATGAGCCTTGCAGGATCCCTTTACCTGCCAACCAATGAGACGCTGTATGTGAGCACACTGCAAAAACACAGAATCTCACTAAGCCATTTTGGTCTCGTTTTAGTGCAAATATCTTAGTAAATTTGAAATAAGAGAAAACTAACATAAGTATTTTTTCTGCAAGATATATTAGCTTGTTTTAATGAAATAATTCCTTAATATTGGTGAAAAACTACTAGTTCTACTGGCAGATTATTTCTCATAAATGAAATAATCTGACAGTGAGACTAGCACTTTTTCATCAATATTAAAGATTTATTTACTTAAAATAAGCTCCTTTAACTTGCAGAAAATTTACTTATAATTTAGTTTTGCAGTATTTCAAGTGTAATGCATATCTGCACTAGAAACTAGATAAAACTACTTGGTAATATTTAATATTTTTGCAGTGCAGCCTCAGGTCCAAACAGCACAACGCAGTAGTAAAGTGGTACTTAGCTGACCTGTCTGTCAGCGTAAGATGTGAACTCCAGATGCACAAACACCATTGATTTCTTCTTTTTTTATGGCTTCTTTGCAACTGATGGGTTATTGATTTCTCCATGACAGTTGTATAGGTACAAATAGGGTGCTGGGGTTTTGTTTTGTTTTTTGTTTTGCAGCTGATGAAGCAGTGACAGCCAGAATGGTCATAAAGCATCGAGATGTGAAAACAGTCTGAGTACCAAACTACATTATGACGCATACAGTCATCTGAAAAAGTATTTACACTTCTTGAGCTCTTCTACTGTTTGCCGCAGGACAACCACAAACTTCAGTGTTTTATTGGGATTTTATATTATAGACTAATAAAGTAGAGCATGATTGTGAAGTGGAAGGAAAATGATTTAAGTTTTAATGAAATCCAATGTGTCACATTCATTTGTATTCAGCCCCCTTTACAAAGATGTCAGAAAGAGTTGCTTAAAGAAGCAGCAGTAGTAACTTTATAAAAATATTTTTTACATATTTGTTAAAACTGCCACCATTTCATGAGAGTTTAATAAGATCTCTTTGCCTTTTGAAGAAATGCAATGCTCCTAGCCAAAGACAACCAATCAAAAAAATATGAACTTAAAACTTCACACCTGGGTTTAGGTCCTAAAATGGCCTATTTAAAGTTTAGACTTGAATTAAATTGAGAATCATTGTGGAAACTTGAAAACTGATGTTCCTCACATCTAATTCTGATTTTTATTTTCCTTGCACTTCATTTTCTGCATTATAAAATCCAGACAAAATTGTGAAACAAAATGTGACCATTAAGCGGTACGAGAGGCTGCATGTTGAGTTTTGATTTAGTCATTTGACTTGTAGTTTAAATAAATTCTCAGCTGTTTCTGATTTTTATAAGTCACGTTAACACTACAAACATTTCTTCAGTCTTGTTACCAATCAAAGGATCAAAACTTAGCTGCTGCCTGCACCCGGTCCAGCAACACCAACAGAGCTGCCTGCTTGTAGAAAATGGAAGTTGTGCAGATTGAGACTTTTGCAAAACATTTCAATGATTTTTTCATGTTAGTAGATTATGATGAATTGCCAACCTTTATGCTGTGGAGGGAAGAAAAAAAACACTCTGCAAGGTTAATGTCAGACATTTGCGTCAGAACAGCCTCGTCTCTGTTTGACTTCTGCACAGCGACCTTGTAGATTTATCAGAAACAGACAGGATGCCCTCTACTGCTAACAGACCAGACTTCATGTAGGCTTAGTCAACATTCAAATATTTAACATGCAGATCGTGGTAAAGTATCAGAGCAAAGTTAACTAAACATTTGGAGTATTTAAATTTGCTGTTTTTTTCTCTAAATCTGCTTGTAATGAAGAGTAAAAATAACATTTTGTATCCCTCGTGTGTGACTGTATATTTTTTGAAATATTAGAAGGCGAAACAAAAGATGTAGCAGTAACATGAAATTATATTTTCTTTCATACATTAAGATAAAGACTATAAAAAGATGCGCTACCTGCAAGAGAGTAGCGCCAAAGATTTTCCGCTGAAGCCTCATGAACAGAAACCAACTCCGCCTGAAGGAATCCAATGTTCACCTCCATTAAATTTTATTTTTCCAGGTTTTCTTTTTTTCTGTCCAACATATTTAACCTTTAAATACGACTCCAAATACCTCAGAACTGTCCGTGGAATAGAGGCAAGCCGCCCAACAGGAAGTGAGCCGACGTCTAAACTATCAGCGTTAAATAAATCTTTGATGGGATTTGTTGAGATGATTTCATTATATTTGTACTGAGCTGTTTTAAACATTAAAACATTGCCCTGCAATAATCCTGCTGTGGTTCTTTTAATGGGGAAAAATTTGATTTGTTTCTTATAATTTCTACCGAAATTAAATCAATATATTATATAGGTTCATTTAACTACTTAGAGAAATACTTTCCAGTTTAAATATAAAAGTACCTAAAATTTTATATTTTTATTCATTTGATTATTGCTGAAGTAGTTGCTTTCTTTCCTTGTGTCTTAATGAGCTCATCCAGGTGATGTTTTCTGTACTGATTATGCTCAGACCAGTAAGTTCTGGAAAAGTCCAGTTACAAACTCCAGGAAATCCTGTAATGAGTTATCCAGGACAGAGAAGGAAAGTTTCTCCGAACAGAGATAATGCGAACCCCTCACCCATCTTCCATCTTCATCTGAGAATATTTGGAGAGCAGTAATAGAGTTTATTGGACCAGCTGTGGCTTATTCCAGGTAATTATGTCACCATTATGCAGCAGGAAAGTGACTGAATAACACACACACCAGGCTGGAAACATAATTTTCTTATTTATTTTAACGCAAAATGGCGCACAGTGCCAATCCAACCAAAGTGTTTACTTCAGCTTCTTCTTGGGGCGAAGGTTGTTGGTGTGTCCGCACTTCTTCTTGCGGCAGTTCACAGCACGAGGGTGCAGACGGGCGTAGCACCTGGGAGGAAAAATTATCCGTTTTTCAACAGTTCAAACACTGAAAGATGTAGATCTGTTAAGATCGCATTAAAGTCAGAATATATTGCATCAAAAATCTATTAAATACAGAAAAACTTAGATGTGGCGGAAATTAAAAAGTGAAAAACTAGTTATTTTAAATTTAAGATTAAAAGTTATCTTAATATTCAGTTGTATAAATGCAAACTTGTTTAGTCTGAATATGGTGACTTAAGAGCAATTTTGCACATAATGGTGCAAATTTCTGCATAACTCGACTTACTTGCGGCAGATCATCTTGTCGCAGTTGTACTTCTGGGCCAACTGTCTGAGTGACGGCTCGATGATGCCGCCACGCAGACGGAGGACCAGGTGGAGGGTTGATTCTGGAACACAATGAAAACACATTTTATACCTCAAAGAGATTTCAAAACTATTTCTCAAACAACTTAAAATACTTATATGGTACATTTACAGGAGGAATATCAGATCTACAGAAAGAGTCATGCTTTCTAATGTTGACACAACCTAATCCTACAGATTATTTACCGTGGTTTATGAGGTTATTACTCTGTTTTAGATATTCAGGCCTCACCTTTCTGGATGTTGTAGTCTGACAGTGTGCGTCCGTCTTCCAGCTGTTTTCCAGCAAAGATCAGACGCTGCTGATCTGGGGGAATACCTGCAAACACAAATTACTTAATGACTGAGTCCCAACATTTTAAAAACCACTTAAAATGTACAGAAATGTATATAAACCAACCCTGATTAAAACACAGACTGAATATTCTGAGTTTTTTCACTTTTCTATTTTCATCAGAGATATGTGATGGCATATTTACTTGCAGTATTAAATTTTTCAGAGCACGCACATTGATCCAGTAAGACCACAAACTAAAACACTGATGATAAAAATAATAAAACCAAGATAAAGTCACAAATTAATATGAAACAGGGAGCAAACTTTTTCTGTTGCTCCAAAGACAACAGAAGAAAAATGCATCCAACATCTCTACACTGTGTTTTTAATCATACTTAAACCTGGAAAATGAGTAAATACCGAACATTTCTAAACAATTAGGATCCCTGTCACGCTCGTCATAAACTGAAAAGTCCCAAAACGGAGTGAGACGAAGATGACCACCAATACTACCCACTGAACCACCTCAAAACCTGCAACCGCAGATATTTTTTTTTTTTTACTGTAAACTGTAAGGAAAAATATAAGACTGCTAAAATAAATGACTTAATAATATGTCTGAAAGCAGATGCAGTACAATGTGAGGCTTTAGGACAAATTTAGTTCATGGTTGCATTCTTGTTAAAGATTTAAAGTTCACTACAAAGTAAACAAACCCAGATCATTTGGTATTTTCCATTGTCTTGGCTGTGAAGTAAATAAAATTGACAAACAAAATACCCCATTACATTGTAACTAATTTGAAATTTTGGCCAAATCAAACAACGGATTGAAGACAATTTACTGACATTTGTGGTAAACTGAAAAAGCTTCAAGTTTCACTGAAAATTCTTAAAGTTTAAGTTTTTTTGTGGTACTAAATCATGAGCTCAAATTATCCCACACTTTGATTTCATTTAAACTCAAATAGACAAAAAATTTGCTTAAATCCTCTTTCAGATTAAGTAATTTGTTTTGACATCTTTAGAAATGTTGCCAACATATCTGTGATAATGACCGAGTAGAAAATAATATGGATATTTTTCTCTACAGCTGAGTGCGGTGAAGATGCTAGGACTCACCTTCCTTATCTTGGATTTTTGCCTTGACATTTTCGATAGTGTCGCTGGGCTCAACCTCAAGGGTGATGGTCTTCCCCGTCAACGTTTTCACGAAGATCTGCATGTTTGCAGGCTGGAGGAAACAAACTCAGGTCAGATATGGCGTACGGTCAGCTCTTTCAATGACGTCTCAAAGCTGTTACAACGTTCACATTATTCTTACACACAATCTACATAAATGTTGATCTTTATGCTGGCCATTTGTTTGTTATCTAAAATGATGTAGACATATCTAAAGGGCCAGTACAGACTAACATGAAACGTAGCATTAGCCTTTAGCTCGGTGAACTCGTTGAAGGGCCGCGCCACATGCCTGTCGGTAACGTAAAATCTAAATACGATAACGCTAATTCTCTACCTAAAACACTAATAATACTAACAAAACAGGAACTATTTTTAACTTAATAGACGGCACAACAAAATATTTTTTGTATAAAACTGTTCAGTACAGTTAAAAAATCCTAAAATAAAACCCGAACAAAACGTGTACCCACCCGGCCGTTAGCTGAGCCTCACCGAAAAGAGAGCGGAAGAAGATGCCGCTGATCTACGTCACTTCCGTTTTCTTGGTTACATTGGAGAAAAAGACAGTATTATTTTTTATTTTCCTTTCTACAGAACATTTTTAATCTTTAATCAACATTTCACCGCAGCCATACATTTTGTTTTAAATTTTTGAGATTTTTGTTATTTGCTATGATTTGAAATATTACTGAACTGAAATGGAATTTGACTGACCTCTGCCGTTGCCATGGAGAAATTGATTTTACGTGGCAGGGCAACTGTAGCTAGGTAGAACAGCTAGTAAAAGGTTGGATAGATTTTAATTAATTTTAGCTCCCTGTGTCGCTGTAAATTTGAAAATATATTTTTCAAAATTTATATATAGTTACTTTATTTTTCACATATTTCAGGTGTGAGGACGGCAAATGGCATGAAATATTTATCAGCTTGTTTATTGAAGGGGAATTTAAATCAGAATGTCGTTATGCACCAAAAAAGCACAACGAAATTATTTTTTTAAAAATCTCCATGACAAATGCCTTATAAAAGTAAAAAGAATTGCATATGTCCAAATGATACTGGTGAATTAACTCCCTTAAAGATGCAAACCACCTTTCCCACTTCCAACTTACCCCGCAAAAAATAAGAAGTAAAATTTAATTTGTAGATATAGAATGAATTTTGTCATATTCAAGCCAGTTTTAATCACTAAACTGTCCACTGAAGGAATATACTTTTGATATTTACAATGAAGACTAGTATAAATACTGAAATTGATTTAAAAATGGTATGTATAATTTTTCCTTTGCTATCTCTAGTAGGCTTTTTGTTCTTTAACTTTGTATTCTCGCATTTTCATTCTAATTAGATTATTTAAAAAACTGTGAAAAAGTCTCGTTTGGCCATTGAAGCATGAGCAAAGGTGCATTACATCATGTTGCATCATATTTGTCTTTCCTTTGCTTTAAAAGATTTTGCCACCTCCCTATTGCTACATGTCCCTTTGTAGATTTACAATGAAAATGAAAAAAATTGCTATTGTTTTATTTGACACCATGTCTTGAGTTTGTTTCTTTGCAGTAGCAGCAAGCAACATTAGCATGTTCACAGCACAGAAGTTTCCACGGTGAGGCATTGTAGCATTTTTCAAATGCTCTGAAACCACAAGGCTTAAGTAAAGAGTCATTGCTCCAAGAAGGACCCTCTAAGATCTGTTGAGACAGAAATTATCCATATCCTAGTGCAACTTGCATATGGGAAGACTGAGACTTTCAACTTGGAAACAGCAGAACAGTATTCTCAGAGTATCAACAGCTTAGACACCACAAATACCTGAGGTAGGTGTCCCGCTGCATCGTTTTCCATGGATAACCTGCAGCAGAATAACTCTAACATGTCTACAAACCTTCAGGCAAAGGGAGACTTTTACCATGGAGTCCCAGGGATTAACTCGCCATCAGCTATTTGTCAAAACGTTTAAACCAACAGACGCAACAATATTCAAGTCGGCAGAACATTTTCCTGAAACCATCACACATGCCGCTTATGTTCCACAACCTCTATCAAAACTTGTAAAATGTGGAGTTAAACATTTAGGTATGTCACATTCCTATTTGTTATTTAGATTTGCCTCATGAATTCATACAGCTGCAGGAATTATTTGAATATTTACCAGGTTTTGCCAAGTTTTGCTTTTTAAAAACAAGTCAAACGTTGAACAGTGAACTTCTTAACCTTATGTAACTCATAATGAGTAGCACTAAAATCATTGCGGTGAGGGTTTATTACTTGATCTTGTTGTCGGCAACGTTTAGCAAACGTCAAATCGTGCTTTTGTTTTGTTGTTTTTTTTCTCTGTAGAGGAAGGTTTTCCAACGATAAAAGGAGATCTACGCAATTTCAACTTTACCTCCCATTACAAAGATGTTTATAAGAAACATCTTCTCCAGCGTGTGCAGCCTGTCGGAAAGGTACTTCACAAGATTTATGGCGAGAATAAAAAGATTCAGTTCTGAGATAATTTAATGGGAGAACAGCTGACATTGTTTCAGAAACTCTCCATAGCAGCACAGATAACAGAGTTACACAGAAATTCAACATTATAAGTGTGTTAAATAAACTACCAAAGGAGCTTTTCAGTTTCTTGATTAGTTTGTATTTAGTATTTAGATCACAATTTATATATATTTAAGGATTGATAAAAATACACAAATAAGTAAAAAAAAAAAAAGTAGATGTGATTTGATACATTTTATTTGTTGTTCACCTAATTTGGTCATGTTTTCTTTATCAGTCTCTATGAACTTCAAATAAATAATCCATGACTTTTATGTTGACCTGGGATATAAATACAACCCAGAAAACAGGTGTTTATTTGTCTCAACCAGTCTGTGAATTGGAGAACTTCAGGTAGAGACGGCTTTTAGTAACTTTCTTTTCAAATGGATGTGACAGTTTGTGTTCATTAGACACAAGTGTGACACATCTGACAGATAGTTGTTGCAAAATGAACTAACTAACTAACTAACTAACTAACTAACTAACTAACTAACTAACTAACTAACTAACTAACTAACTAACTTAGTTTTTTGCTTTCTCACTAGCTTTCCTTCCTTCATTCCTTCCTTCCTTCTTTCCTTGTCTGTCCTGGCAGATATTTATGTATCCAGTAGCCCATAAAATGTTGTTAGAACTAATTTAAATTAGGAATCCACTATAAAATAACTGATTAAAGTTATTTTTATTAAAAGTTTTTTGCCGTTTGTTTTTCAGCATTACTCCACCATCATTATGGGTGATCCTGGGAAACGTTCAGAAACAGAAACAGTCTACACAGCATCATACCCCTACCTCGATCTCAGCAGGTACAAAACTTTTCTCCACCTCTGGAAGGTTTCTTTTAAATTACTCAGATAATTTAAAAGTGTCTTTTCCACTAATTTTATAGTGTTAAAATGTAATAATCTGTCATTAAAAGATTACAATAATGCTTAGTATTTTTCACCTCAAAGTTATTTATCCCAGATATGGAGAATAGCAAACCTTAGAGGTTTATGCTGTCACGCAAACAACTGACAAAATTCACCAAAACTACTGCTGTAAGTGGTGAAATTTGGAGAGAGATGTTAAAACTTGAATACTCATCATTTTCAAGAAAGTAAAAAACCAGATTCAATGGCTAAAGGACATTTCTGAATGTGGAAGGACTAAAGTGCTGCTTGGCCTTAAGAAAACCACTCAGCAGTAAAGAAGCTCAATAAACTGCTTCAATTTGCAACAGGGAGGATAAAGAACAGACTTTGACTCTCAAGGAAAAGCTCGTTGAGTCTGAAAAGTTAAGAGTTATTCTGTTTCACATTCATGGCTGCATCAGTGCAAGCAGGACATCAATATCAGGAATTATCAGGATCAGATTGTGAAAGAGCGTTTCAAGGAAGCGTAAATCAGTCAAAACTTTAACCCCACAGAGGATAATTAAAGGAAGACTGGAGAAAAATTATTTTTAATGCAATAACAAAAAAAGAGAAAGAAAAAGCATTTTGGTTTGTTGCGTTGAAACACTGAAATCTTTCTACAAATGGTGTAAAGTTAAAGTTTGTTTGCGATATCACTGTGAATGGTTGTTTCCTTTATGGCCAGACAACATTCAACTATTGTAATTCTGAATATTATTGTTGCTTTTTGAAAAATGTAGATGATCTTGTATTTTTCTTGTTTGTAATTAACAAACTATTAAATAGTTATCACAGAGAGCAGAACAAGAAAGATAATAAGGTGCTCATCACAAGCGATGTCTTTAAAGACTGCTGGACCTCAACCTTCAAAGATGACTTTAAAGCCCACAAAGTTGGTATGTTTTTACTTATTATGAGTTTAGCTCTGTTAAAATGGCTTTTAGATACAATGATACAGTTTAACAAGATGAAAGTGAACCGGAAAATGAATGTGGAGCATTTTGCCATTTACAGTGAAGAAAAAATGGTGTTGAATATGTTAATTTGTCTCAGTAAATATTTCTCATGGGCTAATCCAAATCAAACTTACAGGTAGTCTACACTTAACAAGAAAAACAAAAATTTGGTTGTAAATCATGTTCAATAAATTAAATTACACTGGAAAAAAATCACTGAAAATATTGACCCTTTGCAACTAGTTAGTCACTTAATCAGTCGAGGCGCCATGATGGACGCCGGAAGGGAGGGACAGGTGTACTGAATAGAGCGACTTAAGTTGTTTTCCCAAGTAGTTTTTGCCAGTTTATTCATGGTTTCTACTTGTTCGAGTCGAGCTAATTTATCTGTGAACGTAACACACCTGGTTGGGGCCCATAGACGGCGGTATTTACAGAAGCTAGAAACAGTTAGCTTACAAACCAACCCATATCTCTTCCCTCCTGACGTGTTGATCTACTGACTTTGCCTGAATTCACACATGATTTATATCACTATGTCATAAACAGCGTTTCCCTTTACACCGGAGCAGCCTTAAAAACGTACCAAAAGACGAGATGCTAACCAGTTTTTTTCCATACATGCTAGGCTACATGACGGTGCGTCATTGTCTCCATGGTGACCAATGGTTACCATTATGCAATATTTTATATATTCCTAATCATGCTTATTAATTATATAAACGATAGTCTTTTTATCTTGTAAAAAGTATTCGCTGCAGATCGCGATTTGACAGAATGATTGACGGCTGCTGTCCATCGCCGCCGCATCTTTCCTCATTAAAAGTTATTCAGTAAAATTACAAGTTTGGTTTGCATTCTTGTTTGTTTGTGCAGTCAACCGCACTGCACCCTATGACCATTTCTAAAGTGAAATCAACTAAATTAAAGCGATATTAGGCTAGAGACGTCTGGTTTTTTGACAGACTTTACAGGAGCGCATTGGTTGTTTTGACGTCCATCATGGCGGAGCGGGCCGAGTTCTGAAGAGCGTGACGTCACGTGCAAAGGGTTAATACTGAAAAGAAGTTACAAAACAGCTTAGAAACCACCGAAATTAGTCAGTATTTAGAAAGCAATTCTCATATTATAGTCAGATTACTAGAGCTGTTTTAGGCCATAAACAGCTCCGGTACCCCACACATACCTGAGACAGGTGTCCTGATTCATATTTTGTCATGCATAACCTGCACAAGGGTAACTCTAGCATGCTTGCAGACCTTCAGGGACCCTCCTCCAAGGAGATGACTCGTATCCAGAGAGCTACTAGTGACTTTCAACCAAAAATAAAGATCCGGTCGGTGGAAGATATTCCTATAAGCATGACACAAGCCAGCTTTATTCCACATCCACCATCAAAACTGGTAAAACCCAAAGTCAGTCATTTAGGTATGTTGTTCACATTTGCTTCATGATTTAAATGAAAAGCCATGCTACATTATGAATGAATGACCACAGGATTTATTTGAATATTTACCAGATTTTGCTAAGATTAGTTTACCAACATCAAGTTAAACATTGAACAATGAACCTTTTAACCTTATGTCCCTTGTAATGAGTAACACTAAAATCATTGCAGCGAGGTGTATTTCTTGATCCTGCTGTTGGTAATGTTTAACAAAAATGTCAAATCATGTTTTTTTTTCTCTGTAGAAGAAGGTTTCCCAACAATAAAAGGAGATCAACGCGCTCTCAACTTTCTTTCCCAATACAAAGACACCTATAGGAAGCATCTTGTCCAACCAGTGGAGCTAGCTGAAAGGGTACTACACAAAAAATATGGTGGAAATAAAAACATTCACTTCTGAGACAATTTTATTGTTTACGAAACTCTCCATAGCAGCACCGATAACAGATTTACATAGACAGTCAATTATTATAGAACTAATAAACTAAAATGTGGCTGAATGAACTAGTCTGATCAGCTTTAAATGTCAAAATGTATGAAATAATTGTTTCTGGTGAAAATACCTTATAGAAATCTACAATTAACACTAGATTAAAAGTTTTTCTTGTTTTTCAGCATTACTCCTCCGTCTGTATGGGTAATCCTGCAAAGGGTTCAGAAACACAGACATCATATTCAAGTGCATTCCCTCAGATCTCTGTCAACAGGTCAGAAAGTTTTCTGGAAGGTTTTTTTTGTAAATGACTCATAACATAAACAGTCAGGGGGAGAAATGTTAAAACTTAAATAAATTAGAGTCTTAACTAATCATTTTCAAGGAAGTAAAATAGATGGACTGGTGGTCAGAAACACTTCTGAATGTGAAAGGATTAAAGTGCTGTCTTCTCTCTCAGCAGTGAAGAAACTCAATAAACTGCTTCAGTTTGCAGCATGGAGGACAAAGAACAGACTTTGGATCTCTAAAGAAAAAGATAATTGAGTCTGAAAAGTGCTTTTCTGTTTCACATTCATGGCTGCATCAGTGTAAGCAGGACATCAATATCTAGAATGATCAGGTTCAGATTGTGAAAGAGCGTTTTAAGGAGCAAGAGACATTAAGCTGAAGCGTAAATCAGTCCAAACATTAACCCCACAGAGGCTTAAAGTTTGGATTGATCCAGACTTTAAGTTGGATCAGTCCAAACTGATCCAACTTAAAGGATAATTTTTCTCCAACCGAAAGGAGGATGGAGAAAAGTTATCCAGTTTAAGATTGACAACGTTTTACTGCAATAACAAAATGAAAAGGAAAAACATTTAAAATACTGAAACCTTTAATATCTATGTATTGTTAAGCACCATTAAATACTTATAAATTGGTATCTTATTGTTGCTTTTAAAAAATGTTGGTCATCTTGTATTTTCTTATTTATTCTAATGAACAAAATAACAATTGAAACATTTTTCCAGCCCAGTGAAGCCGATATATCAGGATGAGGTGAGACCTAGATATGACTACAAGGACAGATGGGTCACCTCTAGAGATGACTTTAAACCCCACACAGTTGGTACGTTTTTCCTCATTTTGACTTCTGAAATGGCTTCCTGATATAATAATGCAGTTTACTCAGTGAATTAGATACAGCTGCTTTACAAAAGTGAAACTGTGGAACATTTGGTCGTTTACAGCAAGTAGGAAGTGTTGAATATGTAATTTTTCTCGGTAAACATGTTTCTAATGGGCCAACAATGTCTTCAAACAATAACCAAGGAAATCTACCCACAAAAAGAAACCTGCAAAGATTAGGCCCTAAATTATGTGTAATAAATAGAACAACATGGGAAGAAAAAAATCTCAAAAAGAAACCAGCTGAGAGTATTTAGAAAGCGATCCTGCTATTATGTTCAGATGAAAAGAGCTGGTTTAGGCCAGACTCATAGTTGATCATCAGGTTTCTCATTATACATAAATCAATTAAAGCAAAAACCTCTGTAAAGACCTCAGCATCCTTGCTTTCGCAAAACCTTGACACCAGTTGAAGTTGATGTTTAAACTCCTGAATGTTCCCAGTCATTCTCCTGCAAAAACTGAACAAGCTAAGTTTCCTCAAACTCTATCTCTCTTTGTAAGAAGGATAAACAACAAAAAAAGCAGCCATTGAAAACGATGGTCAGTTGGGATAAATAGATTATTACCAATAAACATTTTAAGCGTTGGATGAGGAGAACTGTTGAACTCCTTTCAATATCTAATTTCTTTTATAAAATATGAAGATGTTTTAAGTGACACTCATTTATTTTGTTTTGTTGGTTTTGATAGGTGTACATCTAATTTTCTACCAGAAAGAAAAATCTTGGTTTAAAAAAACCCCATTTAAATCTAAATCCTCCAACAGTGTGAATAAGTCTCACTTTAATCAGGTTTCTGGTGTGAATTTCATGTCAATAGATGCATTAAAAATTTTCCAGATATATTTACTTCTAGTCTCAACACAACTAAAGTTTTATAATAAAAAAATTATGTGTCACTCTATACCACATTATATAGCAACATTTTATGAATAAATCAAGTGAACTGATAAAATATTAATGCATTAATTAATCAAATTTTGTTTCCTTGACTGCAGAACCTATTGTCCCATTAAAACACCATCAGCGTGCCAGCTCTCTGCCCTTTGGCACTAACAAGGAGCAAGGCGGAGAAAATATTCCTTTGACCACCAACAACATCTTCTTCTCAAGTGTAAGCTTACAAATTTTACTTTTTACAGTTTTACCGTTTGGGGCCCTTCATAGAGCTTGGGAGTTTTATTTAATTTAGTGTAGATAATTCTGATTCAGTAATCTGAAAGTGTCACATTTACTCACACAACAACAGAACGGCTCACGGCCTCCAGTGTGTTTACCCGATCCCAACTTGATTACGAAAAGTAACGTGTATTTTGGCCCAGAAAGTGTGTCGAAAGAAAGCTACAAACCCCACAAACCTGAGCAGAACATCCAACAGGAAGTAGATCAACCCCAAGTAACTACCTATCCGAATAGTTACATACTGACCGGACCAGGTATGTGTAGTAATAATAATAATAAGAATAAAAATAGTAATAATAAAAATAATAATACTTTGTTTGTTTACTTGTTTTTCAGATTTGGGCCCAAAAATCACCATCACAATGGCTGACTACAAGCCTAAGAAGATCATCCAACAGCAGCCGTGTGAGTCGCAGATAAAGGTGAGGAATCACAAAATAAAATCCCTCATCAGATTTTCACCTTTTCACTAAAAAAGCTCCAGGCAGGAATGTCTAAGCTTGGTGATTAATCTGCTCTCTGTAAACCAAACAGACCAACTTCAAGTTCCCGCTGGGTGACATGAATTTCAGCACAACCCACAGGGATGAATACATTGTCAGACCGTTGTTCCCGCCGCCTACTCCGTACGACCAGCGACACAGCCAAGTTAAGCTGAGATGACTGTGAATCACAGCAGGAGTGCAGTTCCTAATAAATATTTCTGAACAGTGTCAATACAGTAAGAAGCAAATATGCAATGTGAATGCTTTCAAATCACATCAGAGATCACATCAACTGAACCGAGACGGAGCTTTTTAAGTGCACCAGAGTTTGTTTGTTTTTTGGGGTTTTTTGTGCAGGAGTTTGGTTAACGTGGACTGAACAGGGCTGGTGTGAAACGCACCATTCTCCAGTTTAGTAACTTAAATTATTCACCTCACCAACCCGGCTAAACTTCTCTCTTCCAATGAACTGCAGACAAATTCTTAGAGTCCAAATAAACCAATTCCCAGAAAAGTGAAATATTGAAGCAGAGTGTAGCCACTGCTCTAGCTTAAACATAAACCCTTAGCATCTCCTTCAACGGAAGTAGCTTCAAATATTAATGTGGGTTTTTCCTCTTTGAAGACATTTAGAAGTGCTAAGAAGGTTACTGTTTGGCAGAAGGATCCCCTTCTGGCTGCCTGCACTTCCACCCTGTTTACACTGTAAATTTCAGAGCACTGAAGGTTACTATCTGCCCATAAAAACAAACCATGTTGAAGCAATAACAGAGCCCTGAGCCTGAAAAGATGAAAAAAGAGGGAAATGTTGACAGGCAGGTGAGCAGCTGTAAATAAACTGAACATGGAGTTCAACAACCTGACAAAAAAAAAAAAAGCAACTAAAAAAGTTCTGGCCAGAAAGGTCCAGTGACGCAAGAACCAGGTCTAAAGGCCACCAAAACCTTTTTTTCCCCCAGAAATAAATCAGCAAATACTGGAAGATTTTTTCAAATATTAAACATTTTTTAATGTTTAAAGCAATTCCAACATTTTTATTTGAAGCCTTAACTTTAATCTTTTAACAATTAAAATACAGCAGTGCTGGAAAGTCAGCTGGAAGATTACATTCAAAATTAATTTTATAGAATTATTATTTTTTGTCTGACATGAAATGAGACTAAAGTGTTCACAGCTGTTCACAAAAAATATATTTTTGTTTCCTAAACCACAGAATAATGTGTTTGTCCATTGTCTTCAAATTCAGATGTGTATAAATGTGTGCTCTGCATTTTTCAAAGCGCAGCTTGAGTTAAAGGTTTTGGAAACGGCTTTCTGAAACTTTAATCATTCCCCCTTGCAGAATTGGTGCAGCAGAGTCAAATGTTTATTTTAGCCGACTGACTTGTGTGCAGCTTTTCCATGGAAGTGAAATCAGTTTTTAAATTGTCACTCCAAAACGCAAAGTTTGATATCCTTATTCTATGTGTAGGGTCATTGTTCAGGTCTTACAGATGTTCTTGGACTTAGAAATTCCCTGTTTTACTTTATATTTAATGAAGGTCTTGTGGCCAACAATAAAATTTTAGTTTCATCAGACCACAGGGAATGTCACCAAAAATGTAATTAGTCTCTGAGTGCATTTGAAAACTATCAGGTTTTCTGCAGCTATTTTAGTCATGGCTTCTTCTTTCCTGGGTGGCATTTTAGGTTTTTTTTTTTAATATAAGTTATGGACTATTCCACATGGAGGCCATTCTTTTAAACTTTTGGTCACATGGACCAAAATCGTGAAGTCAAAATGACTTTAAGACCAAAAAAAGGTATTTTACCTAGCGATATTTTCATTAAACAAATAAAGTAGTCAGATTTGATGGAAAGGGAAGTGTAAATATTCCAGGTCCAAAACCTAAAACGGGCTTTCCATGTTTTCCTTATTAAAATAAATAAAGTTACTTAATTTCCTAGTTATCAATTGAAAGAAAAAAACACAATTTAGTAAATTCTAGTCAATAAAATCAGGATTTCTGTCACTCTATGAAAATGCTTTCTGCAAACAGTCAAGTTTACACAGTAAAAACTGCTGGGTTAAAAATAACCCAATACGTAACCCAGCGCTGGGTCAAATATGGACCGACCCAACGCTGGGTTGTTTTAACCCAACTGGGTTGGGTTGAGGGTTTGACCCAGCACATTGGGTCATGGCAACTAACCAAACGTTGGGTTAAATTGACTTGTTTAAATTGGTTAAATTGACCCAAAATTGGGTTGAAATTCATAACCCAACACAAGGGTTATTATACCACTATAGTTGGGTTAAAAAAAATTATTTTAAATTTCACTATATAAAAAAAGGATTAAAAGACATATGAATTTAAAGCTTCTTTTATTTCCACATGATACATATATAGAGCCAGCAGATTTCATTTACAAAAGTTACAAAACATAAGTAGTTAAATCACTTCAATTCATTTGGCTACAACTCCAGAAGTATCTGTTACTCCACATTAGAAAACATTTAATGAAAAAAAGTCTGTTTTAAAGCAAACTACAAGTAAACCTTTCAGCCATTAAACAAGGAGCATTTTTAACGACACTTTAGCATTTTGCCTGTCTCCCTGCATGAGGACATATGGGTTCCATGTTGTCACATTTTGTAGATGCACCACCAGGTTTGTCCCAACCTGATGCAGAGAGAAGACAGAAAATAACAGGCCATTAGTGATGAACTTATATAAACAGCAAACAATTTGAGCATAATTCAGAGATGAATGTTGACTTACAGGCTGGATATCAATGAAACCTTCTGAACTTCCAGGTTGATGGATCTGAAACTCTTCTCCCAAATGTGTAAGGTGGAACAGGGAGGAGAACTGGGAGCAGCTGCAGGGCTACATCATCTTGTCTGCATGGCAAACATAAGCTTGTGTTAAAATGTTAAATGTTAACAGTTTATAAACATATCTTCAGCTTCAATACCTTAAGGGAGAAAATTCATGTTGTTGAGAAGATGGCCGCTCCTTTCTCTTCTTGGCCATACAAAAGATCTTCGTTGAGAACAAGAGAGAGAAGCACAAAAACAGGCCTTTAGTGAATTTAAAGGTAAAGGGATACATTCTCAAAAACTAATTTCTGACTGATTCTAGTTTAACACAAAACCTCACTATTGAATGTGATGCACTTATTTAAACGATCTGAGCATTATTCAGAGATGAAGGTTGACTTACAGGCTGGATATCAATGAAAACATCTGAATTTCCAGGTTGATGGATCTGAAACTTCTCCCAAATTAGTAAGGTGGAGCAGGAAGGGGTACTGGCAGCAGCTGCAGGACTACATCACCTTCTGTATCAAACATAAGTTAGTGTTAAAATGTTGCAGTAACTAGAAAGCATGAAAACATTTTAGAGAACATTTCTTCTGAGCTTCAATACCTTGAGGGAGCAGACTCATGTTCTTGGTCATGCAGAAGGTCTTCGTTGAGAACGAGGAGTTTGGGTTTCGCTTAATTCTCCTGAAGATCCTGGATGTAAAATTACAAAATCTATCAGAAAAGACAAAATCACAAATCAAACTTTAAGAATGACTGAAATCTTATAGCTGCAAATAACTTGTAATTAGCCAGCAATTTCAAATGTTCAGAGTAATTTTATGTTCCTAAAAATAAATATAGCACTTAATAAAATAAAATGACACATATAATTTAATTTAGAAGTAAAACTTAACACAAACTTAGTGCTGAATAACTTTCAGCACCAACTTTAAATAAATGTATTTGTAATTAATAGTAACAATAATAATAAAATGAGCAAACATTAACATTAGATATTGTATTAGTTTTGCTTTTAATTCGTTGCCGAAAACCAGCGGGAGTTTGAAAGCAATGTGCCGGGAGACGGTCGTTCTCTTTCGGCTTAACGAGCCGCTCCGCCCGGTCAACTGACGGAGCGGGCGAGACGAGCGGCGGCTGGAGGGGAGCGATAAGTCCGAACACGTCCGAGCATGTTTGTAATTAAACTATATGTTAATAAACCGAGCGCATAATTCAGGTTTACACAACTAATTTATCGCCTAATAACTTTGCAAAAGTTATTTTATTTTCAAAAAGCATAATATACCCACATTATTAAAGCTCTGCTCGCTCTCCTCCGCCATTACTGCTGGTGTTCGAACACGTAGCCTCAGCCCGCTGAGGATGCGCGCGCATATTGCAAAAATCAGGGGACAAACCGTCAACTACCTTTTCTTTTAAAACTAAATCGATTTTTAAAAATTTGACTATGTTAAGTTACGAACAAATATGATTGAGGTTATATTAAAAACTGAATTTAATTTACTTGACAAATTGTGCCCTTCCCCTTCATCTATTTTTCCCCAACATCCGTGTTGTAGCAACACCGAAGCTCTTTGTCAGAGCAACCTGCCATAATAAACATTTCAAATAACCATAAAAATAAATATCAAACATGTTTGAAATAAATTCAATTTATGTATAAAATTCTATTAACGTTGAAACTTTATCTTCTTTTTACTTACCATGTCTTATTTCAAAGTAGAGGAGAAGTCCGTTATGCAATGTTCACAGTCATGTTGAAAATGGAGGCTTGTGAAGAGGGGCGTGGCTTCTTCCAAGTTTCATCTTTAACCCAACCGTTTGGGTAAATCTACCCACCCAACTCCTGGCCCAACAGAAGTGTGCAAGATGTAGACTTCCGATAAATTTCTGACCCAACTCATGAGTTATGAATTTTGACCCAATATTTGGTCAAACTAACCCAACCTATGACCCAACAGCTTCAACCCAGAAATTGGGTTATGAAAATAACCCAGCATTTTTTACTGTGTATTAAATTAATTGAAAGCCGATTTGGGAGCAGCAAAGTTTTATTTTCAGTAAAATATGCGGACTTTGCAAGAAAATGTAAAAATTAAGATTATATCTTCCTTTTTATTTTTTAAAGAAATATATCTTTTAAAAAATATATAACCTTAACCTTCTCTTGGCATTGTGCAAAAGCCCTGAGAGTCTGAAGCGGTGTATGTGTGTTTAAAACCACGCTTTGGCTGTCACGTGACAGACTCAGCCCACTCCACGCGGGTCCCATCGGCCTCCTCCTCTTCCTCTCTTTTGGCTGTGAGGGCGGGCGTGACCGCCATAATCTCCTTGTCATTGGTGTAAAGCAGAGCGGGGGTTGCTCCATGCTGTCTTTTAAAAAGGGGGACTTACATTGGAAACCAAGAGGAGAAAACAGTTCCTGCAGAGCTGCATCTTCGTGACGGCGCTCACGTAACCCACGTCCTGTCGGTGAGTGTGGAGACTTTCATTCATCCCTTCAGCTGCGTTTATAAAGCGCAGGGCCGTTTCTGAAGCCTCCTTGGCTGAGACTAGTGCAACAAAAATAGGTAAAAAACACCATAATGACAGCAGCCGGTGTTATAATTGTTGTTTTCTTCTTTATGTCCCTTATTTAAATTTAACTTTTCATACGTACGTGCACAAATTCATTTAAGATGCTGTGCTTTATAAGGTTTACGTTTGTCAAAAGGGAAAACCTGTTTTATTTAGGTTTTCTGTATATTTCAGCACACACCCTGAATAAACATGCTTACAGATATGTATTAATAAATGCTTGGTTATTGTTGACATGATCTGCTTTTGAACGGATTTTTGTTGGTATCGGTGTAAAGTGCAAAATGAATTCAAAATGCAATCCCCTATAGTTTCAATGAAAATTGGACGTTTCTCATTATTATAAGTTACATTATAAGAAGTATTATTTTTCTTATGATAGCTTTTTTTAGTCACAATAATTAATTTTCTAAGCCAAAGTACAAATATGTGTTGCTTCGCTTAGGATGAGGACAACGAAATTCGTTGACGCCCCTTTTTTTCATTACACCATGACAAAAATAACATGGCTCTTGATGACCTCTGAGTTTTTGTTGAGGATACTTATAGGAAGGGCTAAATGAACGCAAACCCAGATGATTTATGGACTTATTTTAAATAGGCTATAACCCTTTTAAAAGAACAGGTTAATTGTTAAGGGAGACGTATGGCGCCCGGTGGCTCACCGCACTGATATTTTTTCAAAGATATTACAAATATGCATACAATGTTACCGACAATCGGCTTGTAATAAATTTCATATTAAGCCATAAAATTACACACAACTCCTGGCGCACATGGGCGCTAACATCAGGCTAAAGTGCGCTTGGTTGCGTGACAAGGTCAATTTGGTCGCTTATAAGTTACTGTTATGTGTAGAAAGTTTTTACTTTGACTGGTCTAGGCTTGTAAAATACGGAACCGTTCATTATTTAGTATTTAAATGGGAAACATAAGGGCATGAGAACTGTCACGGCGACCATGACGTACGACACGCTGCCTTCAGGTGCTGACGTCACGGTTGCCTAGAAACGGACAACAAACATCGCGCTGCTCTCAACACCTGCGCCTTTTTAAAGAAACGTCCACCCGGTGCTACACCGCGTCCTCAACAGCGAAAACTTGCAAAAAGTGCAGACGTGAGTAGGAAGATGCGCATCCCTGGATGAACAGCTTCAATGAAGTTGAATTCAAGACGATTTTGAAAACGTGTCAGTGATTGTTTTAAGTGGCGTGTAGTGGACTGGTTGATATCAGACAGAATGGATCAAGAAAACAGCACTGGAGGCGATCAGTGATCAGAATCACAGTTCTTCTATAATCATCTCCTGAGACTGGTAATGGTGATGATGGTGGTGGAACATTAATTTCATGATTGGTTCCGTTTCCTGATGTGCGACAGTGAAACATTGTGGTTTAATTGTTTTATATGTTGAGTTTAAATGATCATTGATACAATAGCATTAGCTAATTTTATGTTTAATAAGATAATGGTTACACGTTTGGCATTTATTTTTGTTAATGAAGAACGCAATTTGCAATTTGTTGTGACTGGTTAAAATATTTTATTATTGAAAGCAAGGTAAAAAAAAAAATAAAGATGTGAAAAATGTTAAATCTGTTTTTCTATGTATTTTATAGTCAGATATGGCCATGACTTGTTAAAAGCATTACTCATTTTGTGTTAATAATTCAAGTGAATTGATGGAAAAAAAATGTTTACATTTTAGATATAATTTTGTCTGCTGTCGATTTAATCGACTAAGACTGAAACATTTATGACAAAAACTAAATGACATTTTAGTCAAAACTAAGACTAAAACTAAATAAAAATGTGCCCTAAAAATTAACAATTTGTAGATGTTTTTTAAGAAGTCTAATAAAGTTCTTCTCAGCTTAAATTGCACATTTACTTGAATTAAGCTGCATATGAATACATATTGAATGTAATCAGTGTAAATTTTTTTGTTGGTAAAATTCAGCCACCAAAAAAAAAAGAAATATTGGTAATAACTTTGCTCTTTATATTAAAACAGCCTGCACAGCAGCAGATAGCGATTAGACCATCAGGGATCCACCCAAACAAACTCCCCTCCCTTAAAATAAGCCTTTAAAAGATGACAGTACAGTTGTGCCAGATATTTAAAGCCATTGTATATTACTTACAAATTAATTTTCTTTCATTTTTTTTTTCATTTTTTTTAGGACCAACACAATAGAGAACCTTAATTGTTCATCTCGCACGAACAATTAAGGTTCTCTATTGTGTTGGGCCTAAAACAAAGGACCTAGAGTGGTACTTTGTTTGATCATTGCTCAAACAATGATCAATTGTTTGATCATTGATACAGTAGTAACAGTAATCTAAAACCATGGAGTGGTTTTAGGACCACTCTGGCAGATTATAAATAAATTTAGCATAATCTCTCTTGCTTAAGGACTATTTTGGATTATTTTTGCATAGACATTACTGGATTTTACTAGTTTTACCATCATTCTTCTGTCCTGTCTATGAAGGGATGTCTCTGAGCTCCATCAAGACGTTCACCCTGGAGCTGGACGGTCCTGCGGATGCGGCCTTCACGGTTGGGGAAGTGGTGTCCGGCCAGGTGATCCTGGAGCTCAGCAGGGACACACGAGTGCAGTCCATGAAGGTGCAGGGCAGAGGGGTGGCCACGGCGCACTGGCTGGAGAACCGCGGCATGAACTCGGTGTACAACGACTACACGTCCAAAGTCACCTATTTCAGGAAGAGGCAAAATCTAATCCGAGGTCAGTACTGGTGGTAGATAATTAGGTTGCACAACACTTATCATTCTTTTAGTGGATGCACAATGTGGCTTTTATATAGTAATCCCTATGAACCCTTTGCGCATGACGGACGGCAAAACAACCAATGCGCTCCTGCAAAGCCTGTTTAAAAACAGACATCTGTAGCTTAATATTGCTTTTATTTAGTTGATTTCACTTTAAAAATGGTCATAGGTGCTGCACAGTCGGCTACACAAACAGACAAGGATGTAAACCACATTTGTAATTTTATTGAATAACCTTTAATGAGGAAAGATGGCAGCGATGGATAGCAGTCATAATGACTGTCAGTCCTTGGTGTAACCGTGGAATAGCAGCGAACGCTTTTTACAAGATGATCAATATCAAATCAAAAGTATCTACATACTTTATAAGTAAGTATGATTAGAACGATTATGAAGGAATGTCTCTGAGCTCCATCAGGACATGGAGGTGCGTGTCTAACCGTTAATAACAATTGAAACAATGTCCACCATTATGTAGCCAAACATGTATGGAAAAAACTGGTTAGCATTTCCTCTGTTGTACGGTTTTAAGGCTGCTCAGGTGAAATGATGTACTGATATGAATCATGTGGTCTGAATTCAGGCTAAGTAGGTAATTTGAGCAACACGTCAGGAGGGAGGAGAAACGGGTCGGTTGGTTTGTAAGCTAGCTGTTTCAAGCTTCTGTAAATACCGCCGTCTATGAGCCCCAAACAGGTGTGTTACAATCACAGACAAATTAGTTTGTCTCCAACAAGTAGAAGCCATGAATAAACTGGCAAAAACAACTTGGGAAAACAATTTCAGTCGCTCTGTTCAATACTCCTGATCCTCATTTCCGATGTCCGTCATGGCGCCTTGAATGATGAAGTGATGTAGTTGCAAAAGGCTTATATGGAGCTTGTAGGATTAGGATGTAGTGTCTCTGAAAAGTGTGTTTTAAATTTCCCGATTAGGCAGCAGCCACTGTGTCTGAAAAGTCTTGCAGTCCCTGAGGTTTACAGAGCGAACATGCTCGAGCCAAATGTGTTGCGTAGAAACCTGGGAGAAGGTCAGATGGATCTGCCTGATAACATAATCTTTGACATTAAGCACAAATCCATTAGTGCAGAGTCCAAATACACACTGAGGTAAAAGGAGTGAAATTCCCCCAGTGTGGAGAAGACAGGCGGCTATAAGAACCAGAGAATAAGCAATGTGATTAAAGAAACTGAAAATAGGTTTTAATGTTTGGTCAGATTGGTAGGTAAGCTTGCTTTAAAGACTGTCAATCCATTTTATAGCTGTAAATAATGTGTTTATTTGACAGTAATCAAACTGCATGCCCTTTTATTTATTTTTTTTATTTTACTAAATAATCTCTTTGACACTCTTTAGCAGAGGAAATTATTACATGACTGATTTACTTTTAGAAAAGTAATTGTCTAAAGTTTAGTCTCAGTTTCTTCACAAATCTGCAAATATAAGATAATTAGTGAAGTAATATGTGACTCAAATGTTCAGTGATTAAAAATAAATCCGAATACTGAAATTTGAGATAAGTAATATAAAATAGTGTTTTTTTCTTTTTTCTGTCTTGACCTGAATGCACCATAAATTATAATAATAAAAGAATCCAAATGATTAAACATATAAATTATGAAACAAGTAAAAAACATGAGGAATAAATGGTGAAGTAAAAACCTTGTTTTCAAAGCAGATTGAATCATAGACAAATGTGAGGAAATAGAGCCAACTTTTTAAAAAGACACAGCCTTCGTCACCATGGCAACTAGGAAAACACCACGTGGTTCTGCTTGGCCCCGCCCACCTCAACAGAGCAGCTGCGTATCATTTACAAAACAAAACTTTACTTCTCTCATAAAAAGTGGCGTTTTTCTACAATGTAATTTTTTTTGTTAGTTAATCTGTTTCAGTCTTCATGCAATTTCAGAGAAGAGTCGCCTTCCTAAGACTGAAATGCGTCTTTGTTTTGAGGCAAACAGCTTCATTTCTGTCGCTGTTTGTGTCACAACACTGAGAAGGGCTGTGGTTAGACAGGAGCTCGCATGAATAAATGCGTCTGCTTCCCCCCGCATCGGCGCTAAAGCGGTGTTTTCAGCCGCAGCGGCGGGCTAATCGCACCGAGTCATCTGGGCAGCCGCGGGGTTATCTGTCACCTCGGGAACCTCATGATGCTCCTATCAGATCACTGTGCTGACGTTCACCAGCAGGTGGCGCACTTGTATTTATGACATTTTAAAATGATTTTAACTTGACATTAACCAGGAAATCATAACTGTTTAAACTTTACCTTTAATAACATAAAGTTACCTAATTTTTAAAGTGCAATCAGTAATACTTTTATAACAAATTTATATCAGTAATGATTTCTTGGTTAATGTCAAGTTGTCATAACAAAGACATTTTGAATAATGTCAACTTTGTATTAAAAGTGTCATAATTTACCGAATGACACTTTATGACAACAGTCATAAATATTCATGAAGGCTTATTCATGTTCATGACATGTGTTATGTCATGTTTATGACAGTATCATGACAGTCTTATTCACCCCCTTTCAAATAAAGTGTTACCAGCAAAACATTAAATAGCTCTTCCATAGGAAACATGTCGTATGTAGGCAATTTTTCTTGTAAAATTCTTGATTCTTTTGAACACCTCAAAAATAATTTGTGTCAAAAGGATTTCTTTTGGAAATTAATTAAACAAATTTTAGGTTTTTTTTTGTTGTTTTTTAAATGAGAAAATCAAACCTTAGTTTTATATCTGCTCTTCTTTTTCTTCATTGCAAAACTGTTTCTGCATGATCGTCCTGCAGCATGTCTCCAGTTGGTGGCACTAGAGAGCCCCTGTCCCAGGGAACAAAGGAATAAACAACTTTGTTTTTCACAGAGAAGACACGGCTTTTGACTGAAGGAGTTGCACTGAAAAGATAATAATTTACCAGCTGCTGGGATGAATTTCTAGTAGATCTGTAACTAAGTTTAGGATTATTTTGCTCAGATGTGGCTTTGTTCATTCATTCTAATCATCAGTAAGATTAATGTTAATAAACTAAACGCTGCAGTTTGTTTGTGATTGTTTCCGTCACAGCAGCAGTTTGCTGGGATACTTTTGCGCTTCGCTGCATGTTTTTCATCAGCGAGGCGTCCCACGCATCGACACAGAAGAAGTGGAGTAAACAGCTTTAGTCCAGAGTGAAACCATTTTCCCCTGAGCGCTGCCAGAGCGGGGCATGCTCAGTAAGCCTGTTTTCTTCTAAGAACCTGTAACCATCAATCATCACCCTGTTTTCCTCCTCTGGCTCCACACCCAGTCTGGATGTTTATTGTGCTGCCTTCAGGGACAGTCCGGGAGTTTGGAGTTTTGTGCTTAATAGGTGTTTTTAGTTTCTCTTTGTATAATATTTGTTCTTGCGAACTCTGGCATCATAATCTTGAGTTGCTCTGATTTGGTTGAATGCTTCTAACATTTTTCAAATATGTTGATGTCTGTGCGTTGAGGTACAAATGGTCAGAAATGCAGATAAACTGTGTCTCTTCACTTTTGAATGGGATTTAAAATAAATATACTTTTCCATTTGGAGCTCCAAATGGAAACACTGTTTTTTGGGTTTTTTAAACTGCGTTTGAAATATCCAGCTATTATTTAACTATTAATTAATCAGAGTTAGCCAGGCTAACTCTG
The DNA here is from genome assembly GCF_051168715.1 of Poecilia mexicana. Classification (NCBI taxonomy): domain Eukaryota; kingdom Metazoa; phylum Chordata; class Actinopteri; order Cyprinodontiformes; family Poeciliidae; genus Poecilia; species Poecilia mexicana. Next base: position 21,668,811 of record NW_028263373.1, on the reverse strand, counting down.
ATTATAACATCATTTAGAGTTATTACCGTGGGACTCGGGGGGTGGGGGGGTAAATGTTTACTGAGGCGGCATTAGCTATAAAAAGCGTGGGATTCACTGAGTTAGGGAATGTGTTTTGCAACTTCAGTTCTGTAATGTCTGTGCGACGGCGGGGTCCGTGAACGCAGCCTTCGCTCTCCTGAGGCCTTACATAATAAATTATGAGGCCACGCCCCCTCGCTCAGCCACCAAAAAGGACTGCTGTCGCTCCACACTTTGAGTTTGCAACCAGACAACGGGGAAGCGCAACAGCAAGTTTAAACTTTCTGCGCAACACATAGAGGCTTACCGAACCGACTCCCAGAAGAACCTCCGAACTTGCGGAAATGATTTTCAACAAGTTGAAAAAGTTCCTGGTGGTGTTTGACTCGCCGGAGCTGGACTGCGCCCCGGTGTTCAGCAGCGGGGACGTGGTGTCCGGACGGGTCGTGCTGGAGCTGTTCGGCGAGACCAAAGTGGAGTCCCTGAAGCTGCACGCGGAGGGGTTCGCCAAGGTGCACTGGACCGAGTCCCGGTCCGCCGGCTCCAGCACGGCGTACACCCAGAACTACAGCGACGAGGTGGAGTACCTGAACCGGAGAGAGGTGCTGCTGCAGGCAGGTCAGTCCGCTGCTGAGGGATGCGTTTGGGAGCACCGCGCCACTTGTTGTTCTGCAAACTGGATCAGAAACAAACTCAAAAAACAGTTTATGTCTTTATAAATCAGATCGATGTTGCGTTTCCTTTTTTATTTTTGCATAAAGTTGAGGAACTCTTATTGCATTCTGGTTTAGTGAGAGAGAGCGCAGCTGCCTCCTCATTGTGAAAACATCTGCTGGAGCAGCCTGGCTTGTTTTCTACTGCAGAACGGGGGACCCTCAGGTTTTCTTTCATTCAGCACAAAGCTGTTTAGGTTTAAAGGGCACACCAGGAAGTTGGCACTTTTGTGCTGCAGCTGAACTTTGTCCTGCAGAAACCTGCTTACACTTTGTCATCTTAATCTTAATTTATTGGGTTTATTTTTAATCCGTTTGACTTTTGAAAGTTGCAAAGAGTGATGATGAAAGAAATGGGGGTGGAGGGAAAAACATCTGGTCTACTGAATCTAAACACACGCGTTCTTGTACCTGTTCTGCAAGACTACAGTGGTTGAAATGGGCTTCATCACGTAGCTTGAGGCAGAACCGCCCCCTCAGAGCAAAAACAGAAACCATGTGATTTGAAAGAAAAGCAGAGAGCCTCACCAAACTGAATTTACTGCTTTAGCCAAGCCAACTTTATTTGTAGACTCTTTTATTAAAATAGTAACGGCTTTATTCTCTCCTGTGTAAAAGAAGAGAAGTCTGAACGTGTTTTTCTGCGTCTCCTCAGATAACGGCGAGCTGACGGTCCTTCCTGCCGGCAGACACGAGTTCCCGTTCAGCTTCCAGCTGCCGGAGGAGACGCTCGTCACCTCCTTCGAGGGGAAGCATGGCAGCATCCGCTACTGGGTCAAAGTGAAGCTGCACAGGCCGTGGTGTCCCGTCAGGAAGATCAAGAAGGAGTTCACAGTCATCGAGCCCATCGACATCAACACGCCAAGCCTGCTGGTGAGAAGCTGGGACGCACGTTCAATACCATATCTGACGTTTAGCATCAGCTGATTCAATACAGGGTTGTATTATCAGCCTGGCGGGCCACCAGGCTTCACCCAACCCCTCCAGGCTAAACATTGATTTTTTTATTTTTGCATTTTTTAAGACTTTACAGTTGGATATTAGGTATTGTTAATGATGTTTTCCAATACCACATAATTCACCAGTGATATTTTCAGATTTCCTGTCAACTTTAATCATTTTTTAACCCACAAACACACCTGATGACTGGCCTAGCGCCCCCTATAGCCAGGCTTAGTAAGTTTTTCTGGGCTAAATCCAGTAAATGTACTAAATTATACATTAATGTAAGAACTCTGCACCAGTACATCACACTTTAAAACACCAGTAGCTCCACAAACTTGTGTAAAAACAACTCAACTTTAATTTGTTCAATCTGTGCAGCATGTAGAATAACATCCAATGTAAAATAATCTGACCAAAGCAAAAGGCAACAAACCTTCTTTCAAATGGTTCAGAAAGTGATGTTAGGATTGTAAAGTATAGAATTAGACTGAATAGATCGGCTATTATGGATCGAACACATTGACACGATACCCGATCCAAATTTTTTTTGTCAATATTGGACCGATATTGATATTGGTGCATCTCTGTTTTTAATTCTGATCCTCATGGATTTTCAAACTCTTTCTTACTGGTTTTTGTTTATCTTCAGGCTCCTCAGGCAGGGACGAAGGACAAGCTGGCGCGGACGTGGTACCGTAACTTTGGACAGGTGTCCGTAACCGCAAAGATCGACCGCAAAGGTTACACTCCAGGTAAGAAGACCCTCCATAAATGTGACGCCTAGCAACCCGACGGCGGCTGCAGGTTCTAACAAGCCCCGCCCCCCCGCCACAGGTGAGGTCATACCTGTGTTTGCCGAGTTCGACAACGCCACGTCCAGGTCCATCGTGCCCAAAGCCTTCATCATCCAGACGCAGACGTTCATCGCACGCGGCACAATGAAGCAGAAGCGCTCGGTGGTGGCGACTCTGTGTGGCGACATGGTGAGCGCCAGAACCCGGGAGACCTGGCACGGTCGGGCCATCAAGATCCCGCCGGTGGGGCCGTCCATCCAGCAGTGCCGCATCATCAAGGTGGAGTACATGCTGAAGGTGAGTCCAGGCTGATCTTCGTCCGTCACAACAAGCAGGCCTATCGCAATAAATCAATAAATCGCATGATTAATTAAAACATGACCAATGATTTCCGCTTTTCTCTTTTTCTGCCAAAAACTGGATGACAAAAATCTGATTTGTTTACAGAGAAGTCATAATTCATTTTATTTGTTGTTTTTATTTATTTTGAACTAATCAACAGTTTAAAATGTTGGTTATAATTTGAAGTTTGTTGAGTTTGATAATATCTTTGCCATTACAATTATATTACCTGAGAAAGTAATGTAATCAATAGTTAGCCAACAGGCAATATTAGACATTAAAAACAATTTCAAAAAGGTGATAAATCATGATACATTTTGCACAATATTCAATAAACGATACGATAAATTCTCACCTATGCAAGTTTACCATCTCAAAGACTAATGAGCTTAAATATCAAAAATAAAATACAGCAACCAAAAACCATAAATAAAAAGGATTATTAACTCTAAGCTATAAATATTAACCACCGGAATGAAAATCATCAAACTTATTTTAATTTATGATGCGATTAGTTGATTAATTGCGTATTGTGACGGGTTTATTCACACACATACGTCTCCATTTAAGTGCTAACTCTTTGTTTTCCTTCTCCAAGGTTTGCGTCGACGTTCCGGGAACTTCCAAGCTGTGCTTGGAGCTGCCGCTCGTCATCGGCACCATCCCGCTGCATCCCTTCGGCAGCCGCACGTCCAGCATCAGCAGCCACTACAGCGTCAACCTGGAGTGGCTGCGCATGGCCATCCCGGAGCAGCCTGAGCGTGAGTTTCCCTTCAGCGACCCGAACCGGAAGCTCTGCCAGCTTGAGTCGGGTCGGTCGGATAACCGAGTCTGTTTCCCCCGCAGCTCCTCCAGAGTACAGCTCTGTGGTGACGGAGGAGGAGGCGGAGCAGCGGAACGACTGCGTCGCCCCGCCGCCGGCTGAAGACCTGAGCGGCATCATGGAGCGGCCGCTCATGGCTTTCCTTCAGGAGTTTCGCTTCCGACCTCCGCCGGTCTACAGCGAGGTGAGCGACTCCAGAGAGAAAACGGTTTATTACATAAAACGAAGAAAAAACATTAATAATGTATCTAGGGAGCTAGCTGGATAGCTGTTTAAATAAAATCAAAATATAACTGTAGTTTGTCAATAATTCAGTGCAGTCAGGAGAACGTTACTTTTTCCTTCCACTAAACTTCCCATAAGTTGTTTATAGATCCAAAAGGGAAATTGAATTAAACATGCTTCAACATGTAAACACCAATGTTAAAATTAACTTGGGTGAAGCACAAACTGCACAGAAGTTACTTTCATTAAGTTAAAAAGATTAAATTTAAAAAGACTTTATAGATCCAAAAGAGAAATTAATAGAAGATGTTTGGCAAACAGTCGATTTGGGCTGGAAGGAATTCCAGTAGAAGTCAGTCATCAATCGACTTTAAAGAAGCCTCTGACTGAAGACACTCCATCTTTCTCTTTCTTTTGAGAAAATCTGAATTCAAACTGTGTGTGGCTGAATCTTGCTTATCTAACGCTGCTCTGTTCTTCTGGTGTCCAGATCGACCCGAACCCTCAGCCCCCCCACATCCGACCGCGCTGCATGACGTGTTGAACCACGAGCCCCGCCTGAGCGACGAGCTGCGTTACTAGCAAAACGAATCGAGAGATTTGTCTTCTTCTGGATCTGATCCTCATTGCTGAACAAGCGCCTGGACCGCAGAGCCGGACTGCAGCGCCACCCGGAGGAGGAGTTCACAGGAACTGAAAAGCTGGCAGACACAAACGGTTCTGCCGACACGGGGAAACGGCTTCTCTGCACCAGTTCCTGTCCTTCACAAGTGATTTGTTTTTTCAAAACTGTTCCTGCGATTTTTCCGTCTCTCGGAGACGAAGCGCCTCCCAGTCGACGATTCCCCTCTTTTCGTGAGACGTGAGGAGTTTGGGACTTGTTGGGCGTTTCAGGATCACTTGGTATTTATCAGGCAGTCTTTTTCTGAGCCGACTGTCGACTCAGTTTGTAACTTTGCCGTTTCCTGGCAGCAGGCAGACGCCAACCCGCATTGCTGCGCGTTGTTACTGGACACCTGCATCTGTTACATGATGTACCTACAGGTGTGAAGGTGGAGCAGAGGATGAGATGCGTTTGTTCTTGAATGCATGCCGCTGAAGACGTGCAGAAAGGAAACGTGCGCCTGAATGATCTGCATGAGCGTTTTAGAGGCGTTCTCCTCTCAGAGCTGGAGAAACCTGAGAGAAAAAACTAAATGGTTGAAATCGGAGAGCAGTTTTTGTGTGGAAAACACTGGAGTGTTTTGGTTTAAGCAGAATGGCAACAGGAAGGATGTTGCATTGTTTTGTTTTTTTGCAATAAGCAGCGGCGGCGGCCTCGGAGTCATGCGGACCGAGCCATTTGGTGCTGAGAGGTCGGCCGGTGAAAGCTGCAGACGCCACTGAAGCATTCCACTAACCTGACTGACTTTGAGGATTTTTTAATCTTCCTCAACTTCCAAAAAAAGTCAGTTTGTATGAGTTCAGGGTCAAATGTGCAAAGTTGGGGCACACTAAAGGAAAAATGTATTTTTATACAAAATGTTTTGTCAACTTTTTCTATTTGTTTTTCCTAATAAAACATTTAAATAATATCTGCCTTCAGTGCTTCTTTAGATACAGTTTTTCTTTACATAATTGAAAAGTTGGTAATTCAGTTCAATTTGAAAAATTATACTTTTTCCTTCCACTGAACTTTCCATAGATATGTTAAAATGCAGCACTAAGTCAGAACTAGTGGCTTTTGTAAACCACAAACTGAACTTTCTAATTCTTGAGTAAAGTTCAAAATTATTCATACCCCTGTCAGATTCAGATTTGAAGTTGCTTCAATTCAATCACGAAGATTCGATTTAAAAAAGGAAAATTAAAAGTTGTAATTCACATTATTCTTGTATTTTCAGTTACTGCGCAGTAGCAGTCAGTCTTGCAGTGAATTTTAAGAAGGCTCTGACTGAAGACACTTGCATAAAGACCGTTATGTAACAACTTGAAATCTGGCCAGCAGAGATTACATTTCACAGCATCGTAGACTGGATAACATCAGCTGCTGCTAATCCACTGCGTTGCTTTTGCCGCTCCTCTTTGGATCGCAGGCAGACATTAAAGTCTGGAATATGATTTCTGTCCTTTATAACTGACAGAAGAAAAGGTTTTGACCTCATCCTGTTTTCTCTGCTCTTTTCTCCTCTACATCCATCAAGCCTCCATTTTAACTCCTGTGGGGTTTCGGGGTCGTAGGTCACGTGTTATTTAAGCTTTGAGATTCTGATCAGCTTTTTCTGGTTGTAAAAAATCAAGCAAAAAAAAAAACAAAACCTTGTTGCCGAGGTTACACATCATCACCACTGACTAAAACTAGAAGTGTAATGCAGGGGTGTCAAACTCATTTTCATTTGGGCCAACCTGCTTGAGTTTGACACATGAAGAAAGAGCAAAAGAAAAAATTTCTACCACACTTTTTCCTTCCACTCAACTTTCCACTAATATATTTGTAGAAATGCAGACGGATACGCCATGGTCGACTCTGCAGTTTACTGGAAGAACAAGCTGCGCTCTCGATTAAAATAACGATAATTACAGACCAAAACTAACGTGGTGACAGTTTAAATGTGTATTGTTTCTTTTTAAAGCAGCTGTTTGGGTTTTTTCCAGGATCTTCTTGTTCAGTTCTTAGTTTGGTCACATGGATAAATTCAGCAGGAATCCAGCCGTGTTTTGGCTCGTGTAAGAATGCAGGAATGAATAAACTACCGAGTGAATTACAGCATGAAAAACTCCCACACTGAGTCCAAAACACTATGAGAAAATGTTTCACAAACAGAGGTGAAGAAGGATGACAGCCTGGATAAAACATCAAGCTTCAACACTTTGATACATGGAAATTTATAGATTCCAATAATTTTGATTATTATGAAAATCAAAACTTTAATTTCTCTCAAAATGCATTAATTAAAAGTTAAATATAATAATAAAAATGGATTTTAATACTTGAGGAAGAATGTAACAAAAAGGTAATGATTTCTAATCGTGGTGTTGTATCCAGGCATAATAAAGGAAAGTTAAGTGGACGAAAAAACTTTGGTACAATAACTAGCGGCTCCATCTGAATGCCGGCCCAAGGCATCGCAAGTTAAGAGGCTTTTACTAGTTTCACAGCCAGATTATTTCACTTGTATTAGTATCTATTGTGAATAATTTTCTTAAAACAAGCTCCAATATTTTGCTGAAAAGTTACTTGTAAGTTAGTTTCATCTTATTTAAGTGAATTAAGATATTTACAGTAGAAACTAGACAGAAATACTTGCTAAGATTTTGTGTTTTTGCAGAGAGCACCATAATCCTCAATCTAAGAGAATAAAAACAAACCTGAAATGTAAGAGTTAGTGTTTACTGAATTTATTTAATTTACAAGTTTCAGTTTCTGGATTAAATTCATGAAAACAAAATTAAATATCTTCAGATTTGTTTTGTAGTTTTACGCTGTTAGAAATAATTAACATTTACATGTTTCAGTTTTTGTACGACATAAAATGAGATTTTTTTAAAGCAGGAACCGATGGTGAGTTTATAATTTCCTCTCTGAAGCTTCAGCTGGTAGAAACAAAGTCTGAGATCGGACCGGGACGTAAATTCTGATCTGGTTCTGACGTTTGTGGCTCTGACTCCCAGCAGCCCTCAGGGTTTTTACGGCGTTCCTCGCACGGTTTCATGGGTGACTCAGAGTTTATGGAAAATGGTTCGTTTACAGGAACAGGAGCAGGAGTTTGGATTTCAGGCCTTCGGGTCAAACAGACGATCACGACGTTGTGCAACAGAACCAAACAAACCAACCGAACCTTTCCGTGTCGCAAACACGGGACCAAATATTTCTGGTTTCACTCTGAGCCTTTCATGCCGGGTTGGTTTGTTTTGTGGGTTTTTGTTCCTTTCACAGAGCTTTGGTTTTATGATTCAAATATATTGATCAGTGATTGGACTGAATATAATTTGTTACTTTTACAGGTAAACAAAAGTTGTTGTTTTTTTAACAATGGTGCATAAACAGCTTCCTTCAAAGCCTGTTATTTATGGATTTCTTACTTTCTTAACTTTCCTTTTTTTAATTTATAAATAAGTCTGTCACAATAATAAATTTTGCTTGACGGTAAATTGTTCCAGAAGTTATTGCGATAAACGATAATATTGTTGTTTTGAGATTATTTTGAAGTAGTATGATTATAAAGGCATAATAATAATGCAATAAATCCTGAAAGATTAATAAACTTTAAATTCTACTGAGCATTCAGCCCTGGAACTGGAAGACATTTTAAATATCCAAAATCAAAAATAAAAACAACAAATTAAGTTAATTATTAAACAAAATTGTCCCTAAAACAGTTCTAGTTGAGACAAATGAAGCAGAGTGAAAACTTTCATCATCCGGTTTTGGAGAAACAAAGAGAGAAAAACGATAAATCGTGAAATTATTGTTCTCGTTTTAATTGATGTTTATTGCGACAGGCAGACATATGATTATTAATTTTATTGTACAAATTTCACCACATTTTAAGCTAAATTTCTAAATCTAAACATTTATGGATAAACAGTTTTAAAGTATATTATGTATTTTCCAGCCACATAATACCATTTTATAGGACAATTAAATAGCTATATGTTACCTTCATTGTTATATCGACAGCTCTGGAAAAAAGTTTCTCTGATTTTACTTGTTATAGGTTTATGTTTGAGTAAAATGAACATTATTCTTTTATTTTATGATTTACTGACAACATGTCTCTGATATTACAAGCAAAAATTTTGTATTTATTAGCAGAAAATGAGAAATGGTCAACATAAAAAGTACAGTGCTTTCAGAGCTCAAATAATGCAAAGAAAACAAGTTAATATTCGTTTAGAAACAACAATACTGATGTTTTAACTCAGGAAGAATTTAGAAACCAATTTTTGGTGTAATGACCAGGAGGTTTTCAACAGGGTTCAGTGCTGTGGCTCGTAGTTTAATTTTTCCAGAGCTGAATGTTACAAAAGAAAGTTTCTGTCTCTTTAAGAAGCTCCTACTCTTTCCGTCTCAGCTTATTTTAAGTCAGTAATTCCTTAATACTGGTGAAAACTATTACTTTCACTGGCAGATTGAAACATGGAGAAAATGTCTTATTATAAGTATAACTGTTCTTTAATGAGTATTACAGAATAACTTGCTTTAAAAAGCTCCTTCTTCTTGCTGAAAAGTTACTTCTTAGTTGGTTTTGTCTTTTTTCAAATGTTGTAAGATATCTGAACTCGAATCTTGACCAAAAACACTTAACATTTTGTCTTTGAAGTGTTTTACAAAACTATATTTTGTTTGCTTCATTAAAATCTTACACATTTAGTTTATTATTGAGCTGATAAAATAAAAACGTTTGTTTACTTGTAAACGTTTTTAAAAAATTTTGTGACCCCCTCAGGCCCCATTTTTAGCACAAACTGGACTAATCTCTGCTGTTTTTATTATAATGTTAAACAATGATGTTACTTTTGATTTAAATTAGATATTTGTGGATTGTAAAATAACAGCTTCCATCAAGGGTCATTTGTAAATGTGCAGTTATATTTCTGTCAAACTATCAGTTAGAAAGCTGCAGCCGCTGCAACCCGTACATCGGAATCAGACATCATGTATTTATGCTCCACCTGCACGTCTAATATGCAGTTCAGTGTTTATGGGCCTCAGAAATAATGAACAGATCTGGTCTCATCGCACTTCCAGACACAAACAAACTGCATCAGCTCCTCGGAACGGACACTTGAGGCTCCGCCCACCGGCTGCAGGCCAGCCAATCACTGTTTACCGTGCTTCACCTGACCTGCGTCAGCCAATGAGCATTCAGAGGGCCGGCTGTGTTTACTGTAATTATGAAGAACTTTAAAGCCAGGGAGATTTAAGACTTAATACCAACATCTTGGGTTACAGACTAACAGCTCCAACATGTCACCCCCCACAAACCCAACATGCCACTTCCTGGTGCACATAAATAATACGCCTACATTAGCACCGCCTTTAATTAAGCTGATGATGTTACAGCAGTGAACAGGTTGTTACCTGGATCCTGCACAGGACTACTGTAACATGTGGTGGTTTTAATGATGGATGCCCTTCCCTGAGCTAGAACAAAACACTTCCCACAAAAATATAATTTAACCTTACATTTAAGAAAAAAAATGCAAGAAAACATTGTTTATAAGAGTTACATACTGCAGCTTTAGGAGTACAACATCTGGGCTTTTTAAAAACCCAATCCTCGCCATTTTTTTGTAAAGAATATGTTGTTTATTTGTTTTAAAACCTAAAAAATACAACAACATAATTTTAAACTCGATAAGCTGTGTTTCTTTAAGGCTCATGTAGGAATGACCGGATTCTGCATCCTTCGAAGGCCGGACTTGTAGCGAGAAGGCCTGCGAGAAGGCCTGTCAGATTTCCTGGCAGGCGATTTCCTGCCAGATTTCCTGGCAGGAAATCGCCAGGAATAAACATAAAATTATTATGTTTTAGGGCTGAAACGATTCCTCGAATGATTCGAGTACCTCGATTACTAAAATTCCTCGAGGAAAATTTACCTGCCTCGAAGCTTCGTTAATTTATGTTTTATTAGTTAGCGCACCGTGTTCCGGCCGGGACTTCATTTGCGTTGCGCGGAGCTCTCACTTCCGCCTCTGAGTTGTTGACAAAAGCTAAGTCTCAGCGGCATAAAGTCCAATCTTCAAGATTGGCCCGTGGGGATTTTATTGATTGATGATAATGCCCGACTTTTTATCGTTTTTGGGGAACCAATAAGCATCCTTAAAATGACTGGGGAAATGCCTGGAGTACGGCAGCATTTCTCCTCCGGGGCTGCTGGTTGAAAGCGAACGGCGGGAAGAGCTCTGAGGTGAGCGGTAGACGGAACAGGGCGGGCGGCTGAGTAGCTGATGCTTACCGTGTAAATGTAGCTTTACCGACGAACCGCACAATAAATTTCATATCCCGGTCTGAAGAAACGGGTGGCGGAGCGCATCGTACATGGCTGGTAGATGAGTTTCTGAGTGTGACCAGTGAAGGTGTCGTAAATATCCCGTATTGCTTCCCCCCGTGTTCGTCCCCCGGTCTAACGGTTCGTCAGTCCGCTGGTCTATTTCCTCCCCTCCACCCCATCTTACGTTCGTTCATTCGCCCTCTCCTCCCACTCCAGGCGGCATTTCCCGTATTTTCAAACCCAAAGCGTGACAGGTTAGGTGGCAAGGTGAGTTTAATTAATCTATTAAACTCACTGAAGATGAATACATAAACTAAAAGCTGGATTGTAGACATTTTTATAAGCATATTTGTGAGCCTGCCTCTTTGTTATTAAATTCAATATAATTTCAGATTTTTCTATAACTTTTCTTCTGGTTAACTTAGAAAGTGAGCTATTATTGTTACAGGTTAGTTTTCTAAACTACAAAAAAGCAACTGTTAGGGATGCTCAAATATGAAAAATTGGACTGATATTGATATCTGATAGTAACACCGGTATTATGCCAGATTTACCAATATTTCATTTTATATTTTTTTTATCCGATTACTCGATTAATCGTAAGAATAATTGATAGATTACTCGATTACTAAAATATTCGTTTACAACAACCCTATTATGTTTATTAATAAACATAATAATAATGTTTATTATTATTATTTTTATTATTATTATTAATAATAATAATAATAATAATAATAATAATAATAATAATAAACATTTTGGAACAATTGTACAGAATCACGTGGCATGTATGTACAGGAAGATGTCAAGTCTTACAGGCTTAAGGCACACATAAAATAAGATGGTAGTAAAATAAACATATAAATTGGTCAGACATCAAACAGAGACTCCTTCAAATGGCGGTCTTCTCTTTAAGGATGGGTCCGGTGTATCCTTAATCATATCCCATAATTCACTGCGGGCCCAAACACCGGGCGTTCAGGCAAAGCGACAATGGCGGTGAAGAGCGGCAAATTATTTTGCTGTATTACACTTTAAGTGACACAACATGATTTTTTTTACAATGTTTTTAGGCGAGAATGTAGCTGTGTACGTTTCAAACTTCTGCTCGGTTCACCAAAGCATCACCTAATTGAAATATTGCTTCGACATTTTCGGACATGTCTGGTCCCGCTGCATTAACAGCCAGAACAACGGCTAAAGTGTATTTTGTATGGGTAAGGAAAAAATGTCTCTGTGGATGTAAAGGTTGTAAACACCTTTAAAAAATAAAAATATATTATACAAGTATCTGGAATTAGATTTCAACATCAGCGTCAACAATCAGTTGTGTTTTCATATGTTATCACAGTTTTTGATCCCAGTTTACCGGAAGTGTAACAAGCATTAGAAAACCAGTTTGGACCCAAGAACCAGTTAACTTCTTTTTCCAAGTGCTTTTTCTGTCCCCTGACAAAATGATGCAATGAGCAGCGTTTTCAAAACCCACCAGCGTTTTATGGACTTTGATTGTTAAAATGTAACTTTAAGTATGAACTTCAAATATTTAAAAAACAAGCATATTATCTCCACATCACCTGAAAAACACGGTTTTTACACCTCTAGAAAGGAAATGATGATAACATGTTTACTTGATGTTCTGAGCTTTGCTGTAAATTTTGCATCATGACCTGGATTTGTCAACATCAGTTGCATTTTAAGTGTCACATCTACACAATAAAAGCTTTTCACAGATCATTTCACAATGTTAAATGATCTGTGAAATGGTTTGGATTTGTGGGTTAAATTCAGGGCAAATCGTTGATGCTACATGGTGAGAAACAAGATGTAAAAGTACAAAAACACCATAAGGCTTTATGAATCTGTTTGTGGACAAACGTCATTTTTCAAATAAAGATGATGTACAACATCAATATATGGAAATAGTGTAATTATACACTAAGATCAGAAACTGATACAATCAGATTTCATTGAACCAAAATGAAAAATCTTGACTTAATGTTTATGAACGAGACAGTTGAGTGGGTTTGTCATGTTTTCAAGAAGAGCGTTCACTCTGGAAGTGTTTCTACAAAGCAAGAAAAGTCCAATCTTGGTGACAGAACCAGAAAATGCTCAAAAAGCACTATATAACATTTGCACAAACATTAGAAATCTAGAGTTAAGTTAATTCTTCAGTATATAGTGAGGTAAAATACATGCTTCACATTTGCAAGTATGCAAAACCAAAGCAGAAACTTATTTACAAAAAACAGAGAAACAAACTTTGGGAACAGTTGTGCACAACTTTAATCAACATAATCCATAAAAGTGAAAGTTTATCTGGGAGACATTTTCATATTTAGACAACTCATGTAAGGAAATAAAGACTATTAGCTAATTAGTTCATTTTTGACTTGCATGATATTTGTTAATGCCGGGGCTTTTTAGCTTTCTGTATCTCTGCAGAAAAATTTCATATTTCAGTTCTTCCTGTTACTGCAAAGACAAAAATCTGCAGATCACTTTCTTCTGGCTTGTTGCCGTTCTTTTTATTGCATGTTAATTGTTTAACCATGTTATGATTAGTCTGGGACACGATGTACGTTGAACCGTCAGCAAACCAAGGACCCCTGATAACAAACTTCCTCTTATTTTTAACCAAACGGCGTCTATAAAATGTTGCAGTTGCATCATCCGATTTTTCCAGACCAGGTTCTGCGTCACTGTTGCCCAATTCGTCTGCAGCCTTGATAAAATAAAAACAAAAAAGAAACATGATTTGAACATTTCTTTGTTAAAGAAAACACATTGTTGAGGTTTCCAAGAGGAAGAAAAATGTCCAGATTTGTTTCTCCTTACGCCATTTAGAGTCTGTTCCGAAATAAATTCAATGCAGATGACAGAAAAACAGTGGCAGACAGATCAAAACAAGTCACTGCCCTTCCTTTGTCTCTGATTAGAAAGACACGTTATGTTTTTGAAGAGATTAAAAGGGTTTGCAATAATAAAGCTGGTTTGATGGTGTTTTAAGACCAGACAGATCCGAGAAGAACAATACAATATACCGTCTGAAATCCAGTTTAATCTCTTTGGGTTAGTTTGGCCTTGCAGACTAATAAAAGCTCGGAAACTGAAGCAGACACTGGGTGTAGCAGGTTTATAAGATTCAGTGAATTTATTTGCTAAAAGCAAATAAATTCTCTTTATTTGCTCAAAACGAAATCAGGTGACTAACCATTTTAAATAACTTTGACTCTGCTGACGAGAAGTGTGCGGGAATATCCAGACATATTGTCTTGTGATCTTGCTGATGACTACAAACAGCCTCCAGCTTGCTGAAGGACATTTACCAAAATGAGGTTGTGTACACATTTTAGCTTATTTAGATAAACATTTATACTTAACTTTTATACTTCCAATTGGGTCCCAACTGCTTCTAGAAATAGTCCAAGCGATTAAAATCACCTAGCCAATTTTTTCCCCCCTATAAGTTATGGTTTTTGTTTGGAAAATGAATCGTTTCAAAAACCTGATTAAGTCATATTCAATGGGCACTGCGCCGTTACAACCTCAGTGAAGCTCAGTGCCGTTACCTAGCAACCTCAGTGAAGCTCAGTGCCGTTACCTAGCAACCTCAGTGAAGCTCAGTGCCGTTACCTAGCAACCTAAATGGAGTGATAGAAATGATGGCCAAAGTGACAGAAATGATGGCCAAAGTGACAGAAATGATGGTCAAAGTGACAGAAATTATGGTCAAAGTGACAGAAATGATGGCCAAAGTGACAGAAATTATGGTCAAAGTGACAGAAATGATGGTCAAAGCGATAGAAATTATGGTCAAAGTGACAGAAATGATGGTCAAAGTAACAGAAATTATGGTCAAAGTAACAGAAATTATGGTCAAAGTGACAGAAATGATGGTCAAAGTAACAGAAATTATGGCCAAAGTGACAGAAATGATGGTCAAAGTGACAGAAATGATGGTCAAAGTAACAGAAATGATGGTTAAAGTGACAGAAATGATGGTTAAAGTAACAGAAATAATGGCCAAAGCGATAGAAATGATGGCCAAAGTGACAGAAATGATGGTCAAAGTGACAGAAATGATGGTCAAAGTAACAGAAATGATGGCCAAAGCGATAGAAATGATGGCCAAAGTGACAGAAATGATGGCCAAAGTGACAGAAATGATGGTCAAAGTGACAGAAATGATGGTCAAAGTGACAGAAATGATGGTCAAAGTGACAGAAATGATGGTTAAAGTGACAGAAATGATGGTCAAAGTAACAGAAATAATGGCCAAAGCGATAGAAATGATGGCCAAAGTGACAGAAATGATGGCCAAAGTGACAGAAATGATGGTCAAAGTGACAGAAATGATGGTCAAAGTGACAGAAATGATGGTCAAAGTGACAGAAATGATGGTCAAAGTAACAGAAATTATGGCCAAAGCGATAGAAATGATGGCCAAAGTGACAGAAATGATGGCCAAAGTGACAGAAATGATGGTCAAAGTGACAGAAATGATGGTCAAAGTGACAGAAATGATGGTCAAAGTGACAGAAATGATGGTCAAAGTAACAGAAATGATGGCCAAAGTGACAGAAATGATGGTCAAGGTGACAGAAATGATGGTCAAAGTAACAAAGTGACAGAAATGATGGTCAAGGTGACAGAAATGATGGTTAAAGTAACAGAAATGATGGCCAAAGTGACAGAAATGATGGTCAAAGTAACAAAGTAACAGAAATGATGGTCAAAGTGACAGAAATGATGGTCAAAGTAACAAAGTAACAGAAATGATGGTCAAAGTGACAGAAATGATGGTCAAAGTAACAGAAATGATGGTCAAAGTGACAGAAATGATGGTCAAAGTGACAGAAATGATGGTCAAGGTGACAGAAATGATGGTCAAAGTAACAAAGTGACAGAAATGATGGTCAAGGTGACAGAAATGATGGTCAAGGTGACAGAAATGATGGTCAAAGTAACAAAGTGACAGAAATGATGGTCAAGGTGACAGAAATGATGGTTAAAGTAACAGAAATGATGGCCAAAGTGACAGAAATGATGGTCAAAGTAACAAAGTAACAGAAATGATGGTCAAAGTGACAGAAATGATGGTCAAAGTAACAAAGTAACAGAAATGATGGTCAAAGTGACAGAAATGATGGTCAAAGTAACAGAAATGATGGTCAAAGTGACAGAAATGATGGTCAAAGTGACAGAAATGATGGTCAAGGTGACAGAAATGATGGTCAAAGTAACAAAGTGACAGAAATGATGGTCAAGGTGACAGAAATGATGGTCAAGGTGACAGAAATGATGGTCAAAGTAACAAAGTGACAGAAATGATGGTCAAGGTGACAGAAATGATGGTTAAAGTAACAGAAATGATGGCCAAAGTGACAGAAATGATGGTCAAAGTAACAAAGTAACAGAAATGATGGTCAAAGTGACAGAAATGATGGTCAAAGTGACAGAAATGATGGTCAAAGTGACAGAAATGATGGTCAAAGTGACCGAGGTGTCAGGCTGGTTTGTGTCATCGCCTCTGAAGGGAGACGTGGGCAGAGTGGGATCAATTTGCAGCCCTCCCTCCCTGCTGCTTTTCAAGTCTTCCTGGAAAGCAGCGTAATTTCATCGGGATCAGGGTGCAGACCCGGCTGCTCCCCAAAATATTCCAGAAGAGGAAAATTACCACGCTGGAGCAAACAACATTCCCAAACAACAGGCCATGAGAGCAGCTTTGTGCGTCCGCCCCGCCTCCAGCCGGGGCTCAGAGAAAATCGACTTTGTGGCGCTTATGATCGTTTCTCTCTTTGTTTCTGTTTCTCTGCGACGCCCTTTGTTTTTGTGAATCCTCTGTGACACAATGGAGGCTCAGCACAAAGAGCATGAATTTTGTCAAATAAATCCAAGCTGTGTGTCATAAGGCACCATCGCCAGCAGGCACAGACAGATTTAATCAAACACAGCGGATGATTAACAAGGTTTAAATTAGGGAAATCAAACACTGTTGCAAACTGGAGCAGGTTTTGTTTTTTAATTTATGATTAATCAAGCAGGTCAAAGTTTAGAAAACAATCTTTATTTACTTCAAATGAATGAACTGAACCTTTAAAATAGACTTTAACTTACTTTACTGTCATTGCACGAAAACAAAACAATGAATTTGGCAACAAAATGTGACGATAAAAGTGTTAAAAACATGTTGTTATTAGAAGTAATAGATCTTTATTTCTCTGCTTAAACATTAAAATTTACTATTATACTGTAAATTTAGGGTTGGAACAAAATTATTTTGGTCATCGATTAATTGACTATTCCAACAAAAAATCAATTGGATAAATAATTGGCACATGCTGCAGATTTTTAATTTATCATGTTAAGCCTTTTTAAACAACATTAAAATACCTTTCTTAAAATAAGAAAACATTTTTCTTATTGCCTATAACAGTAAAAAGCATTCATTTAGTGTATATTTTATTTGTAGCAAAGGAAAAAATACTTTAAAAATACTTTTAACATCAACATGTGAAAAGCAAAGTCCTTTTCTGCTTGACTTAAAACCATTATAATGTAAATTTGATCTGTTTTTCAATTAACTGATTGATAGTTGGATGGAAAAAGGTGCTAATATGAAATTTCTTTCTTTTTTTCATGAATTTGGACCAGATGAAGCTAAAAGTTTCCCACTTGAGGATTTTTTGGGTAAAATACATTTACAGATGAAGGTTTTTTTATATATTAATAGCAAAATTCATTTGTATTTTCGTACAGTATGTTGTTAATGATTAATCAATCACTAATTTGGTTGACAATCATTTCAGTAATCGATTAATCATGATTAATTTGATTAACCGTTTCAACCCCAGGTAAATTATCAGGTATTTATATCTCGGAATGTGCAGAAAATTAAATTTTGGCTAAAATTAAGGCACCAGTGCAGGTGTAACCTGAGGTTTCATGGTTGGTTCGATGTGCTGCTCCCCTCTGACTGGCTCAGGCAGCAGCCAGATTGGTCAGAAGGTGAAAACGTTTTCCTGTGTTTTACAGACTTGTTTCCTCTCCGGTTCTGAGCAGCGGCACACATGGCTCGGCTGTTTGGCTCGGAGGGAACTGGATCCGGCCAGATCCACAAGACAAAACTGCTAAATGTGACAAAAATTAAAGCCGTGCTGCTGAGGAATGTGTTTTTCTTGGAAAGGGAGCGAGATTAGTACATCGTGTAGCTCCCTCAGAGCAGGAAAAACAATTTCCAGGGATAAGCTGAGGAGACGAGTCGGTTTTGACTTAAATTACCCAATCGTCTCGCTTTTCACGGCAGAAAGAACATTATGTCCCATGAAGGTGATATAAGTCTGATGTAAACACAGTGGAAGGGGGAAGGATTATGACGAAACGTATGGAAGGAGGAGGAGCGGCTGGAGGAACTCAGGCAGCTGCTGCAGCAAGTTTCCTCTCTAGGAAATGTTCCCAAAGCTGCAAACTTTCCTCCATATTTACATATTTTAACTTTTTAGCTTCAACTTTGATGTCAGAATTATTTCCTCTGATTTTACTGAAAGCAGTTCCATGAAAAACTCTGAACTTTTTCACTTTTTATCAAGTTGCAGCCACAAACTTTATTAGAATCTGTTTTTTAACGAATAAAGATCTGAAAAGTGTGGCGTGCATTTCTGTTTAGATCCAGTCTGATACCCTGAAATAAAAAGTGTAACTGTTTAAAATTATATGTATGTAACTCAATTACAATATAAATACAGACCTTTTAAAAGCCAATTAATACTGATTTTACACACCTTGACTCTTTTGAGTCGCATTAATGATGTAGACAGAAGACAATCCAAAGTAATCAGCACAAATTCCTGTAAAACTGCCAACTTATAATTATAATTAGTGCATTCAATTCAATTCCAGTCATGTCATTCGCATCGCAATAATAAAAAATAAAAACAAATTGTGCAAAATTTTAATGAAACAAATTAAAGAGTTTGTACAAAACTCCAAAAACGCAAAATCTTACCAAGTACTTTGTCTAGTTTCTGGTCCAAATACTTTACTAGACATAAAATATGACATTATACATAGAAATATCTTATTTTAGGCATTACGTGTAGTAATATGTTATTTACTATGTAGTAAATAAGATATTTACAATAATAATTGCTATTTAAGATAAACTGTGAGTTCCATTTGCAGATTTTTCCTCTCAAAACAAGGGAAACATTTCTTGCAGCATCCAGAACTAGAGGGAATAATTGTACAAACAAAAGTCAAGAACAAGAAAAACAAATCAGATTTAACAGAGTTTCTCCGACATGATGCCACCATGAGAAATTCATGTCTAGGAAAAGCTTTTCAGACGAAAGGAAAACGAGTCGGTCTGCCAACGGGACAATTTAGATTCCAGTAGAGAAACTAAATGGCTGGTAAAATGAAAAGTGAAAGGGAAAAAAACCCTAAAAGCACCTGAGGGAATTAAAATTAGATTAGCTGTTTATAGGATGGGAAAATGAAAGCACTGCTTTTAAAACATGCAGCTATGCATCTGAGCTGAAGAGACGTTAGTTTCTGTCTTTTCTCGTTTTTAAGGAACATATCTGGTTAAATGCTACAAGAACTAAATTATTTTACTTTATTCTTTACATAAAATATTCAATTAAAATATTTGTGGAGAAAATTAGAGGCTGAAAACTGAAATGTGGTTCAAATAATCATTTAAACAAGCAAAAATGTTTAAATGTGGGGAAAATTAACGTCTGAATAATTCAAGGTTGTGGGTTTGATTTCACATTTCCTCACCAAATGTTGACGCTTCTTTCTGTAAAAGAAGAAACTTCAGAGTGTGGAGTTTGTTATTAAGGAGTCAAGGTAATACGTAAACATTATTGGCAGACAGTTCAAGTTTATTCTTGGTAAATTTTATTTTCTGGCATCTTAACTTCTTACTGGTTTTATAAAGATTTGGAAACACATCTGCACTTCATTAGTCTGTACCTTTAGAAAATGGGTCAAAAATAAACCACAAAACTTAAATTATTAAAATTATTAATCTAATTTACAAACCCATCTTCTCAACTAAACTGTCTCCAACATAAATCATCCAATGAAGAGCAACTAAATGTTACTTTAAAGAGAACAAACAAAAGAAAACCCTCCATTTGCTTGTACCCAGTGATGTAATTAGTGACATCATCAACCAATTTAAACAGGAAATGCTCAACTGTTACTTCCTGTTCTGGCTGCAAGAGCTACAGAGACAGATAGGATTAATTTAACAAAAATTTACTAAAGAAATATTCACATTTATTTAATGGTTCAGAAGTGTTAGCATTAGCAACTTAATGCTAACAAGAGCAAACCAGGACAGTAAAGTTACAACAGATGAAGTTTAAGCAAAAGCATCACAGCCAACGATGAACAGATGAAATAAATTAGCTGAATGGAAACATGCCAGTTTAAAAAAACTCATGTTTTTTAATAAAGTTGGTCATTTTCAAAATGGATGCATTTCACAAAACTGCAAAGGAAACACTTTTAATGATTCATACAAGTTACATGATCAACAGCCAGATGTTACTACAGGTGAAAATGACAAAGAAGATGACAGGAAGTGGTTGGAGGATGAAGGTTTGAATTACTTTTTTTCTGACAATATGAGTCTCACAGCATCACTCAGTTCATAAAATGCTTGTTGAATCCAAAGCTTTTCTGTAAAATCACCAAGTATCATTTACCCAAAATGTCATATATGTAGCTGATGCTAGTGCTAGCATCATGGTTGAAACATGAATATGTCTCATGCACATATTTACATCCGTCTTCGCCATGATTTGTAATTACTTATCACGTCATTTTACCTTAATTTCTTATTTAATAGAAACTTTGCAATGGAGAAATTCTGTTTTTTCACAAAGATGCAATAAAAAAAACAATACAAATGCAGCTAATGAGGATGAGTAAAAACTGATTTCACTTCTTCTGGTTCTGTTTCATAACTTTCCTGCAAGTCCTCGCACATGAATCTCTGCAGGTCAACATCATCGTCGTCGTCGTCTCTCATTTCCTGCAGGTTTCTCTCCTGCATACAGCGAATGCCTGGATGTGGGCATAAACTGAATACCATAAACATAAATGTTATTCAGAATGTAATTCGACTCCCTCTGTGCAGGACGTGTTACGCCTGAGAGCGCCTCTGTTTGGACAGATCGGATCTGACCGACTGGAGAAATTCCTGGAGAGACAAGCAGGAGCGCTGGGCCTGGTGGAGGCGGCGCAGGTCAGCATACGCTGCAGTAAACAACGCATGATGGAGAGTTCAGACCCACAAATAGTGACACTATCTGACCAGTCAGAGGTTCTGCATTGAAGAAATGTTGGTTTTCAACCAAAACTTTACATCAAATTTGGATTAAAAGTGAGATGAATGACCTGAGTGAAGATGGCCCCCACCTTCTTCAAATCAGACAAAAATGGTGTTTGTGCTACGTTTGTGCCGCTGTCATTTTAAAGATATTAAGAAATGTCTCCAGAGGTCATGAAAGGTCAACCACCTTCCTCAATCAGACAAAATTGGTGTCCATCAACTCGACTACATTTGTGCAGCAAAAATCTTTGTTTGTGCTGCTTTGGCTTTGAATATATTAATGAAAGTTTAAAGGTCATTTTCATTCAGTAAAAGTGGGGTCTGGTTGACCTTTAACCTTGGTATCTTCAGCATTTGAAGGGGTGTGCATAAGACTGACATGACGATGTCACAAACATAACAGTAAATAATGACACTTTTAATGCAAAGTTTCTCTAAAAGTCCATTAGAAGTCCATTAAAGTGTCATTTACAAAATAGGAAAAGTTGGCACTTTTAATTACTTTTTAATGATTTACCGAATGACACTCAATGACACAACAGTCATAGACGTTTATAAAGAGTCGTTCATGTTCAGGACATGTCAGTCTTATGCACATCCTGTGAAATAAAGCGTTACCACATCTTCAAAACCAAAACAGCACAAATATAAAACTTCCTTACAAATATTTCTAAATTAGCAGATTTTGAAATATCTGCTAATGTTTTTTTGTTTTTTTGAAATATGAAAAAAAAAAAAATCCTGGACGGACTGATCAGTGTGAAAAGATGTTTTTAAGAAACGTGTTGAATGCAGAAACAAACAGGTTCTTGATATTTTAACATTGGGTTTTATGAACCGGCCCTTTAAGAACATTCAGATTTTTAAAATGAGTTTGATGCTCCTGTTTTAGAAGACATATTTGCAGTATTATAAAATTATAAAATCCTTTGTGGCCTTTTTTCTCTGTGAACGTCTTTAATTTTTCTGCTTCTCACAGTTGAAACCGTCTCAGAGGAGCGTCTGTCCCGGTTCTGACGTCAGCCTCCATGGGTAAGTAAACAGAGCAATCAGGGGAAGAGTCTCCGTGTAAACAGAGCTGTTGTCACTGTCAATAAGATGCAGATGAAGAACCAAACAAAGACGCAGGTCAAGTTTGGAGGACTGGGAAAAGTGTCAGAGAGACCTTTAATTTTCTGCTGCATGTCTGTTGCTCTGAAAGCACGAAAATGGTTTCCTGATCCGTCATGCACGATATGCTCTGCACATCTTTCTGTTTGATATCATTTACTGTGCAAAGACAAACTACTTAAATTTAACTCCTGTTAAATATCTTCACTTCAAAAACATAAAATCTGACCAAGTATTTTTGGTCTAAATATAAATAATGTTTGGCACATTTTAAGTGATTTATTTGTAAAAGAAGTTAACATTTTTGTACTTCTTTGTGCTTGAGTATCACAAACAACCCAATTAAATGTATAAATGTGTTAGCAACATGCTAACTGCTTGCTAAAAACCCAAAACTGCAAAAATACAAAATATTACTAAGGATTTTTTTTGTTCCGTTTCAATAGCAAAAATCTTAGCACACCTGAAATGAGATAAAATTAAATTACAAGAAACTTTTCACCTCTTTACGTTAATAATTCCTTAATATTGATTTAAAAAGTAGTAGTTTCACTGGCAGATTATTTCACTTACAACAATGTTAAGAGTGAAATAAATTGCCAGTGGAACTAGTACTTTTTAAAACAATATTAAGTAATAATTCGTTTAAGTGTGCTAAGATATTTGCTCTAGAAACTACACAAAAAATACTTGGTAATATTTTGTATTTTTGCAGTTTTGGGTTTTTAGCAAACAGCTAGCACGTTGCTAACACATCTAGACATTTACTTTGGTTTGTTTTGTGATGCAGCAACAGAAAGGAATGCAGAAATGTGAACTTCTTTTACCTATAAAATATTAAAAGTGTGCCAATCATTATGTATTTTCATCTTCCCCATGTCAAAGCTTTGCAAAAACCCCTTTTCTCTGCAGTTGGAGCTGCAGCTGTTTTGGGCTAAATAGCATGTTTATAATGAGACGCTGTTTACTTACGTCAGAAACTGACATCATTGTAAAAATGAACAGAAAATCAACTTGTTGTTGCTCCTTTAATCCAACTTTTCCAGCTCTGATCCCAGTGATGCTCAGCTCTGTCCCATGTCTCTTTAGAGCTTTTATTCCCTGAAGCTTTGTCCAGATTTGGTGGTTTGGATGTTTACTTTTTATTTTTTGGTGTTTTTCTTCTACAACCCTCTAAACTTGTTATTCTGTCAGATTTTACACTTTAATCTTTCTCTGAGTCTGCCTTTTTACCACAACTTTTTTTATTTCTCCTTAAAACAGTTTCCATTGTTTTAAGTGACTTCAGGTGAATAAATGAACAAAATGAAATAGTTTCTGTCCCTAGCTGTGATTAATGGAGCAGTTATATAACTGGATAAATCCTCAGTGATTTCTACCTTGAAGGCTGTTACCTAAGATGTTAACTGATGTGCAAAAGTTGAAAAAACAACCGGGGGAGAGAAAGTAAGTCGTTTAAAAGGCCCTTCTGCTCATCCCCTGAAGTAAAACATTTCATCATCTGTAACCCACATCAAGCTTCTCTGCGGCTCGGCTGAACGTGGTACCCAGAAGGTTTACGCCGTTTTTTTCCTCTGTACATTTTGTTCTGTAACCATCTGAGCAGGAAGTGAAGACACGCTTTGCCAAACTCACCACCTCCTCTGTCTGGTGTGAACCGGTGAGATGACAGCGTTCAGATTTACGACAGCCGTTCGGTTTCATTTCTTCTTGAAACCACGTTGAAAGCATCGCAGAGTTATTTTAAGAATTTTAACTTTGTGGAAAGGAAAACAACATTCACACAAACATGTTTTGTTTTTAGTAAAACCTCTCAGCTAATACTTCTGTCTTTCTCAGGGTCTTCAAATGATACTATGTTTTTTAAGCTACAAGAACCAAATTTAACAGGAGAAAAGCTTTAAATATATTCAGCTCTGGAAAAGAGCCCATAGAAAACCTGGTTATTCCACCAAGTGTTGATTCCTGAGCTCTTCCTGAATTAAAACATTAATATTGTTGTTTCTAAATTAATATTAGCTTGTTTTCTTTCATTATTTGAGCTCTGAAAGTGCTGCATCTTATTTGTTATTTTGACCAAATCTCATTTTCTGCACATAAATGCTACATTTTAGAATTTCACAGACATGTTGTCAGTAGTTTATAGAATAAAAGAACAATGTTTTAATTAAAACTCTAAAAATAACTCAGTTTGGATGTAATTTGAATGAGATGGAGACACTTTAACCAAAACATCAAGTCTCTTTTCTCCAGTAGAAACATGACTAGTGATCATATTTCCCTCCAGCTGCTGGTTTGTTTATATTTCCAACACTTCAGTCCAGATGTGAAGCCAAAGATGAATCTATGCATCTCTTTCAATCTGGGAAGATCATGTTTCATCTGAAACAAAAATAAAGAGCTTAATCCATGAATATTATAAACATACTGGATTAAAACCTAAACTCCGACCCAAAGCCTCACAATCCCCCCGAGTTTCCGTTCTTTGCCAAACCGGACAAAGTCCTGACGAAAGAGAAATCAGAGATTTAACTCAACTTCCACACAAAGCGACCGATGGGCGTCTCCATTCAGCTGCTTACTGGACCCAAAGGATCCGCTGCCACCATTGTGATGCCCGCTGCCACAGGATATTCCCACATGTTCTGCTACAAGAGTTTAGGAAGCACAAGGAGGATGTAAACAAAACCAGGGAGAAATAATGACTTTTCCTGTAAGCTGGCATCGCCTCCGAGGCTTTCTGTCTCCAAACAGGATTGTTCTTTTCCAGATCTGACTTCAGGGTGTTTCCACACCTGATAGTGCGGTAGAGTGGGGTTGATTGGGAGCCAAAATCACAACATTTGCTACATTTTCATTTGCTGAGGTTCAATTTGACACTTTACTGTGCCAACTGAACCAAACAATTTGAGAAAGCTGCTCCCCTCCTGACCTTTGTAGCAAGAACCACTGAAGGAAATGACATGAAAACCTCTGTTTTTAGAAACAGACAACAAACCATTTCTCCTGCTAGCATTAGACTCTCACATTTGTTTCGATTGAATTTACCCTGAATGCCCTGCTCTGTACTCCAGTTCCTGCTTGTGGAGCCGTCATCAGTCCACTTGGCATTCACAAAGTCATTCAAGTTCACTTCAACCGAACCGAGACCTAGGATGCATTCACAGCCACGATCAGTTTCTTTAAACTCTTGTTCGTTTCCCTGGACAGTCCAGTTCATTTGAGAAAGATTGAACACGCAATCAAATCAAAAACCTTAGTCTCGGTTCGTTTGAAGTGAACTCTGTTGCAGTTCGAATGTGAACGCCAAGTGGACTGGAGACCGCTCCAAAAGCAGGAAGTGAACTATAGCGCAGGGCATTCTGGGTAAATACAACTAAAACAAACACTACTGGGAGAAATGACTTGTGGTTTTTTACTGATCACAAAAGTGAAATCCTACAACCACAAAAATCTGACTGTACTCCATTTTTGTTTATATTTCATGAAGAAGAAAGTTGCACTCACCCATATTTTGGAGGTTTTCGTGTCGTTTCCTTCAGTAGCTCTTGGTCCAGCGCCCCCACAGGAGAGGAGGGGAACATGTTTTTCAAATGGTTTGGAGCATTTGACTGAAAATGTAACAAATGTTGCAATTTTGGTCCCCAATCGAACCAAATCTATCAAACTATCAGGTGTGAAAACACCCTTAGTTTCAAAAACTTACTTTTACAGGAGAAGTCTTCAACAGCTTTTATTAAACACAATTACTGTTTTGATTTACTTCTTGGAAGTCAAAAGTGAAACTGAAAAGGTTTACAGCTCTGACGGGTCATACATAAAGATAAGATGAAACCAGCTGAATTTGGACATTTGGTGAGATCGATCTAACTTTCTGCAGAACATGGATTAAAAAAGCATTTCAGTTCTTTGCAAAGAACATTAAACCAGTGAGGTAAGCGGGAATGAAAAGGGCTGATTGCTTGACATGAACTCCCCTCATGCAGGAGTTGCTGTTGCGAAGTGAACTGTAGCTAATGAGTCAGGCCGACCTCTGGGTGACATCATCGACTGATGCACCAGGAGATTACTTGCTGCCGTAAACACAGCAGCGGTGGAGTTTAAATGTGGCTCGTTAGCAGTTTCTCCAGAAAACACCATCACGGCTTCAGGATATGCTGCTCTGTTTATCAGTCTGCTAACGACTCCTTGATAAATTGTCCTGATAATGTAAACTTTGATCATCTGTAATGACCCACTGCTCGTTGCTGCAGCAGCACCTTCAGCAGAGGCGGGTCCAGATAAAATGCTGCCCTGGGCGAGACTTCACTCCCCCATCCCACACAGATTCCTTCACACAGCACCAAGTAAAAACAAAGCACAAACTTAATTACAACAAACTTTTGGGACAAGCTGTAAATACCAGGGAAAGCTGACGATCAGCTGAGAGAAATTTGGGAGACAATTTCAGGAAACAAAGATAAAGAAATGCATCAAATTTCACAACTAGTTTCTGTTTGTAATGACTCACAAAATGAAGGGAGGATCATTAGTTTTATTGGGAATAACTACAGGAACAAGAAACTATTATGATTTGCACAAATGCTTAAATGTAGAAGTGGTTGAACTTTAAACTTTATGTCAATTTTAACATAAAGTATTTTACTTCCATTTGGGTCCAAAATGCTACTAAGAAATCCAAACATTTAAAACTACCCAGCAGTTTTATGGCAATAAGTTCATGGTTTTAAAAATTCCAGATTATTGAGTCACATTGGACAGGCGCTGCGCCGTTACCTAGCAACCCCAGCCAAGCCCATGCCGTTACCTAGCAGCCCAACATAACTCAAGAACATTTGGTCAGCTGATAACCAACATGTTTTATATCGCACACAGACCAATCCTAACTGGTTCAAGGAAGTGTAATAGGGCACCTTTAACCTGTTGGTCTCAGGTTGTCATTCACAATGACAGGGGTGTCAAACTCCAGTGCTCAAGGGCCGCTGTCCTGCAGTGTTTAGATGTGCCACAGGTAAAAAACAGTGGAATGAAATGGCTTAATTACCTCCTCCCTGTGTAGATCGGTTCTCCTGAGCCTTGCTAATGACCTAATTATTCTTTTCAGGTGTGGTGCAGCAGAGGCACATCTAAAAGTTGCAGGACAGAGGCCCTTGAGGACTGGAGTTTGACACCCCTGTCACGAGAGGACCCAAATTTGGGTCCTCTAGTGACAGACAGGTTAATAACATGTTAAAATGAAAAAGAGAAACAACAGAAAACCCAAAACACATTTGAATGCATTATTTTCTAAATAAAGTACAAAAAATTGTCATTTGAGATCAAAACCCTGGAAAATCAGTAAAATTGGATGGTAGAGTAAAGAAACTATAAAACAAAAATAAAATTTCAAAAGGGAAACTGAAACTAAAGTATCAATCTCATGACTGGTATTGATCCAGTACTGATACCAACTTGGGATCAACATTTTGGATCAAGCTCCAGTTTCAACTCTGTTTTTCTATGGATTTTGCTCCAGCTTTGGTTTCTGTATCAACATGGAGTCTGAAGGAGGAACAGCAGCTGGGTCTGATGTTTCGACTGGAGGACTGGTGTTTTGCTTCAGCTCGTCTCCCTGGAGAGGATGTTGCGCTAAGAGGCGTCGGGTTGTTTTGGACAAACCAGAGCAGAAACCTCAAAACAGCTCATGGCCCATAAAGACAGTCGTATGATTTGTTTTTCAAATCTCATTGACAAACAAAGACGATCTGAAAAACAAAGTGTTTGTTAGCCAAGTGGTGTAAACTTTTTACAAGTTAGGTTATTATTACCAATCTGCTCAGTGTTTCCCAGAGATTCCTGGATCTCCTCATGTTTGATCACCATAAATCACGTGTTCTTCTTCTCCCAACATGTGCACTTATTTACCCTCCGACTTTTGGAAACTGGATGTGAATTTGTGGAATTATGAGCTGTTTTCTATCAGGAGGAAAAAGGTCAAACGGTGGACAAACTCCCTCCTCCTTCACGTCCACAAGCCATTGGACCTCTGTTTTCCTCTGCAGGCCTCCCACCCCCACTCCCACCCGCAGGCTTGCAGCAAACTGCTACTTCAGGAGAAATCCTGCTGGTTCTGTGTCGAAGGCCAACAAAACAGACTCCTCTGTCAGAGGGCGAAGAGGCCAAGCAGCTCCTCATCCTCACGTCTCTCACACTTCCTTCATACCACACCTCCTGTTTGTGATTTTTAAGCCCAGGTGTTGGAGATTACATAACTCATCTTTCTGGAAAACAGGTAGCAAACTGCTTGGAGGAACAGAACCTCGTAAAAATATGCAGATCCTGTGAACCTTTGAGTTTTTGTTATATTACAGCTACAAATTCAGAAATCACAACTATTTACTTTCTCAACTCTTCAGTGCAGCCAGAAGATCTTTATATAGTGAACAGCATAACACTCTGTGTAGTTTAATTTCATCTTAGGGTTCATCCACACCAGCCTTGCCTAGTCTACTTAAATCAAATAAATCAAATCCTAGTTCGTTTGTCGTGAAAGTCCGGTTTGTTTGGGAAGGTGTGAATGTGCAGTCAAACTCCAATACAAACCAATAAAGCGAACTCTCGTCGGCTTGGCTGAAGTGAACTCTGGTGCCGTTCGAATGCATATATGAATGCAAACGGACCAGAGGACACTCCAAAAGCAGGAAGTGGACTATAGCACAGGGCATTCTGGGTAAAAAAAAAAAAAAACAATGCCAGAGTGTAGCGCTAACGGGAGAAAAGGCTTATAGTTTTTCACCAGTGACAAAAGAGAAATCCTACAACTGTTAAAATCCAGTAATAATCCATTTTGTTTACAGTTTGTGAAGAGTTGCCCTCAGTGTCTTCTTCAAAATAAATTTGTGTCATTACCTCCAGTAGTTCTTGCTGCAGTGCCACCACAGGCGAGGAGGGGAACAGGTTTTTAAAATGGTTTGGATTGTTTAATCTAGTTGAAAATGTAACAAGTCGAATTTACTAGACTATGTGGTGTGAAAACACGCTTAAATATGCTATATATTTAGAAGAAACAGTGTAAAACATGGTAGTGGAGGCATTATGCTGTGGGGATGTTTCTTTCTATTAGGAAGAAGAGGAGAGTTGTGGAAGCTGATCAGAAGAAAACTTTAGACTGACCTTAAACATGCAGATAGATCTACGATTATATTATTTAGATCAAATCAAGTCATTAGAATGACCTAGTCAAAGTCCAGACATAGTATCTGAAAAACTGATGTTCACAGATGCATTTTGTTCAATCTGACTGAACTTTTTAAAACAGGAATGGTCAAAACCTTCCGTCTCTAAAGCTGGTAGAGATATACTTTATGTTTACTGTGGAGCACGAACATAAATGCACAGCGTACCTTCATGTTTTTATTTCTTAAAAACCAGGATTCATTTCTCTCACTTCAAAGTTCTGTCACTTTCTGTTGCTCTATATAAAATATTAACAAAAACACAATGAAGTTTGTAGTTGCAACATGACATGTGAGAAGGTTAAAGAGGTGTAAATACTTCTATAAAGTTGCTGTGGAGAAGAACGCGTAGGAAGTATCGCTCTCATCTTTTCACAAATATCTTTAAGACCGGTTGGACAATACTTCAAGCAAACAGCATCCAGTTTTCTTGTCTCATGTCATTTAAAAAACTTCTTTCTAAAAAGGAGAACTCTTTTGCTGTTATGGAAAATGTTTTCCCTCTCCACTGGCATGCCAGATTACTACCTTTAAAACCATTTTGCAGAGCTGTTTTTGTTCTGGCTGATCTGAAACATTCTTGTGACGGTGCAGGTGGCAGCGGGCCTGACGAACCCGTCATAACCTGCCATGTTGAGCAAACGGAGCTGCTATTGTTCAGACAGGCATAGACCTCATTAGTCACCAACGCGTTGGTGAACATTTTCGTTTTCCATCGGCCTGTTTTCACCAAACTGCTGCTCGTCTCTCACTCGGCTTTCAACAAATTAAACCCGAGTCGTGCTTCAAATTTTGGGTCAGTGCAAAAGTTTTGAAACTGACTCACAGACTTGTGGTTTGTTCAGTTTGTTTCAGGAAGTTTGAGCTTGAATCTGGGAATGAAATCCAATCAGGAATGAGTGATTTCTAGATTTACTAGCAACATAACCTAATAATTATGTTGTTCTCTTCCTTTCCAAGTACCTAAGAAACTGTTCACAGAGCTGTAGAGCGGGTGTGAAACTTATTTACTAAGATACAGTCAGACTTATGGAAACCAGGTACAGACGTTTTAAGCATAAACGTTTTCTCAATGGTTCTCTCGTAATAAGTTTATTTCCCAATGGTTTTCTCAGGATAACTGGTTAATTTCCAGATGGTTTGGTCGTAATAACAAGTTTATTTCCAGATGGTTTTCTCATTTGAAGGAAGGAATCAGGTTTAACACACCAATGATCTCGTTTGGTGTTTGATTAGCTTGTTATCTCAAGAAAACCATCAGGAAAAAGTATATGTGGAAAATGTCCGCTCTTGGCTCCCGTACTTCTGTTTGCATCTTAGTGAACATGCTTCACAAACACCGTGGTGCATTCACTATCCTGGACACTCAAAAAGGAGAGAGCAACGTTGTCATTGTCTTGTGCTATTACAAAAATCTAGAAACTACACATTTCAGATTTGCTAATAAACAAATCATATTTACAACAATAGCTGCGTTTTCTATTCACAAAGCCATGTTGGATCGTAAACTTCAGACATATTTAACTTCTTTTCTCTCTGCTGTTGTTTTATCACCGTTAACCAGGAGAAATACTAAATTCTTGTTTCAGACGGGAAACTTTTTAAGTGTTTTAGTAAACAGAATTAAGGGGAAACATCTCTTGCAACATTTAAGAGAACAATTAGTGCTGAGGCAGCACTGTTTTACGTCATTGTTGGTTTTTGTTCCTGCTTGATGTAGCCTCAACTGGTGACTCAACTGGTGACTGCTGCTTCCCTACATCTCAACCTTTTCTGGAGGTGAAGTTCAGGCCGAAAAATAAAAGCTTCTGGAATCGCAGACAGCGATGCAGCGCAGGAAAGACTTTCCCAATATTACTGGAACCAGCCTGACCAGTTAAAACAAAGTGAGTCAGCTGGAGTTCCCCACCAGCAGAGAAATCACCGTCATGCTTTGTGTTGAAGAGTGACTGCTAGTAAAATGCAGCACCGTCAAGCACTGACCTGCTGAGACGGAAACATGAAGTGAAAGGAGAAAGACGCAGAAACATTTACAGATTTTTAGAAAAAGGCTGCCACAGCAGGATTGTGTCGCTGACAGCCTGCAGGAAAACCGATTCTCAACGGGGAACCGTCAATGGAAGCAAAGCTGGGAAAACAAACCCAACCCCTGATGTCCCCTCAGTGCCATGGGAAACCCCGTCACCTTCTCCTCCTCCTCGCTTCTCCTGCAGCCAACAGGCCAGCTGGGAAGTCAGGAGGTCACTCAGCTGATCCAATCCCTCGTTTGGGTCACATAAACACACAGCAGTGGGAAAACGTCTAATTAAAGCTGCCAAAAGAGCTCCGAGGGGTTTTACTGAAGTCGTATTAATCGTTTCTGGCAGGAATCCTTGGTTTTCCAGAATGTGAGGAGAAGCTTGTCCGAAAGGCTCGTCTTTTACCCACCTGCCAGAGGATGCCAGGCTGAAAAGACTCGTTTACAACAAGCAGAGATGGGCAGAAAACATTTACTCAAGTAAGAGTAGCACTACTTCAACATAGTTTTACTCAAGTAAAAAGTAGCCATCCAAGAAATTACTCAAGTAAGAGTAAAAAAGTATTTAATAAAAAGTCGACTCAAGTAATGAGTAACTGATCAAATTATCAATCATTTAATATCTAAAAATCACATCATCAGATGGACCAAAATATAGCTGAGTGAAAATTTATGACAATAATTCATATAAGTAACAAAAAATAGCAAAATCAGGCAATAGAAAATGTTTCCAA
Organism: Poecilia mexicana; assembly: GCF_051168715.1. Taxonomy (NCBI): domain Eukaryota; kingdom Metazoa; phylum Chordata; class Actinopteri; order Cyprinodontiformes; family Poeciliidae; genus Poecilia; species Poecilia mexicana. The sequence goes on along the minus strand of NW_028263373.1, from coordinate 21,636,539 downwards.
ATCAGTTTCTTTCAATAAAAACTTATGAAACTTTAACAGGTGGATTTTTGGTTAAAACATGTTTTTCATTCAAAATCCTAAAAAACTTACTCTAGTATGAGTAGAAATACTTCATAATAAAATTACTCAAGTAAAAGTAAAAAGTACAGCGTCGTAAAAATACTCCTAATAGTACTTTTTTTTCCCCCAAAAAGGTTACTCAAGTAATGTAACTAGTTACTACCCAACTCTGACAACAAGTACCTATTGGATAAGGTAATATGACAGGTGTGGTGTGTAAGTATGATAAACAAAGGTTTATACATATAATACGTAGGTGTCAAATTATAAACTGTCCTAAATAAAACCTAAATATAAAATATAAAACCTATCATGTTAACTACTAAACCACAAAGACACTGGATTTCTGAAGAAGAATGGCAAAGCGTCTTTGTTGAACGAAAACCATCAGATATCCTACTTAAAGTTCTCCAAAAGCCCATAGAGCAGTAAAACCAGGAGACCAATGTGCTGGAGCTCAGCTTGGGTTGCTAGGCAACGGGGCTGGGCTTGGCTGGGGTTGCTAGGCAACCGGGCATTGCCTGGCAGTTGTGACCTAATAATCAGGAGGTTTTGAAACAAAGAACAAAAAGCACTGACCTACTGCCAAAAAAACGGCTTGGTGTTTTTTTTTTATACGTACTTTGTTTTCTGTTGAGGCCTAAATGGAAGCATAAAAATGTGAATTTTGAGGAATAGTCTTCTCTTTATAAATTCTTCCAATGGGTTTTCCAATGGAAGAAAACTCATTGGAGACATCAGTCATCGAGTTAAAGACAATAAGTGGTTAAGTAGAAGGTCACAGGACTTCTCTTGTTTGACATTTGAAGATGTTTCCCTGGTGAAACATCTTCAAACACCAGAAGTCCAGCGGCCTCCTATTTAACCCCTGTTGGATACTGCGAAAGACGTGGAGGAGCCAGATCTACGATGAGATGCTTTCAATCAAACCATATTCCTAGTCTAGTCAAAGTACAGACCCTAATCCAGTTGAAAACACATGGTTATGCGAAAAATTGATGTTCCCCATCCAATCGGACTGAATCTGAGCCACTATGCAAATCAGAAGAGGTCTAAACTTTCAGCCTGTAGATGTGATGGTAGTGACTTACCTAAAAAAACCAACACACTAAGGGTTTATATTTGTAAAGAAATGTAAGACTTAAATCTATCAAGTGTTTTCCAAAGCAGGAGTCGTACATACCTCAGGGAGGAAACAGCTGTTTGTATTTACGTAATGCGTTCTTTGTCACATAACCTCATATTTATCTACTGATGGCTCAGAGATAACAAGCAGAGGAGTGAGGAGAGAAATTTGTCAAATAGTTGCAGGGACTTGGGGAGGTTCAGGGAAAGAAGGCAAATTCACAATACTACGGACGAGCAGAACATAAATCACAGCAGAGAGGAGAAAACTGCAAAAACACAAAATCTTACCCAGTAATTTGGTCTCGTTTCTAGTGCAAATTTTAAATAAAACCAAACTAACTTATAAGTAACTGTTAAGCAGAATAAATAAGTCAGTTTTGAGTAAATAATTCCTTAATATTGATTTTAAAAAGTACTAGTTCCACTGGTTGATTAGTTTTTGTTAGATCAGTTCCTGAAGAGTTCAAAATAAAATAAAAGTTTTCTTTCTAAAGCCACATTTACCTTCATTTATATTCATCACGGTTGATTTGATGATTGCCTCATGGGGCCTGGTTGAAACTCAGGATTTTCCTAAATGTCACTTCTGTGGACAGCCTGTAAATCTGATGATACAGCTGCAATAATCACAGCACGTCTTCACAGCCTCATTAAATCTGATTCTGATTTGTCAGCATGTTTGCTCCAGTTTCTGGTGATAATATCTTAGTACATTTAAAATAAAATAAAACAAGTAACTTTTATATGAGGAAGACACAGGAGCTTGTTTTACATCAATAATTACATAATGTTATTGATACAAGTTAATCTACCAATGAAGTTGAATCAAAATTAAGAAATTATTGACTTAAACAAGCTTTTTTATCTTGATGAAAAATTTCTTGTAAGTTAATTGTGTCTTGTTTGAAAAGTTCCTGGTGAGACTTAATGGTTTTCAGAGAGATGATTAACTTGTAATGGCTGTTTGATCGGCGCTCGGTGTGTGAAAGCTGGACAAATCGACCAGTTGAAGATTAAACTTGTTCTGTGACACGCGGCGGCGGCGGCTGCAGAGCAGCAACGACTGCCTACCTGAAACCAGGGAAGCATGAAAATACCTGCAACACACTGGGCCCATTGTGCCATATCTGATCCAAAATCTGCAAAACAAGCAGTGGAGAAGAAAGAGAGGCTGGCTGGCTGCTGCCGGATGGATGGAGGGAACAGACAAAAACAGACAAACTTTGTGACCCGATTCGGGAACAGGCTGTACCTGGCGTTCTCTGCCCTGACAGGTGGGATAAAAACAAGCTGGATTATCAAGTTCTCTACAGCAGTTTATGAAAACAACACGGCTACATGCTTGTGCAAAGGATCAGAAGAATCTAGAAAACCAGCTTCTGCAGCCAAAGTCTTACTCATACAGCTATTTTTGAGATTAGATGTTGACTAATAAAACGTTGGCCAAGAAAAAGACAAAAAAAAACAAGCACACCTGGCCGACTGCTGGAGGACTCTGTGGCTTCAAGGTACTTTATTGAACAAATACTGCAAGTCAAGCGATAATAAATCACAATGTACAACAAATTAAGGGCTGAAACATCCACCCACATGTTTCTACGGTGCATCTTATTAGTTTTCTTGCCACTGGAAGGTATTTCACAATTTGTAACATTAAATCCACAGATAGGAATGAGACTTACTGGGATTTTATGTGATAAACCATCACAAATATGAAGTTCAGGGAAATACAAATACAGAGAGGTGGGCAGAAACTAGGTACATTTACTTGAGTAACTTTTTGGAAAAACAAAAATTTCTAGGAGTATTTTTACTACACTGTACTTTCTATTCTATTGAAAGAAATTTATTTGGAAAAATGTTTTTCTAATTATGTTATTTATATTAATTATGTTCATTTTGGTCCTTAAAACACCAGCATTTCCATACAACTTTATATTTTGATGCAATTTTCAAATATTAAATGATTGATACCAAATGTATTTCTTCAACAGCGACTTTTTACTTTTATTTGAGTAAAAATATGTTGACGTGGTGCAATTCTTACAAGTTAAGTAACATTTCTGGGTCCTCTATTCACGTCAACTCTAAAAAGTGTGGTGTGATTATATATCTGGGTCCTCTATTCACCACAAATCTAAAAAGTGTGGTGTGATTATGTATTTATCCATCACTTAGTGAGAACATTTCAGACACATTGCACACTGTTACAGCTGGCATGTTTTTCTTATCTAAACATACTTTTCATATTTAAATATGAATGTATTTAATATCAGTCTTAGCAGAGCAAAAACATTTCAGTCAATAAAAATAAAGCAAAAACAAGAAAAAATAACTTTTGAAAAGAAATTACAATTTCTCCATGTTTGTTACCAAAAGTGGCAAAAATCACATAGAGGGATTTCATATTGGATGCACAAAACAAAGAGTAATTCCTCTTTAGTCATCATGTAGTACAGTAAATATCAGGTGATCTGATTGGTCTGATTATCCCAGTAAGTTCACCCTGAAAGCAGGCTGCAAGATGCTGGAAGAAGTCCTTAAAATGTCACCAAAGGACCTGCATCAGGCTGTTTAAAACACATGAACCATGAAAGGCAACAAGAGTTTAGCTTTCATGCCAGAAGACCATCTTCTCTAAAATAAAACATAAATAATATAGTTTAAATGAGAATGCATCATGAGTTTGTTCTCTGTAGGAACATCCACACTGCAAAAACACAAAATCTCACCAAGTAGTTTTAGTACTAGAAGGTTATTTCACTTAACACTAGCGATTTTTCATCAATATTAAGGAATTATTTTCTAAAACAAGCTCCTATATCTTGCTGAAAAGCTAGTTTTGTCTTATCTCAGGCATATTAAGACATTTGCCCTAGAAACTAGATAAAACATACTTGGTAGTACATCATGCTTTTGCAGTGTAGCTGATTTGAAAAGCATTTGTCAGTCAGATTCAAACAAAACGCAGTGACAAGACGCTGAACTCAGCTGTGAAAGTCAAGCAGAACAAACAGAACAGTTTGTTCACACATTTAAGGAAGTCGCATCGGCTTAATCTGGGTTGGAGCGATTGTTTAAACATTACAGGTGCCACAAACCAAACTGAGCTCTCCTCAGCTTCACCCCGTCTTTCACTTTGTGTGTCTGTTTGAGGACAAAGTACAAAAAAAAAAAAAGCGTTTTTATCTGACACGCATTCTGTATGTGGTTACAAACTCAGGCAAACATGTGAAAAACATAAATTACTGTCGTTTTGATTCACATTGAGCTGCAACGTGAACACACACACACACTTAAACACACACTTCCCCTGCGGCTCCAGCTGTGTTGAGGCTGCAAACAGTTAAGTGTAGCAACATATGGAGGATGTGTGTGCCTGACTGTGTGACAGAATGTGCAGAAGCGTGTTTCTCTCATGTGGGCGGCCTTCCTGGATATTTTCGTTAGCGCGTTGGCTGACGTGGGTCTGTGCTGCTTTGTGCTGCAGAGGAAAGTTGTGTTTGCATGCACAAAAACTATTTCTGAGTTTTAAGTGTCATGCAACTTAAAAGCAAAAAAATAATAAAATAAAAACAGCTGTGCATAGAAATTATTTTTACAAAACCATTGCAAAAAAAGTTTTAAAAAAGTGTTTCTATACTTGAAGAAATAAAACATATTTATTGTTTTGATTCTTCTAAAAAAAACTTAAAGCGTTAAATCAAATTGTGGTTTTAAGAGATTTTCCTGCAACAAAAACAACTGACTTTTGACCTAGTTTTTCCAGGAAGTCTGCTGCATTCATTACTCACTTTTAAACTTTTAATCCACACATGCCTCATAAACAAGCCAAGCTGAACTTAAAGAGGGTAAAATAAAATATATACATGAAATCTTTCTAAGTATTTTTGGTCTACTTTCAGGTGAAAATATCTCAGTACAGTTGAAATAAGACAAAATTAACTTTTTAACAAAATATAGCTCCCTTAATATTGATAAGTAAGTTATTTTTGTCTTAATTATATTTGCACTAGCAACTAGACTAAAAATATTTGGTACGGATTTGTGTTTTTGCAGTGTAAAAAACCCAAACTAAATGAAGCACAGTTGAAAATGTAGGGATTTTTTTGTTCATGGCCTTTAAAGATCGTCACATGTCAAGTCTGCAGAAGCACCGTCATCACTCTTTAACAACTGATGATGCAAGTTGCTGTGGAAAGCAGCAATAAACTTCCTCCTTTGCAGCCTGTTGCATGTAGTTGTTTGCTCCTTTCTGAAACGCATGAGTCTCGTGTCGCTCAAAGCTAACATGTAAAAACTCGCTGCAGCTCAGAGCGAGAACTGGCCAAACTCGCTCTCTGCTTCAGCATGGACAACAAAAGGGGAAGTGAAACTCAAGAACGCGTGGGTGTGGGTGTTTGTGTCTGCAAGCAGACAGCTGGGAACATGAAGTCACGCCCCCCGCGCCGCTCCTCATTGGCTGGCCCGCCTGTTGTCAAGCACATTTAACAAAAAACAAGTCGGCTGCTCTGCCAATCGCTACAGAGTGAGAAATTCCCCTGATCTGCCAGAGGCCTTATCTGTGGTGACATCACATGGCCCTTTAAACGCAGACCGCAGGGTTTAAATGGCCCAAAGAGGCAGAACACACCTAGAAAAAAACAAGACGCCTCAGACTGCTTTCGGCTTAGGTTTGTCATTAACATCTGGCCTGAATGCACTTTATGACAATAGAGCCTTGTGGTGCACTTGGAGCTTCAGAGGTTGTTATTTAGTCATCAGATCAACTCTTAAAGTGCAGGAGTAGAAAGACAGCCAGCAGGGAATCCATTGTATTTGTTGTTAAAATTAAAAGTTGAGAAAAATTAAATTTTTGGGCAGAGTGCCAAAAAAGTAAGAGCAGAACTACTTCAACATATTTTTACCAAAGTAAAACTAAAAAGTAGTCAAGAGTAAAAAAGTATTTGGTAAATCGTCTACTCAAGTACTGAGTGCCTGATCAAATTAGCAATCATTTAATACTTAAAAATTGCATAATCAGACAGATCAGTTTTGGTATTTTAAAGACCAAAATGACAATGATTCATATAAATAACAAAATCAGGCAAAATATTGTTTTCCAAATCACTTTTTTTTTTCAATAAAAAAACTTACTGCAATTTTAACAAAATCTCCAGGAGTGTGTCTTTGTCTGGTGAATTTTTGGTTAATAGATGTTTATTTTTCATTCACTGGGTAGAAAATCCAGAAATTTGACTCAAGTAAGAGTAAAAAGTACAGTGTAGCAGAAATACTTCGAAAATAACTTTTGTTTTGTTTTTTAAAGTTACTCAAGTAAATACATTTGAGTAAATGTAACTACTCATCTCTGTCCGACTGTAATCCAGAAGGTTCCCTGCTTCAGGTTATGTATAAATGTTATTCACAAAAAAAGTTTTTAAAGTGTTAGAAACAAATAAAAATGAAGATATTTAAACAGTACTCTCTGTTGGAAAAACACAAAATCCTACCAAGTATTTCTTGTCTACTTTCTAGTGTAAATATCTTAAAATACTTATTTTGTATAGTAAATATGTTGTTTTTCCAGACATTTATTGGTGTTTTAAGCTCTATTCTGTTGACGTTTTTTAACTGTGGCGTTTTCTTTACAAGTATTATATTTTGACATATATTTTAGATAAATTAAACTTATTAATGTTGTTCATTTTAAAATTAAAATTATGTTTAATTTTACAATTGCTAACTGCTCATTGGGAGCTATTGCTCTGTAGTTTGTTTAGTTTTATTAATTGTACTGTATTTAATGTACAAGGGCAGAAGCTGGTGGACTGATAACCACCAACCTGATTGTTTTGTTAGAATAAATACAGTGAACCTGAGTGTGTCTGTTGTGAAATCAACCTGCTGACATCAACATAGTAGGTTACATAATGTATATATGTATATTTATATGTATATTTCCTTTTGTATTTCTAACTTAGCTTGTATGGAGTTTTTTCTACACTGTACTGGATTTTTGTGTTGTTCTTCCATTTGTGTTACTCTTGTTTTGTCCACTTCTTTCTGCTTTGACAGCTTAAATTTCCCACTTGTGGACTAATAAAGTATTACTTTATCTTACTGTATCTTTCCGGTGTAGGTCTGCGATGTTTGCTGCAGATTTCCACCCCACTGTGGTTTCAGTAGCAGCACGTCATGCCTTTCGCTAACATCTGACATTGTTTACATGCATGAATTTAAAGCCTTCAGAGCAGCGCTGATCTTAAAGACGCCAGGGTTTTTTTTTACTCTGACCTTATGAACTAACACCAAACTTCTTCCTGTTTCTTTTTTTTTCTTCTTTCTTTTCCGTACCCGACCCCATGTGGTTGGCAGAGCTGCGCCGCTGCATCCTGTCAGAGATCGGTGTTTCCTGCTCCAGGAGGTTTAAACATGTGACTCACCAGCTAGCTTGCACTGCAGGAACCCTGCTCTAGTCTGCTGCAACATCAAGTCAGTCCTTTCACACAAAAACATGCTGACGTCTGGCACTTTGTTTTGCTGCTTTACTTTGGTTGAACTTGGCTTACAAGGTATCTGACTAAAATATACGCGGCTGTGTCTCCATGAAATGGGCAAAAACTTTTTAATCCATTTGTGCTTATCGCTAAATGATGTGGCGTTTATATTTAGGGTGCAACTAACAATTACTTTAGCAACCAATTAAAATTTTTTATATATATATATAAAATATTAGAAATACATTACACAGTTCAGTTCAAAGTTTTAACTTGAATGCAAAATGTTTATATTTTTGTACAGTTTTACATTAATTTCTGCTCTCATTGTGTTGTTCTTTCAGTAAATAATTTTTTTAGTCTGTAATAATTAATCAATTACTATATTAGTTGACGATTATTTCAATTCATCATGATTAATATGATAAATCGTTTCAGTCCTACTTATATTTAAACAGAACTACTTAAAAAAATCTAAAACTGCCAAATTAACATATTTTCAGGCATTAGAGTGTAAATATATTCAGTTTTCTCCTTTTGTTTTGCATAATCTGAGACATTTAACTGGGGTAGATTAATAAATTATGCACTTTATAAGCAAGCATAAGGGGTAATTTTCATTATCATGAGCCATTTTAGTCTAAACATTTGGATTTCCCTTACAGTATAACGTTTTGTTTGTTGTAAATCATACAGTGAAGTTATATTAATAGGTATGTTTCCATATTTGATGTTTTATAAGAGTCATGGACGGTCTTCACCGTTAGAGAAGGAGTTGAGTGAGACGGGGGTAAAGTGACCCTGGCTGGTATTTAAAGGGAAATTGTCTCCCAGAAATACTCCCAGTTCTTTCACAACAGGAAGAGGGCTTGTCAACTTGGATCTGCAAAACAAAACTTTGCAGTTTTTTCCCCCAGAGACAAAATCTCACACTCATGGAAAGACTTTCATCTCCTTTTTTCTTTCCTTTCTTCAAGGCCGTCTTTTCTTTATTTATCACTCAGAGTGTTTCTGGAGGACAGATGAGGAAATGTGTGTTTATACCACCGTGTTAAACACAAAGGGACGTTTTTGTCCTCTTCCATAACAGGAAAACCTTTTGCTAAAAGCAGTTTAGCTTGGAAAATAAGTTCTCTATTAATTCATGTCCCCTCAAAACACTCATAAATATTAGATTCTAGAGTAAATGTTAGTAAAAGACTGAATTTATGTTGGTTTGGACCCAACAACAGGCAGGAGACGGACACAGTAATGTGAAAGTGAAGCTCTACTAACAGGATTCCAATGCAGTTTGGAAAATCTTCTGAATTTTTAGTATTTTTATGGTCTGAAAAGGTGAAGGAGAAATAATAGAGTAAATGTGGGGGTTTTGAGAGTTTATTTGATATCAGTTGCATCATATTTTTTCCCTAAAACATCCCAGTTCTCCACCATCTCCAGTCAGCCCCAAGCAAACGTACTATTGTATCTTGAAATTTGATCTGGTAAAAAGTCTGGAAATCTGAACTGAAAATGTAAATCCAAAACCGAGGCACTGAAACAAAAAACACAAAATAAAAACGTAAACACAAGAGGATATAGGCACAATAATAAACAGGACAGGAGTCTAGTAAGGACGGGATGAAATGAGTTCATGTTAATGAGGAGGAACTAATGAACAGGTGAGTCTCATTGAGTGGAGGTGATGCAGCTGAAAGAAAAATGATAAAAATCCATGTAAACACAGAAAATACAGGAGGAAATAGAAAATTAAATAGAGAGAAAACAACAAAACACAGAAATAACTCAAAATATATGGAGAAAGAAGAAATGAGTTACTTCTAAACTTCTAATTGTAAACTAAAAAAATGAGTGAAACAAAATAAAATTCAACAAAATCTAACCAAATATTTTTAGTGTAGTTTTTAGTGCAAATACCTTAATATACTTGAAGTAAGACAAAACTAACTTAAAAGATATAGGTGTTTGTTTTAAGTCAATAATTCCTTAATACTGAAAAAGTACTTCACTTGTAACATGACAATTTCCATGTTATTCCTTATCAATATTAAGGAATAACTGACTTGCTGGAAAGTTAGTTTTGTCTTATTTCAAGTGTATTAAGATATTTGAAACAGAAACTGCACCAAAATTACTTGTTAAGATGTTGTGTTTTTGCAACAAGTTCACAATTAAATAAATATCATAAATAAAGTTTTTGGAAACTCAGAGAAGGAGACGTGCATCATGTCCTCAAGCGTTCAAGCATCTCAGTCTGAGTGTGAACTTTAGAAAGGAAGAAGTCATGAGGAGGCGGCGGAGGGGGTAGGGGGAGAACGAGCTCCCAGCGCTGGCTCGCTCCGGTTTGCACCGCTTCTTACTGGCGTAGCGTGGCTGGAGGGGGAGGAGGAGGGCCGATTCGAGAGGAGGGGGGGGGGCACTTAGCGCCTCGATTGCCCTTTGCAGCTCTGAGTTTCTTGGCAGGGCCGCCTGTTGAAATGTGGGGCAGTTATCTGCTTTATCTGAAAGCACGCAGCAGCGGCAGCTATCACCCTTCCCTCTGAGCAGACTGAAACACTCAGCCATGTGATATTCTGGTTTATGCATCACACTCTAAACACGTGAAAGAATAAATATAGTGATCGGCCAATATAAGGTGAGCATCCAATAATACGAAATAACCAAACTGAGGGACAAGACAGTTCTGACGAGTCAGTAGGTTTTAAGGAAACGTTGGTGTGCATTAACTGTACATCACTCCAGTTGTAATGTGTGTGAAGATGCTTGATGCTTTTTTGTTTTGAAGAGTTCAAAACAAAAGAAGTTTGCTTTCTAAAACCACATTTACCTACATTTGCATTCATCATAGTTGATTTGATGATTGCGTTATGGGACCTGGTTGAAACTCAGGGTTATCCTAAATGACACTTTTGTGGACAGTCGATGTAAATCTGAGGATCAAGCTGCAATTATCTCATCACTTCATTAAAGCCTGATTAAATCTGATTATGACTGTATCAGCTGTAAGTATTTTTGGTCCAGGTTTTAGTCAAAATATCTTTCTTGGAATAAAATAAAACTAACTTACAAGTAAATCTTCAGGAAGAAAAAGTACAAAGATGTCAGCATTTTATGAGTTTTATTTTAACATTAAAATGTCTTGATATTTCACAGAAGAAAATGATGAATAGTTCTGAAGGAAACAGATCAATAACAGGTGAAACGATCACAGTTTATAATTACTGCACCAATCACAGACTTTGATCCAAATTTGTCCCTAAACAGCAGTTTAAGTGTCCTGGTAGACTTGGTTCAATTTGGGACCAAAACTGCAACATCTGTTACATTTTCAGCTGGTTTGGTTCACTTTCACACTACACTGTGTCAAAAGATCCAAGCTCTTTGAAAAAGCTGTTCCCCTCCTCGCCTGTGGGGGCGCTGCACCAAGAACCAATTAAGGAAATGATATAAAAATTTCTGAGCATAACTTCCTCCTTCACAAAATGTAAACAAAAATGGAGTGGCATGAGATTTTAGCTTCAGATTTTGGTAAAATCTGAAGCGACTCCATTTTTAGTTACATTCATGAAGAAGGAAGTTGCGCTCAGTGTCTTCTTCTGAGGTTTTTATGTCATTTCCTTCAGTAGTTCTTGATGCAGCGCCTCCACAGGCGAGGAGGGGAACAGGTTTTTCAAATGGTTTGAACTGTTCGACAGCGCAGAGTGAAATCGAACCGCACCAGCTGAAAATTTAACAAATGTTGCAATTTTGGTCCCAAATTGAACCAAGTCTATGTGACTATCAAGTGTGGAAGAATCGAACAAGCTTTTTGATTCATTAGGTATCAAATTCACTCTCTCTGCACTTTCTCCAAGCTTTTGTCCTGTAGAGCTTTTTTAAGACCCATATTAAGGATGGAAAATCTATCCAAGTCCTGGCAAGCTGGAAAGAAAGACACATTTCCTTTTGGAGACAAGTAAAGCATAGATTGCTGGACATGGAATGGTATCTTTAGAGTAATAAATAAGATGCAGCTGGAGAGCTATGCAATGGAAAATCTAAGTGGCACCAGGTCACGTCTCTACAGGTGGGAGTGATTTTCAGCTCCGTCAGAGGCAGACAGTCTGCTTGCTTTGACTGCAGAGCTGAGTTTTGGTTACATTAGTTCCTGAAGCGTTCAAAACAAAAGAAGTTTGCTTTCTAAAACCACATTTACCTACATTTGCATTCATCATAGTTGATTTGATGATTGCGTTATGGGGCCTGGTTGAAACTCAGGGTTATCCTAAATGACACTTTTGTGGACAGTCGATGTAAATCTGAGGATCAAGCTGCAATTATCTCAACACTTCATTAAAGCCTGATTAAATCTGATTATGACTGTAGTCAGCTGTAAGTATTTTTGGTCCAGGTTTTAGTCAAAATATCTTTCTTGGAATATAACTAAACTAACTTACAAGTAACTTTTCAAGAAGAAAAAGGACTAGATGTAATTTAAATAATCTGCAAATGCAACTAGTACTTTTTCATCAATATTGAGGAATTGTTTACTTAAAACAAGCTCCCATCACTTCCTGAAATTTTATTTTTAAGTTAGGTTTGTCTTACTTTATGTGTCCCACGATATTTGCAAACTTGACAAAAATACTTAGTAAGATTCTGTATTTTTGCAGTGTAACTGTTTGTTGCTAAAGTACTAAGGCCAAAAGTCCTAACTGTAAATTTCCAGGATGCATTTCTAAACAATATCTCAGTGGTTAAATAAGCTTATTTCTGTGCTTTAAGTTGTCAGAACATAATATCCTGTTCTTCTTGTAAATCTGTTACAGAACTTGTTCTTTACAACTTTCTGGAGATCTCCGATATTGGAAAGTATGTAAGGCTGATAATAAAATCTTCGCTGTGGATATAAACTAAATACCGAACCAGAGTTGGCCGTAGTTTACAGGCAGACCGTGTGGTGTTGGTGCCAGTGAATAAAACAAAGATGAGTTCACTGCTTTCAGGCAGCTGCTCTGCGCTAATAAACCCTGTGAGCCAGCACTGAGCAGTCCGTATTGCTTACAATGAAGAGAAGTGATGTGTGCTCTGCAAGCTGCATGGATCCTGGAAGGGTCAGAGGTCAGGAGTCAGAGTTCAAACTGGCCTTCCTTTCTTGTGTCAGCATTTGACTAAAAACACTGAACTCATAAACATGATGTAACTCTTAGCGCTTTAATATTGTCTTAAAAATGCAAGTTGGCTGTTTTAATTTGGGCCCACATGCCTCAATGCCCAGGGCGGCACGGAACAGGGGGCGGCACAACGGGGGGGAAAAGGGTTATAGGCGCTTCAGATAAGCTCCTATATCTTGCTACAAAGTTACTTGTAAGTTTGTCTTATTTCATGTGTACTAAGGTATTTGTACTAAATTGACTCTTTTTTTTTCAAATTTTGTGTTTTTGCAGTGTACATTCAAATCAAATGACAAAAAGGGCAATTTGATCAAGTATAAAACAGTAACTAGAATCAAAGTCAGCTGATGATGAGTAAGAGGTTTTGCAACAAACTCTGATCCTCAGCAAGAAAATCCATTTGATTACTAATGTCCAGTTCTTGGAAGTGAATGGAAGCAGCTAAAAGTCTCACTTAATAAAACATATACCCTGTTTTATTAGTTTAAATGAAATGTAATGCAGTGCTTCATTTGGCTCAGTCACTGGGAATAAACAGGTTTTGACTGCAGCTGGATAGAATTTGTACAGCCATGTAGGAGACAGTTAGCACTGATTTAGCTTGATAATGTCCTACATCAGCAGACATGTCATTTTGACACGAGATACGTATTCACCCAGATAAATATTATGGAGCTGTAGTATGAATTGTTTTCTATATCAGAGATTATAGTTCAAAAGTGCTTCAACAGACAGACTGTAGGGAATCTTTGTGGAAAGAAAGACCACTCACTCCAACCTGGTCTTTGTTGCGAATATGAATCTGTATCTCCGTTGGGAAGTCAGTTTTTACCAAGTAGAATCAAACCAGTTTCCAGTTGTGAAGCCAAATAGTGTAAGTTTTTTTAATTCATAAAATGTATTTTAAATATAGTGATCTTTGAAAAGTCAATGTTTTACATCGTTAAGAATTCCAGTAAATTTAGTTAAAACCTGATAAAATTTGCCCTGAAGCTTTAAAAAGCAGCTTGTTAACAGTAGCCGTGTCACCCAGAATGGAAACCGAGTCAACCGGCTGCAGACTCGCTGCAGTGTTCCTGTTAGCGGCGGTGCATGAAGTCAGAGAAGAAGAGTGTATTAATAGACGTGAGTGAAGACAGGAGCCGGTCTCAGCCTGTCCTGAAAGAATATCTGGTTGATCATCATCAGGGTTTCCAACAATCAGCAGAAACTAATGGGCTGACAACAGCTTCAAATGAAGAGACAGCATCACCGAACGAGCAACCAGCCATCCAACCAGCCATCCAACCAGCCATCCAACAGTCTATAGGCCCGTCCATCCAACCAGCCATCTAACAGTCTGTAGGCCCGTCCATCCAACCAGTCATCCAACAGTCTGTAGGCCCGTCCATCCAACCAGCCATTCAACAGGCTGTAGGCCCGTCCATCCAACCAGCCATCCAACCAGCCATCCAACCAGCCATCCAACAGGCTGTAGGACCATCCATCCAACCAGCCATCCAACAGTCTGTAGGACCGTCCATCCAACAGTCTGTAGGCCCATCCATCCAACCAGCCATCCAACCAGCCATCCAACAGTCTGTAGGACCGTCCATCCAACAGTCTGTAGGCCCGTCCATCCAACCAGCCATCCAACCAGCCATCCAACAGTCTGTAGGACCGTCCATCCAACCAGCCATCCAACCAGCCATTCAACAGTCTGAAGGACCGTCCATCCAACAGTCTGTAGGCCCGTCCATCCAACCAGCCAGCCAACCAGCCATCCAACAGTCTGTAGGACCATCCATCCAACCAGCCATCCAACCAGCCATCCAACAGGCTGTAGGCCCGTCCATCCAACCAGCCATCCAACAGTCTGTAGGCCCGTCCATCCAACAGTCTGTAGGCCCGTCCATCCAATCAGCCATCCAACCAGCCATCCAACAGTCTGTAGGCCCGTCCATCCAACCAGCCATCCAACCAGCCATCCAACAGTCTGTAGGACCGTCCATCCAACCAGCCATCCAACCAGCCATCCATCAGTCTGAAGGACCGTCCATCCAACAGTCTGTAGGCCTGTCCATCCAACCAGCCAGCCAACCAGCCATCCAACAGTCTGTAGGACCATCCATCCAACCAGCCATCCAACAGGCTGTAGGCCCGTCCATCCAACCAGCCATCCAACAGTCTGTAGGCCCGTCCATCCAATCAGCCATCCAACCAGCCATCCAACAGTCTGTAGGCCCGTCCATCCAACCAGCCATCCAACCAGCCATCCAACAGTCTGTAGGACCGTCCATCCAACCAGCCATCCAACCAGCCATCCAACAGGCTGTCGGCCCGTCCATCCAATCAGCCATCCAACAGTCTGTAGGCCCGTCCATCCAATCAGCCATCCAACCAGCCATCCAACTGTCTATATGCCCTTCCGTCCATCCGTCCATCCATCCATCCATCCATCCATCCATCCATCCATCCATCCATCCAAGTGGATCTGATGGCATTTCAATCAGAGTGGATAAAAGTGACCTCCACCATCAGCCATGAATAAAGTTACTGACTGATCAAAGAATCTCACTTTTAAATTCCTAAATTTACATTATATCTTTGGTCTTACATTAAAAATGTTTTTGTAAGTAAGTAAAGTTTATTTATAAATCACTGTACAATAAAAATCAACCTTAAAAACCCTACAAAACACGAAACCACCAGAAGAAACAACAAAATCAAAATATAAATGTCTCTGATATATTAATCTCCAACACTTTTATTTCCTAATATACTTTAAAAATTTGTCATGTAAACTTTCGGTAAATAATAGTTTTTTTGTGTGTAACATAATGTGTTATAACAAAGTTTCACTGAAACATTGGTTTCCACACGTTTGTTTCTTTAATGTTTGTTAAAATAACCTATCACTTAAAATGCATTAAATCATGTCATGTAAGTCATGCAAGACATTTAGAAACATTTCAAGAGTTTAAGCTTCATCCTATATAGTAGCTAAATTTAGATCTACAACTTGTACCCAGAAATAGACCTTACAGAGGGTGCAGCAGGGGGACAAAGTGTCCCACCCCGAGTATCCAACAAATCCCAAGCATGTCCTCAAAATTCAGGACACCCAGTTTTACTCCCTCTAGACACTCTCTGAATCCTTGCATAACGATGGGAAACACCTGCCAGTCCGGCAAACATCACCACCCCGCCTCTGCTCCGGATTTTCTTTCACTTCTTGGGAGTCTGTACCGTCTGTTTTTTTTTTCTGTGACGATGAGCACATGACGGAGCGCTAAAAGAGAAAGTTCATCCTGTCTGAGTGAGAAGAAAGATGAGGAGAAGCAGGAGGAGGAGGAGTATGGGAGAGTATGTAAAACCCCACAGTCAGCTGGTTCAGACCGGTTTGTTGCTCCCTTTCCTTCCCCTTCTTTTGCGATTTTTTGTAACCTCTGGCTTACTTGCTTTATCGCATTTCCCCTCCTGTTTTTTGTTCCTCTCCTATTTCTGTTCTGTTCACTTTTACCCCATTTTATTCTGGCAAGCTCGCTTCCTGTGGCTACAAAGTCAAAAGAAACTGGAATGTTCAGCCTTTACATGACTAAATAAAACCTAATATTTTGACATAAGATAAAATTCCTCTTGTTTAACATTCCCAAAAATAAAAACCTAACTTAACACATCTTTAATTCCTCTGTTAGAATAAAAAATAACTGAAAGAAAAAGGCATAAACATTGATTAAATCTTCTTGTACTGCTGCTACTTTTGCTTGTTCACTGATGGAAGTCAAAGCACCAATAAGTCACCACAAATAAATGTATTTGTGTGATAATTTGTATTCAGTTTGAGTCATCATCATTAGGGTAGTGAGCCAACTCCACTGCATGCAAGGTGAAGGTTAACTAATCAGATACTGCGGTTAATACGATGAGATTCAAAGAGTCTAAATTATTTCATAATGGTCTGGAATACCAAGTGATACATAATTTGTAATACATAATAAATTAATAATGAATAGCTTCAAAATGTAGTTATTGAACTGCAGAATTAAACTATTGACTCAATTAAATAAATAACACAACTATATTTGTTAAATATGTAATGTGTTTGTTACAGTTTTATTTACATTAATTGCCTTTTCCTTTAATTTTGGCTCCCAATTCTTCACCAAGCTAAAATCAGTTATGCACAATTATCACTGATGAGTCTGAAGATTTAAAATATGGTAAGTTTTTTTATTTATATCTGTTATTCTTTATTTTTCAAAGCCAGCCAGCTTTGCATACAGATTATTCACCGAGATATTCTGACTTTTCTTAATAGAAAGCATCAACAATAATGATCTACTTAACATTTTTTCTGCACGGTTTGTTCAAATACAGATCTGTTTGTTTGCATGATATTACAAATGTGTTTTCTGTATCTTATTGGTGTAAAATATCCTTTCCAAAATGCTGTTTTCAAAAGGTTATAAATTTATTTCTGTTACGTTGTGCACAAACAAGCAGCTCCAGTGACAGGTAGCAGATTATTTTACTAAATGAAGCAAACTTATGAAATATTTATTCTTTTAGAACATGTAAAACAAAGAAAAAATAAATAAATAAGAAGAAAACAAAAAAATAAATAAAAGTAATAATCAAATGTAACATGGGTTTCATATCGAGTTCAAAAGGGAGCAGGGGAAAACCAACGCTTATTAAATCCAACCCCCAATTGTCTTACTTACAGCCGCTGGCATGCAGCAGTTCTGGCTGCAGCCATTTCATCCGTCACTCTCTGGGACACTCGGTACACGACAAGAACCTTATGTTCAACTCCTGATGATGCTTCTCTAATTTTCCACCTGAAAGATTATATCACTTGGCTGAGAGTTTGTCTTGGCAGTTCTTTTCATGACCTGAAGAGCATCCCTTTCCTCCATGACCCACAAGACTCTGAGTTTGGTAATATGTGTTTTTAGTTTCTGTTTTTCAGCTGGGACTTTTTCAGCAAAAGCATTCTGGTGGATTTAAGTAAAGCTGTCAGAGAAGCCCTCCTTCCTATGAGCATGGTTGTCACTCTACTCACTCCGAATAAAGGTTATTCAAGAACAGAAACAACAAACAAGCTAACATTTCTGCTTGAAAAGGTCTTTTAAGACCAAAAAAACTAAACAGCAGGAATGATTGGGAGAATAGGCTACATTACAATCAAGCATAGGAAGAACCGTGAACCTGGCTTTGTGCCCACGATAGAGGCAAAAAAGCTAGCTAGCTAGCAAAGGTACATTAGCAAGTAGCTGCCGGTAGAATCACAGAAGGCAATGAAGATGTCTGCTTGACAGAAAAGTGTTGTGAAAATAAAAACTAGATTAAATAACAGAGGGCAAGAAAAAATGTTTAGAAAATCTAGAAAATTAGAAAAACTTTCTGCTATTGCAACATAGCAAGAGTTGCTCGTTGACTAACACAGGGGTTAGCAACCTTTCCATTCAAAGAGCAACTTCTGCCTCCACTGCTACAAACATAAAACTAATTTCAAGGCGCACAAAGACTTTCTACATAAGATGTTTTATTAAGCCCAAATTAAACCAAAATGTGTTTCTATTTTCAAAATTAATCTTCTATTACAAACAAAAACAGGAAATTTGTTGTCCATTGTGAATATTTTATGCTGATTTTCCCTAAGAACTTCCAGAAAAATTCCTAAAAATTTCATTTCTTCTAGTGTCCCCAGTCAAAATCATTTCCTTTTTGGTGTTTTAAGAGCAGATTCCACAGGTTCTGTGGGCAGAACCTGTGGAACCTGTTTCATTTCTGATGCAGAGGTTTAATTTCTGCACCAGAAATTAAACCTCTGATGCAGAAAAACCTGCTTTTTTACTGCTGTCAGCTGTTGAACTGGAGGGCCTCGAGCGGTCTACGTGCTAACTAGACACGTGCTATTTGTCCAAACACGGAAGATAATAAATTTCCACATGAGATATGCCTACAGTGTCACACAAGGTGTTTCAGTGTAATTCACGGCTTGTAGTCACTGGGAAGAATACCCGGCTGTCTCCTTATGAAACATAAAAATTATTTATTGTCTCAACTCCACCTCGCAATTTAAATGTTCCAACTGTAAGTAGGTTTGAGTAACACAAAACAACCCTCCGGATATGGGTCAGATTCCAGCTGAAAACAAACAGTCTACTCTGGCTAGATGATGAATAACAATATGGCACACATTTAAGATATTAACTAAATTATATGAGCTTTCAAAATGTATCCCCACTGAGTGAAAGTTAAAATTCACCATGTAAGGAGAGACTACATGTAGCCTGCAGTGTTATGTTTACTCGTATTCATTATTCAAGGGCCCGACGAGGGAACAGAGTACGTTTACGTGATGTTTTTACTGAGAGACATGGACCCAAGATTCAGACTGGATTTTGCTTGGGTGCAATTTAATGGAAAATTCAGCAACCTTATACACAACAACAAAACTTTTCCCCTCTCACATGACTTTTGGAATCACATTAAAGGGGTATAAAACCTTCCAACCAATAAAAGTTGCAGAACAGCAAACAAGTTTGAGCCAGACAGTCAGGCTGACATCTGCAGAGGCCCTCAGGAAACGCTCCAACTCTGCTGCTTTATTCTGAGATTCATAAAACGTCAAACTTGTAGAAGAAGAAGTTCCCCTTTGTGTGGTGTCAGCTGACGGGTAACTTCAGGCTGTTTGTTTTTTAATGCCTAATTGAAGAAAATTAAATTGGGATATGAAACTGTTTTGAGTCATCCCTCTTTGCTTCCAGGGAGCCAGACTTTTCTTCAGCCTTTTATGGTTGATTTAAAAAAAAATAGTTCTGCAGGTTTTCAGAACATCTTTTTAAAGGTAACTTATCATGCAAAATTCACATCTTGCACATTTTTTATCCTTCCATTTGGGCGTCAATTTGCTTCTAAAAAACATCCAGTAAGTTAATATTTTGTGGCGTCTGGAAAACAAGCCGTTTCAAAAACCACCCTATTGTTCGTTTATTCAAAGGCCAAGTCTGCACCGTTACCTAGTGACCCCAGCCGAGTTCAGTCCGTTACCTAGCAACCCAACTTGCATTCCGGAATGCTTGGTCCACTGGCACTTCCACTGGCAGGTTATTTAACTTATAACAAGACATTTTTCCAATGTTGTAAATTAAATAATCAGCCAGTGGGACAAGTATTTTCTCATCAATACAAAGGAATTATTGACTTAAAACAAGCTTCTATTTCTAGCTGACAAGAAACTTGGTAGTTTTGTCTTATTTCAAATGCACTGAGATATTTTCACTAGAAACTAGACCTAAAATACTTCGCAAGATTTTGGGTTTTTGTAGTGTAGCAACAAGGTGATTCTCAGTGGGATAATTGGTACATACTTAAATAATCAGATGAAAGAAGATCCACGTTTGTGGTTTTGCAGAGCCGTAGCTTTAAAAAAAACCCTGCAGAACTACTGAAGTGAACTGCATTGACGATTACAAGAAAGTGTCTGAGTCCAGTTCCTTGAGAGCAAAACAAAAGAAACAAACTGCCATCTTAAAATTGATGATAACAAACTCATAAAATGGGAAGGATAACTTTTTATCTGAGTTTTGTTCAAATTTATGCTTCATTTTTACCCATTAATTTACGTCTTTGTTTGATTCCCTGATCGTATACATCTGTTGCTCCTCTGGTTGTGAAGTAAACAGCATCAGAAAAGCAGTGTCTGTTTGTGAGTTGTTATTCTGAGAGCCCTAGCCATGGCTCCGTCCTGTTCCATCCAGATCTCTGCAGCGCTTTTATTTCCACCCTCGCTGCACTTCGGGTTACCGGGGCCGCTGGCAAGCTTTCAGTCAGACAGAGGGAGAACTTGAGTCAATGTGTGTCATCTAATGTGGCTGGTAGGGATGCAGTGTAGGGGTTAAGGTGTGTGGAGGGGGAGAGGAGGTTCTGCTTTTAAAACAGACTGCTGTGTCACACGGCTGCATAGCAGGGATGACTCCCTGTTTAGACCTTCACCCTCCTCCTCCTCTTCCTCTCTCTCCATGGATATTGTTAGCGGCTGCTGAGTCAAAGCTGCCTAAACCGGCTGACCTCCTCAGATGATGAAGACGAGCTGCTGGAAACGTGTAAGCTATCAGCCGATCACTGACACTCCTATGAAATTGAGAAATTACCAGAGTAAACAGGTAAACACACCTCTGCCCTATTGGTTACGTAACTGTTGGCTGACATTTGGCGGTGAATTTCCTGGACTATTTTGTAATTTGGATCACACATTGACAGAACGTGGCTGGAGGGCCAATAGCAGCCACTGGAACATCTCTATTTCAATCTTAGTATCTTTAAATAAAACATCATCAAATAAGTCACTGAAACTAGGAGGGTCCAAAGGCCATTTGTGGAACTTGGAATAATTGAATAAGGGTCAGTGAATGGACTTGAAGGGAAAATTTATACTTTCCAAATTTTTGTACATCTATTTGGGTTTCTACTGATTCTAAAAAACAGACCAAACTCTTTAAAACACACACACACACACACACACACACACACACACACACACACACACACACACACACACACACACACACACACACACACACACAGAGGCGGTTTTTGGCAATAAGTTAGTATTTTTTGAAAAATCAGCCATTTCTAAAACTCCCAGAATGTAACATCACATTCCAGACCGTCACCTAGCAACCTCAGCAAAGCCCAGCCCGTTACCTAGCAACCCCAGAGAAGCCCAGCCCGTTACCTAGCAACCCCAGAGAAGCCCAGCGCCTCACCTAGCAGCCCAATTAAATTTTGACAAAACGTAAATGTGCAGATGTCTATGCTTTAATTTTTTGTTAAAAACAAACAAACAACTAGCTCCACGTTGTACAATTCAGAAAATGATTACATCAGCTAAAAAAAAACCCTCAAACCACATCAGAAACTTTAATGGTAAACATGCTAGACTCTAAACTCAAAGCCACCCGAAGGATATTAAAGTGAACATTACACGCATTTATAAATACCTGAATTCAATGTTCGGGTTGCAGCTCGATGAAATCATGATCTTGTTATTGGCGCATTGGGATGTTTGTGGAACGACCTCTTCCATCCACAGATGACAGGCTGCAGACGGTGCCTTCACATAGTATTTGGCACTTGTACTAACTTAAAATGACACTGAGTCATGACCACAAGGCTGAAGGCTGAATTTTAGCTTGAGGTGAGGACCTCGAATGACAAGGCAGCTCCAAACTCAATGTTGACTTCTTTGAGGCTTTAGGAACAAAGACACAACCACTTTAGATTTTTATTTTGCAAACAGGGTCTTGAGATACTTCTAAATGAAAGTTTGGGTTCTAGTTCATATCTGCTGACACAGCAAAAGCACATCATGGCCTCATTCTGGGGCAAACAAATCATAACAGCCATGATTGTAGAGATGACCCTGAAAATGTTTTTCTGCCAATGTCACTTAGATTTAGTGTGGCTGTCTGCACTTATTTCCAACCTCTCACCATAGATAATAAAAGAAGATGGAGACGATCATAAAGTGGGTCTTTCAAGATTTTAAAGACATTTCCAGAGCAAATCTGTTAATAGCTGAAGCTGAATAACAACCAAGGAATAATCATCAAACTTTTAGCATAAATAGCTTTTCTCCCCAAAGTAAATAAATAATCTTAAAGTACAGCATCTACCTGCTGCTAATTTGTTTATTTATAACACAGAGATTATGTGGAATCTCTACTGCTAATTACAGCATAGTACAAGTTTCATTTAATTTAACTGGATGTTTTAATATACATTTTTAAACCATTAAAATTTTAATGCATGAAAACAATGTGAAAATCCAGTCTGAACGTTTGCAACATGAACTATTTTGGAATAAAATAAGATTTGTGTAACTTTTGTTTTTTCTTGTTTGTATTTTAAACTTACTTCTTCTGGGTAGAGGCTTTCATTAAACCTCTTTTATTAAAGCATTTGGAAAACATTTCTGTGCATTTCTTTAATACTCCAGCAAGAACATGTCAAACTCGCCAAATAAAAACTTAACATCACAAATAAAATGTGTCCTGTTTGAAAATGAGGACTAATTTTATGAGTCAGATTGAGTTTATAGGCGATATAAGTGGAGCTCCAGGATACACACACAAACACGCACGCACGCACGCACGCACGCACGCACACAGACACACAGACACACACAATGAAAGTTTCTTTTCCAAGGTCTACCAGTCAGCACCAACATTACCAGATGGATATTCAGGACAGAATATCCTGAGGTTATTAAAAGCTGCTGATTGATGAAGGTCAGAGCGCAGCAGACTGTAGTGGAAGAAAGTTTCTCTTATTTGGTAGCAGGACCGTCCAGAAAAGAGTAAAACAACACAAGTACGGCCTCAAGTTGACCCCTGCTGTTAACCAGCAGGTAAAGATTGCTAGCTTCAAATTTGAGCCTGGAGCGCCCCCTAGCGGAGTGAAGTTGTTTGCTTCATAAACAACTAATAAGTTCATAATTTGTAATGTTATTACTAAATTTTCAATAAGACATGAGTATGTTATTTTTGGTTTTCATGCAAAGAATACAAATGAAAGTGGAAGACAAAAACAAATGTAAATTTTTTAGCATTTTTCACCCTTTTTTACAGTTTTAATTAAGGAAATCAAACTATTATTACCCACTATTTACAACACTACAAAAAAGCTGTAAACAGATATGAATAATGTAGGTCATTGAATGTTTTAACTTACCATAATGACTATAATGTCTGCTTTCTGTCTTTTTTTGTACTAGGTATTTTTCCATAGAAGTGTGTTCTGTTCCTCTTTTTTTGTCTATTTGTAAATAAATGGTTTCTCTATAAAAAAATTGTTGTCTACTTTGCTTTCTTCTGACAACAAAATTCAATCCAGGAAACTATTGACAAACTCGGATGAAAGCAGCCTGCCCATCTATTGTTGCCATAACAAGCGTAAGGTGTGTAATGGATTAATTCTCCCACCTCCATGCCAGCGAGGTCGTATTATTTTCCACGGTGAAGAGGTGATATTTTTCTCCCAAAAGAAACCATTTTCTCTTTGGTTCCTAAAGCATAAGAGAAAGAGCTTAATTCGCAAAATATAAAAATAAGCTGTACATAAGCGGCAGAAGGAGAAAAACCACGTGACCGCAACCATAGGATCTCAGATACGAGCCTTTTTAAATTAAAAATAATATAAAAATGTGTTTTAATAAATGACAAAAGCCCAATAAAGTAACTGGTTTAACATACTTGCGTTTAAAACAGAAATCCTCTCCCGTTCCAACTTTCGCATCGTCCGTCATTGTTCCAAAAACAAAAAGTGCTGAGAAGGATACATCAAAACTCGTCCTTCAAATCGGTTTGTTGTCATCTTTTAAGAGTTAAGGTGAATTAATTCCCGAAACAAATACACAAATTCTGTAAATATCTTAAATATTTGCGGCAATGGACCCAACCGTTGGCTCAGTTGTCTCGATAGTACCCCCTGCTGTCTAGGAGGGGAATTGTCTAATTCTGTGGTTTCACGTGACTAACCCTGAAATATAATACCGCCCATTTAAAACATGAAATGACATCAAAAGGAACGCTGATTCTGATTCGAAAGTGTAACTTAGGCCACATTTACACTGCAGCCTGAAGTGAAATCAGATTTTTTTTTTCGGCGTGGCCCTTCAGACTTCCAAACATATGCGACTTGTATGATCTCCAGTGTGAACTTCAAACGACCTGAACGTGTCCCGCATGGCAGTAGATGGTGCGACAACGTCAGAGAACTTGCTCAGTGTTTTGCCAACCGCCATTTTAAAAAGAAGTGCTCTGTGTTTGCGGAAGTAAAGGTGGATGCTAATGATGGAGCATATCTTACGATTCTGAAGTCGTCAACCGGAACTGTAGTGATTATAAAACTATTGTAGATAACTAAAAGGGAAAACAAGATCTAGTGATCTGCGATCGATTATTTTGGGCTTTCAAGTTGAGCACTACAGACCGATACAATAAAAAGTAGCCTAAGTTTAATGAAGTTTAAAATGTATTTTCTTTAATGTTACTTTTCCGGTTATGTTTGTTTATAATTCTTGAAAAGTTCAACCTTTTTAGATTTTAAGTTTTGAGAGTTTGTTAATCGTTTGAGTCTCGATTGGTTTTGTCTGATCAGATGTAGGGGAACGCGACGCTTCTGCTCCTCCATTACAACACTGGAGACAAGAGCAATAACTTTGTGTCCGTGTTTTCATTATTCCCCTTTACAGGGGAGTAACACTAGCACATTTTTACAAGAAAAATGTCAGAGAATATTGCCTATTAGCATAAGCTAAAGCTAATGTTAGCCACAAAGTTTAAAGAAAGTGAAACTCACCTTCGTATCTGTGAATGTATAACAAGGCGAACATCTTAAACCCGTTCTCCAGCTTACTTTTTGGAGCTTCGGATCAATGTATCATTAATTGTTACCTTGGGCAAGTTCAACAAGCACCGAGTGTAAAATGCCATTTTCAATAGACCGGAAGCGACCGAGCCGTTTATCCCCGAACACGGAAGCTGACGTGCAAAGAGCCCATAATCACAAAATATCAAGCCTGAAAACATAAAACCTTAACGGACCGAATGTTCTGTTCTTTGTGTGGGAAATGTTTGCGTGTATTTTGGCGTTGAATCCTGATATGTTAGCGGCGTTGTTGCTATGGGAACAAATCTGTGAATAGCAAGCCGACATAGAGAGCTAGATAAGAGAAGAATAAGAGTGGTTTTGAGTTAATATTCAATTTTTTTTTCTGTGTTATTTTTCCCTTTACTGTGGCATACTCCACTAAATTAATAATACATCTTTAGGAATTATTTTGTTCACGGTAATGTTCTACCGCTGCTATGTATGGCATGTAAAAGAATCGGCAACTTTTACCCTTCAGCGTTGTGCGGATGCGAGAGACTTCCGGATGTAAACAAAAACATGCAACAACATACAACTTCCGTTTGACCGGACAGCCCAGAAGTGGGACGATTTTATGCAAACTAACGCCGAATTAAAATAATTCCACAAAAATGTCCGAATTCGCACAGAATCATAAACATAGAATCTCAAATAACCTATTTGGGCAATTTAAATAAAAATGTTGATTTGGGGTTGAGTCTCACTTTAAGAACTACCGTCTGTGTAAATGGATCGTTTGTTCCGCCACTCACTTGTGTGGGTTTATGAAATTCTCGGTTTCACTTTCTTTTCTTGGTAAAACTTCGCTGTGGAGAAATTAAAGTTTCGTCTGTCCACGCATCTGCTGCGCTCTGACACGTCTACTCGCAGAGGTCACTATGGAGAAAAAAAGCGAAGATAAACCCGGGTATGCAGCGTTTCTATTGCAAGAAGTAAATGATCAATTTGATTTACTTGCTTTAACATTTCTGCTGGAGGCTTCTGCACTTTTGCGACCTACTTGGCTTGATCGGTTTCTGTAAAATCTGGGTGTGGACATGACAGCAGAAAAGATCCTTATAAATGATCTAGAATACATTCGAAAAGTTAATTTAATCGTGATTCGATTGAAAAGTGAAATTGAGATGTGTTGACTTATGAGTTTATGGCTTACGGAAACTTATAACAAAAATAAAAGTTTCTTAAACTATACAATGTAAAACCATTGTTTTTAATTAATGTTGTCATTAACATAAACAATCTTGGGAAGGCTGTTGGCTTGACAGTTCCTGTTTAGCAGCAGTAGTTTGAGTCGCCGTTGCTAAAGAAGCTGATTGTTCACAGAGTTCTGTATCCACTGATGGAAAATTGAGAGAAAGGAAAAAGTGGAGCTTTGAGTTTTCCTAAGCAAAGTTTATTTTAAGTGATGTATTTTAAGTACATCACTCTTTTTAATGAATAGAGAGTAAGTTTAAATTGTGTTAAAGTGATTATAACTGATTCTAGTTTATTTAAAAGTATTTCTAAATTGCAAATACAAACCTGATTGTAAAAATTAATCTGTCAGCAGATATAAGCTCCACCAATCAGGATTTTTATACACTTTTATTTACATTAAAGTAACTAATATTGTAGCAATAGTTAACCTAAACAGAAGCAAATATGCAACTACCAGGAAGTTCTTAAACATAAAGAATAAAAAAACTTTGGAGGGAAGAAAAAACAGCACGATGAGGAGACAACAAAGGCTCTGCAAAGGGAAAACCTGGGAATAAACACAGTGAGGGTAAATTAGCAATGTGACACAGCTGTGTTCACTAGGTAAAAGGAAAAGCTTTCATAAACAAACCAGATATCAGACACAGTTATAAACGAAGACAAGAAGATATCAAATAAAGAGCTACAAAATACAAACCCATGGACAGCAGAAACAGGTAGCATAAATTACAACAAAGCAAATGAACTTATTTCCTGAAGCATTTTAATATATTTTAGATAAAATAAAACTAGTAACGTCCTACAACTTACTACTTCCCCACACTCTAAATGTGACTGGGCTAAGTTAATATTTACAAAATAAATACTAGTAGCCTCTTCATAAAAAACTGACTGTGTGTAGTTTGGTATATTATGTTGATTTTATAAAATTGTAATTTATCAATTGAATTTTACTTTCTGTATAAATGCTATCAGCTTAATTATATTTTATCAGTAAGGTAAACAATATTGAATAATAAAATTTTACTGTATGATAGCGCCTTGATTTTACACTTCTGCCACAGGGATGATCCCAGAGACATAATTCAATCAATTGTTTTTGCTTAAAGTTAAATTTGTTCAACATCTATTCAGTTATATCCACTGTCACTTTGTTACCATCATTTATAAAACAGACAATTGTCACACTTTTCTGAGTTCACATGGATACAAATTTCTGCATGGTTATAGGTTTTTCCATTAGCTACAAGATGTCCAAAATTACAAAAATATAGAGGAATAAAGGTGTCAAATGCACATCATCATGTTTTTTACTTGTTAGGTAAAACTAGTCATTTTTCATGTTTTTTCTGGTCTCTCTTTGTTTATAAAATATCAAAAATCTTGAGCTCAGAGGATTTACTTTTGCTCTGAAGTTTGAAAGGTATTTTGCTAATTCCAGTTCTGTTCAGTGTAATGTTTTGCTGTCTTGCAGCTTCAATAAACCATGTCTTTATGGCAGCTCCTTTTTAAATACCTTTGCAAATCATCGTACTTCCAATTCATACTTTATTCTCCGATTCACTTAAAGGAGAGGGGGGAAAATGGGATTTGTTCTCAAGAACACTGTTTTTGACAAAAGTTTGGGTTGAACTACTCAAGAAGTCTAGATTTTAGAAAAATAAATTTGTTGTTTTGTTTTTCAGTGTATAGTCTGACACATATTTTCTTTTATTAGTGTGGGTTTCTTGTTTGGATATCCCAGCAGCTCCTCCTCCTTTGTTCCTCTAAGCAATCCTTCGCCTCCTGCTCCTACTTTGACCTCATCCAGGTTCACTATTTCCAGTCAGTTACAAAATGACAGCACAAAAGAGAAAAAGAAGGGAAAACCTGTAGAAATCCCAGGTAAGCTACTAGCAGACATATTAATTCTTTAAAAATCATCTCCAACACTAAATTTGCACATTTATGTTAAAATCAGTCACTGCTTTACTTTCTTTGGTTTTAATGTACAGTAAACACAACTCCTAGAAACCAAATATATGTTCTTTGGAAATAAACCTCAGTTAATATTTGAGTAAATGTGCAGTTTTTGCAAATCAAAGTTTGAGAAAACAGTAAAGATAAAAAAAAACACACGATATATTTAGTCTCAAGTTTGACAAATCTAAAATAAATTAAAGTACATTAAAGAAGCATTACCATGTCAATTACCATTGACATGGTAATTTCTTTACACACTAACTTTTATAGGTTTTGAAATATAAAGGGTTTTCTTACATTTACTACAGCTGGTAGTTAATCTTTTATTTGTCGAAGTTTTTACAGGATTTCAGTCAAAACTGGAATCTCAGTGGAGAGATGTTCAGTGGACCGAAGAGTGAGTACATTTAGCCTCCACCTCCCAGGATGAATGTTGTTTCCATCTTCCTCTGATCCTTTAATCTTTACATTAAAGGCAGAAGAAAAGCCTGATGAAGGCTGTTAGCTCCTACAGACCCAGCTGGAAGGATGTGCCTCAGGCCCGGGTTCTCCTCCTCGGACCGGTTCGTTCTGGAAAGTCCAGTTTCATCAGTTCAGTCCAGTCTGTGTTTAATGGGAGAGTGACGAACCGTGCCATGGTGGGCTCCTCCTTCAACACCAGCTTCACTAAAAAGGTAACGCTTGACCAGCAGCGGACACATCTTCAAAGGATGTTTTCACGCCTGATGGATGGTTTGTTAATGTTGGTTGATGTGCACAGTCCTGATAAAATAGAAAATTAATCTTTTTTAAAAATTTAAACCATGGATCTTTTTGTGTTGTTCCATGACATGTTATACCTCCAAACTGAAAGTTTCTGCCTTAATTAGTCTCTTCCCCCTCCCCAATGTTCTGGCTCATTGTAGAAAGTGACACATTCATATTGAAAAGGTCTTTTTAAAGGGGATGTATTCCACTAAATTAACATTTTGCTCATTTTTGTACTTCCATTTGGGTCTCAACTGTTCCTAAAAACAATCCAAGCTCTTTGAAAAAAGACATACAGCTTCTTTTTGGGAATAAGTTGATATTTTGTTGGTGTTTGGAAAATTAGCCGGTTGAAAAATCATCTGAATGTAACGTCACAAATCAGCAGGCACTGCCCCGTTACCTAGCAACCCAAGCAGAGCTCCATGATGTTTGGTCAGCTGGTTTTATCGCTGTATGGGGTGTACAATGGCTGCTGGAAAAGACGAGTGTTTTTGTTGTTGACTTACCATCCAGAAACCACCTACTGCATTCTTGTTGGCTGCGCGGGAGGCTCCACTTCTGCTTTCCAAAGATGTACAGTTGTATAATTATGCATCAGTTTGCAGCCATTTCAACAGTGAGTTGGGAGGGCGTGGCCAGCAGCAGCTTATTTGGATTTAAAGTGACAGGAGGAGCTGTAAGAGCTCATTCTAAAAGAGCTCAAAATAGACAGAACTAAACGTTATCTAAGAATGGTTTTGTGGGAGAAAAAAGTGGTGGACAGTTTTGTATAGCTATCCTAATTTGTTCAAGGAAGCATAATGCGGTTACTTTAAACAAAGCAACCGGTGTTGTTTCTCCAGTCCACCATGCCCTGCTGTTCAACACTCCACTCTGCAGATTGAAGGCCTACCTTTTATTTCTCACCTCCTTTAATAAACAGTAGAAATACAGATTTTTTTTTTATTTGTCCCTCCTCTCTCTTGTTGACGAGTTTTGCTCATGAGCTTTACAGCATTAACTTTGACCCATTTTGTCAGCTACAGTCCTTCAACATCCGTGGTCAGAATGGGGAGGACAACACTGGGCTGGTGCTGTGTGACATCATGGGCCTCGGCGACGGAGAGACGACCGGGTTGACGCTACACGACATCCTGTCCGTGATTAAAGGCCACGTTCCTGAAGGGCACAAGGTAGGACGGTTATATCTGATTTTTAAAATCTTCTGAACGCATATTCCTCAGAGTTATGGGGGAAAACCCACTCTTCGGTTAACTGTTCAAAGCTTGATCTTTGAACTTGTCTGCCTCAGTTCAGTCCGGATCAACCAGTTGGCACAGAAACGGCGGGGTACGTGAAGACGCCCAGCCTCAGGGACAGAATCCACTGTGTGGCCTTCATGGTGGACGCCTCGAAGATTTCATCCTACCACAAAGGCTTCGGCTCCACCTTCAAACAGCTGCGAGAGTACATCAGCGAGCTGGGTGAGCCGACGCAGACAGACACACATAAACAATGTAAATTAATCACTGTTTTGCATGTAGCTTTAACTGGTAAATGCTTTTCAAGTGTCATTTTCTGCAAGTTGAATCAAAGCACAAGAAATATACTTAATAGAAAATCATAAAGTATTTCTAATTGAAGTGTTAGAGTCTAAGACTAAGAATATAATCATTACTAACAGATCTTTAGAGCATTTTATGTTTTTTAAGCATTTTGGCGATGTTGAGGGAATACAACTCAAATTATATTTTTCCCCCCCATCTTTGTTCTTCAAATAATCCTAAACTAACTCACACAGACTAGTTTGTTCACTTAACACAAACTTATACATTAATTTCTGTTGAGCATTTGTTTTTTTGTCCACCAGATGGCACTACTACAAAATGTCATAATTACATTTTCTGCAGAGGCTCCTCCCTGCTGAAGTGTTTTTTGTCTCTACTGTGATGAAAATGATGTGGATGATGGCTATTTATTTTTGGGCAAGTGTGTAGCAGTGTCTTTAAAAGTACTTTTAAAAGATTGACGCATTTAAGGACGTCCTGCCCTTTTGATTGTTACAATGCGGAAAAAGAAGATTGCATAATTTTATCAGTTCCCCCAAAGTTAGGATTTCAAATGACATTCAGGGTTATTTAATTTTTTTGTTTTGTTTTAGGGGTTCACCAGGTGGCTCTGCTGACCCACGTTGACCAGATTTGTCCAGAAACGGCCAGAGATGTGAGCAATGTTTACAAGAGCCTGAGCGTTCGAGATACGGTGGGTGGAAATGTGTAACCTAAAGTCAGGTTTTATACTTTCTCTTTACTCATTGGCCCAAATGAGGCCAATGAGTAGATTTGTATGAGTATAAACAATAGGGCTGGAAAAGAAATCCATAGTAACATGTATCACGATGAATTTGGATCAATATGAATAATAAATACTTTCACTGAACTCTGATCCAGAATTGCACAGCATTCTGGGAGAGTTAGACAAAAGTAGGAAAGCTGGCCTTGACTTGCTTAGCTGTCAAGGCCAGCTAAGCAAGATTACTGGCATCAAATAACTCTCACTCTTTGGTTACCTAGCAACGAGCTGTTGAGTAACTTGTGGTTACCTAGCAACGAGCTGTTGAGTAACTGGCACAGCAAAACCTTAAACCTTAACTGTTTAAAAATAAATAATGGCTTAGAGTGAAAACTGTGGATAAAACAGGAAAGGTTGCATTGCAAGATTTTTTATTGCTTAGTAAGACTTTTTATTATCTTAGATATTTGAAACAAAACTAATTGATAATTATCTATCGACTGATATGAAATGCTTATATTGTGATTTTTTTCCCACCTTATAGTCCAGCCCCAATAAACAATATTAAAATATTGTAAAGTTATAGTAAATTTCTTTGGAGTTATTGGGATGTATTAAACTGACAATGCATCAATTCATACCTGCTGATGTACAGGACTACCTATTAATGTATTGCAGTTTGCATTAGTGAAATAATTTTTCGTTGAAAGTTAGGGTACCAAAAGTGGCTCCAGGGGCCCACATTTTTCTGTTTTATTTACTTTTTATCTAATACATAACAGAAGTTGCGCTAAGTTTAATTTCAGACAACTTTTGTGTTTGCTTTAGTTTGGACTGAAATGTAAGAGTTGTGTGTTTGCAGATGAACAAAGCCGGAGCTCTTCTGGGCATGTCCTCCTCCTACATCGTTCCAGTGAAGAACTACGCGTCAGAGCTGGACCTGGACCTGAACACCGACGTGCTTCTGCTCAGCGCCGTTGACCACATCCTGCAGTATGTCGACATGTTTTTCCAGGACTACGCGCCTCGGCACACGGGGTCAAAGATAATGTGATGCTTGAGCTCTTCAAACATTGCGTTTTCATTTAAAGCAATTTGATATGAGCACTTAAGGGGAACAAACTCTGTAGCAAACTTTCAAGCAAATTATCTTTTTTTCCAAGCTTTAACAGCTAACTGAGTGAACTTATTGTTTTGTGTTGTCCGTTACTTTTGAAATTGCACAACTGTTTGAATAAGTTTTGTGAATGATGATGTGTGGCATATGCCTAAACCAGTTGTGGTCTGAATTTCAGCTTTTAACTGAAGAAAAAGGAAATAAAGGGTATTGATTTCAGTTTCAATGAGTTTGCTCCCATGTTTAATTTTTTTCTTCTTCCTGAAATTAAAATATGGGTCAAAAGACAGAATCTATGGAGAGTGAAGAGTTTTAAATGGACATATTTAAATAATTAATTTATAAGCTATTTATTGTCATTTATTGTTATTTAATGGCGCTCTTCCATCTCCTTAAGAGGCAGGAGATTTGGAGCAGTAGATTAGAATTAAGTTTTGAAAATGTGCATTTTTCTAAGAACAATCCAATATGCTCCTAATATAGTTTTAGACATAAAACACAAAATATATATAAAAACAATAATAGTCTTAACTGTGAAATTTGCAAAGCATTGATTGAGGAAACAATGAGAGGTAACATTTAAAAAAAAGAATGTCTGCTGACATATGGTAATCACTAAAGAGTGATTAATAATACCAAGATCACAATCCTACAGCAAAAGCTCTTTTTCAGTTTTACAATAAAAATATTTAACAATAAAATGTTATTTACTGGACAACTTGTTAAACCAGTGGAAAATAGCTCCTTTCAGTCTCCTGGTGCCTGAAACTAGCCATAAATCACTTTGGGGAGTGATTTATGACCTTAATAATTAATTGCTTTTAATTTCCAGTGACTGGATAGAAGATGTAACTAAGACTCAGTGAGAAAGGGTATTTCAGAAAAAAAAAAACAGATTCACTGAATGAATGTGTTTGATTTGCAGCATATATTTGAATGCTGCAAACACCAAAAGAAAATGTTTTCTACGAAACCTGAATGGCCATTCAGGTTTCGTCCGTGTAAAATATTTTGGTCCGTGTAAAATATTTTACACGGACCATCATTTGATAGAATAGTTAGAAATCCAACTGCACATATCAAAACATCAAGTCTAAATAAATAATATAATTGTACCAGTAAATGCCTGTAAAATATTCTTAACACCCAAATCAAAATCAATGTTATCGCCTCGGCCATCTGTTGTTTTATGTCATATAAAGCCTTATCGCTCAAATTATACAATTAAAACAGATGGTTGATGATAAGGCTTTATATGACGTAGTTACAACAGATAGCCAACGAGATAAGGCTTTATATTGCGTAGTTACAACAGATGGCCGATGCGATAACATCGACTGCCACAGAGGGAACTTGGGGGGTCGGAAGCACCAGGAGCCTTGGAGGATGCTGGCGGCAGAACGGGATCTATAAGTTGGGGTTGGGTTTTTGTTTTGTTTTTTTTTCTTTTGGAAATAAGTGGATTTAATGTTAGGAGAACTGCAGTGAAGATGTTTTCTGTACTACTGTATTTTTAAGACGTGTTTTTAATCAATCATCTGGATTTTGACAGCTATTTTCATAGACATAATATAAGGATATTATGATATGAATATTATATATTATATTATATTATATTATTATATTATGTCTATGGCTATTTTAACCTGTGCATTATTAGGCCGGCTCATTATCGCCACCTACTGGATTAGACTAGGCAGCAGAGGCTTTGCAGTAGGGCGAGACCAACTTGAAAATATGTAGGGGGGTTTCATGCAACTATATTATTTATCTGTTAAGAATCTACACTTTCACTGATTTATATTTGCTTAATTTTATAAATAAGTATTGTTTTTCATTCTAAATTTGTACTAGTTGTAATAAAACCGTAAAATTTAAGGTTTATACAATCCCTAAACTGTCACATAATGGTATGATCCAGCCAACGAAAGCGCCTAACCGCCACCCACTAACGGTACTGGTGTTGAAGATTCCCCGAACGCCGCTCGTCTTGTAAATCTACTTGCTCATTGCTTTCTGCTTCGTCCTCACTCGTTCAGAAAAGAGAGAAAAATGGTAAGAATAATTAAACTTTTGTTTCGTTTTGACTTTTCACAGGATGGGAAATGAAAACTGAGCTGATTTTAGCTCTCAAAATTTGCGCGCCTATTTGAACAAAGTGCATTTTATTATCCATGGTATTATGACTAAATATTTTCAACCCTGATGTAAGTGTAAATGTATTTAAAATGGTCAGACTTTTCTTTTAATTGTGGCGGTGGCTCAAACCAACTGCTAACTGCTACAGTTACCCGTCAGTTGACAGTTAGCCTAATAGTTAACAAAGGACTTTGGCGCGCATTTAGTATTTGCTCAAATTATTTTTTTTCCTCGAGACATCCTGATGTTTTGGGAGTAAAGAAAAATACACTTTTTGTAGAAACTCTTTGGACTCCCGCCTATTTTTCTTTTGTTTGTTTTGTTTTGTTTTTTGCCGGTGTTCAGTTTTTTTTTTTTTTTTTGCCAGTGTTCAGTTAGCAGAGAGTAGTTTCTTCAACTGCTATAACGGTCCATTTATCTTTGAAGACAAACTTTGGTTCCGCTAATGCAAAATTTAGAATGAATTCCTTCACTCTTTAACAGCCACCATTTGGACAAACAGCTTCATTTTCTAAGTACAAAACTATAAACAGTTTGTCAAATATTTCATATCAGTGTAGCTGGCTGGTTTTATTGGGTTCGGGTCTAATCTATATCACTAAGTTATATAGATTATTTATTGATGAGTCCTTTTCTGTACTGATTCAGTAGCTTCATAATGGTTTAGTTTCCCACAGGTTACATGTTTTATCTGTGTCCCATATTAAAATTAATCTTTTCTTCCTGTCCAGCGTGAGTGTATTTCCATCCATATTGGTCAGGCTGGAGTCCAGATTGGCAATGCCTGCTGGGAGCTGTATTGCCTGGAACATGGCATCCAGCCGGATGGTCTGATGCCAAGTGACAAGACCGCAGGAAGAGGAGATGACTCCTTCAACACTTTCTTCAGTGAGACCGGCTCTGGAAAGCATGTTCCCCGGGCCGTGTATGTGGACCTGGAGCCTACTGTCATTGGTAAGTCTCACCACTTGCTGGAGAGCACTGAATGAAGCAGTTGACATCAAGGATTTAAATATGTGTTTATTAAAGTTTATTTAATGTGTGACTATTTGTTTTCCACCCCTCCATAGATGAGGTGCGCACTGGGACCTACCACCAGCTATTCCACCCTGAGCAGCTGATCAGTGGTAAGGAGGACGCTGCCAACAATTACGCTCGTGGGCACTACACCATCGGAAAGGAGATCATTGATCCTGTTTTGGACAGGATTCGCAAACTGGTAAGATCATGGAATTAAGTAAATTTCAAATCATCTGGAAAGACAAAAGTAAATTTGTGTGACATGTGGATTCTGTCGGCCCTCCTCTGTCTTCAGGCTGACCAGTGTAATGGTCTTCAGGGTTTCCTGGTTTTCCACAGTTTTGGTGGAGGCACTGGCTCTGGTTTCACCTCCCTGCTGATGGAGCGCCTGTCTGTCGACTACGGCAAGAAATCCAAGCTGGAGTTCTCCGTCTACCCGGCCCCACAGGTGTCCACAGCCGTGGTGGAGCCTTACAACTCCATCCTGACCACCCACACCACCCTGGAGCATTCGGACTGTGCCTTCATGGTGGACAACGAGGCCATCTACGATATCTGCTGTCGGAACCTGGACATTGAGCGCCCCACCTACACCAACCTGAACAGACTGATGAGTCAGATCGTGTCCTCCATCACGGCTTCTCTTCGTTTCGACGGGGCGCTCAACGTGGATCTGACCGAGTTCCAGACCAACTTGGTGCCTTATCCACGTATCCACTTCCCTCTGGTCACCTATGCTCCTGTCATCTCTGCTGAGAAGGCTTACCACGAGCAGCTGACCGTGGCTGAAATCACCAACGCTTGCTTTGAGCCAGCCAATCAGATGGTGAAATGCGACCCTCGCCACGGCAAGTACATGGCCTGCTGCCTTTTGTACCGTGGAGATGTGGTGCCCAAAGACGTCAACGCTGCTATTGCCAACATCAAAACCAAGCGCACCATCCAGTTTGTGGACTGGTGCCCTACAGGTTTCAAGGTGGGCATCAACTACCAGCCTCCCACTGTGGTTCCTGGTGGAGACATGGCCAAGGTCCAGAGGGCTGTGTGCATGTTGAGCAACACCACGGCCATTGCAGAGGCCTGGGCTCGGCTCGACCACAAGTTTGATCTGATGTACGCCAAGCGTGCCTTCGTTCATTGGTATGTGGGTGAGGGCATGGAGGAGGGAGAGTTCTCCGAGGCCAGGGAGGACATGGCTGCACTGGAGAAGGATTACGAAGAGGTCGGAACCGATTCTATTGAAGGGGAGGGTGAGGAAGAAGGAGGGGAATATTGAAATGGCCTCCTAAAACTAGTTCTGTGTTTTAAGTCTTTCGCGGTCTGTTCTGATGTTTCTCTACTTGCTGTTTTAGTGCTCAAATACTATGAGATGTTGACAACACTTTTAAAGAGCAGAGCCAATTTTGAAGGGGAATTTTTATAATTGCAAAATATTTGTGTTTGTTTCAACTTTGTATTCCCGTTTCTAGGAAGAAACCCATTCTATTTTTATTGCTTATCCAATACATGTTTGTGAATGAATAGGAAACAATCTTAAGTCTTTTCAGTAATCAGTTCTCTGTCTTGCTTTATTAAATTAGATTTAACATGTAGAAATAGTCAGGGACTATTTCTGTTCTGTGAAAATTTCTGTGAAATGTTTGAATTGTTGCCTTGTGCCTATTCACAGGGAGTTGCATTAATTCTCTGCAGTACGTGCAGCGTTTGTTTGGTGAATTGGAAATTTTTTATGTATTAGATCAATAAAAACTAAAAACTGAGTATTTGAGTTGGTTGTTTAAT
Source organism: Poecilia mexicana (assembly GCF_051168715.1). NCBI lineage: Eukaryota > Metazoa > Chordata > Actinopteri > Cyprinodontiformes > Poeciliidae > Poecilia > Poecilia mexicana. The sequence goes on along the minus strand of NW_028263373.1, from coordinate 21,599,055 downwards.
GTTTTCCACACAATGAAAACAAACAGAATAACCTGTTTTATCTCGTGCCTAAATTCTCACAAATAAATTATTTTATTCAGTAGGTTAAGGTAGCTTTCATATCTGTCCAAGATTGACTGACCAAATTGTCAACAAAACAGATAACCTTGTGAGAGTATTGAATATATTTTTTCCCTTTTTACACTGCAAATTCAGCACAGACTATTCACAAGGTTGTGATGGTTGATCAAATCACTGATCCACAGTGAGACAAACAAATCAATGTGACTCTTTGTAAAGACCGGGGGTTCTGCAGTCTGTTCTGCTTGAGCTGAATGGAGAGAAACGGGAGTGAGGGGCACAGATATGAATGCATTTCTAATAGTAATGTCTCCAGCACTATGAATGCTGAGGAATGCAGTACGATCAGTTCATTCCAGTGAATAGGTGCCCAGCATATTTTTAAAAAACCCCAGAGGTTGGAAAAACAATCCAGTCTTTTCCTGCATTGCTGCTCATCTCTATGACCTGACGAGCAGACAGCTAAGGATGAGAACCAACTTCTCCATAATCGTCATGTGAAGCTGAAAAAAAAAACCCTTTAAATTTTATTGGATGTTGGGTGCAGAAGTGAAAGCTTAACACATGCGTTGAATCTAATTTCTGATCATTGCGCCTCTGCTGCCTTTCAAGGAAGCAAGCAAGGTAAGAATACCTTCTGATTTTCTTATGCGTTACTTTTGTTTTTTATTTGTCTTGTTTTTGGTAATTAGATGAGATCAAATTAAAACATTTATCTGTCGCTACTCACTTAAACTTGCAGATAAACTTGTTTATTATCGTAGTAGAACTGGGCGGTATGGACAAAAAGAAATCTGAAATCGTTTCCTGTGTTAAACGATTTCAATTATAGTAAATCATACATTTTCAAATCAACAATAAAGTTTTGAAAAAGGCATTTTTTTCCCAATACAATACATTAACATCTACTCAGGTTCATTATAAAATACTTAAAAAGTTAATTTTAGTAACTCAAATCACTATGTGAAAAGCATCATATAAATTAATTACAATCCAATTCAGGTTTTCAAGCTTTTATTTCTGTTAATTACTTCCAGCTAACAAAACATGTAATTTAAGATAAGAATCACATAAAACACACTTTTAATACTGAAATGTGAGCTTGATGAAAACTTTAATACCTGCTTAAACGTCAGTTCATAAAGGTACATTTAATATCACAAATTAGCCTCATTGGAAGACATGTTCTAATTTATTGAATATGACTGTGTTGATGAACAACAATAATTTCCACTAATCAATAATGCAAATGCATTATAGAATAAACTTAAAATCAAGCTTACACCACTGGGTGCTTCATGAACTGCCTCATGGGTTACATGGATTTTCCATCTAATTGAATAATAGACTTAATTTATTGCTGTTATTCAAAATTTTTTGTCCCTGAATAAAATATTTATACTGTTTAATTTCCGAATCCCAGCACTATGTTAGCGCAATCACAAAAGCTTTCCAACATACTGATCGTTATAATCAAGACTCAACAAGGACAGGATGGGAAGGGAAATAAATTAATTTCCAAAAGTCACTTTTGGAGAATTGTGTGGACCCTTTGACATCAAAAACCATAACGGAGTATTTTTTAAATAAACGATACATACAAGCAGCAGGTCAGTTATTTTAAGACACTGAAAAGGCCCAAAACGTCTATTTACCAGCTGATGGTGCTGTTGCCTCAAATTGAAGCGGTTTGTTGTTTCTTGAGGCTGTTTTGATGAAAGGAGAGAGATTTAACTGAAGAATATTTCAGTTCATACAGAAACAAAATATGACATCAAAGCACTTAAAATGTTTACATTATTCAACTATTTTTCTTTAAAGGATGAATATCTACATCTTCTTCAGTTCCTTCTCTTTATAAAAGCATCTTAATCTGTTCCACACGTTTCCTTGTTTCTTTAGACTGCTGCAGATGTTTCTTTTTTAAAGAAATAAACTTTGTCAGAAGGTCAGAGACAGACAAAACACAAACGACTCCTTTGGATTTATGAAGTTTGGCTAAGAGTTAGAAAAGAGTTGGTAAAAGGTCATCAAGTTGGAATTAGGGAGGTTATTATAGTGTGGAATAAGTATTTTATATAAAGTTTTAAATGATATAAGAATATGCCACGTTGAATAAAAAAAAACATTGTGCGCACAGTCTATTTCAGGAGAGTTTTCATCCACATGAATCTGCACAAATGCATCCCTAATCATTGTTTTAAACATGCCACACCGCTAGGGGGCAGTGTAGCGCAAAGCTAAAACCTGTCAGCCAATCAGAGTGCTTCAAAACAACCACGACTTCCAGTCAGCAATTAAACATGGCGCCAGCTAGTTCATGTGTGTGGAACTGTTTTTAAATCGCGTAGTAGAATATCATTAAAACATGACGATGCCGATTGGAAATCATGTAAAGCAAGTATGTGGATATTAGCACATCATTTGCCACAGACTGTAAAACCCCAAATCTCTGTTTTCCCATGTACACGCGCAAACACATTTTTTTAAATAATCGTTTCTAGTGGTATAAAACTGAAAGACCAAAATGAATGAAAATGTATTAGTTTTCCCAAATATCTGGCTACATGTGATCTAGCTATTTTTTTTCTTTTTTCCTAAAATGTAACATTCTCTGTTCTCATTACCTAAAAAGAAATCCTTTGCTGTGCTATGGAGGGTTTCATGAAGCAGAAACGTAGCAGGAACTCACAAGCGTTTCAGGTTGCAGAGCTGTCAGGCAGGAAGCCTCGGTTCTCTGGTGATCACAGTGAACAATGCGTTCAGGTCGCCAGCAGGAAGAACAAGATGCTACCTCAAGGAATAACTAAGCAACAAAAAACTGAACACCTCAGTCACGTTCACAGGCGTCAGACAGGAAGAGCAGAGAGTTCACTCTCAAATTTTTTGATTACACTCTTGTACTAGGAAGCCTTTTTTGGCAGTATCGAAATTAGTGTATTTTGTAAAACCGCAATGGAAACAGTTTTTTTTTGCATCACACAAGTCATGTGACCCACAACCGGATGTTACTACTTGCAGAAAAGACAGAGACAACAGGAAGTGGTAGGAGGATGATGGCATAATATGCTTTTTAGTAATTTATCGTGTTAACTACCTTATTCACGTGTACATTTAATTCTGTGGAATTAATGGAACCAACGCAATTGTGTTAGCGAAATATCAACAACTTCTTGCTCACAATTGTAATGAAACCGCAGCTAGTGAGCAAAGATCACCATTCAGATGCATTTAATTCAGTTTAGTCCTTTTAGTATACTATTTTTGGTGCTTAGTCCACTCACCAATCCCATTCAGAGTCTTTGATGCTGCTGAGTGAAAAAGAGACCAGCAAAGTGAAATATTGCTGTTGTGTTTTTACTCTGTTCCTATCAATACTGGCCAACAAACTGGGTTTGTCAAATTTGGTTTATTTATTTTTTTAAATACATTTTGTTTAGTCAACAAATTATTTTCTCCTAATTTTTATTGCTGTCCACCTCATTCCTAGCCCCCATGAAGCTTTACGTGAATTATGGGTGCTACTTCCGCCGTAAACCGGAACCGGCATTTGTTTACATGCTAGCAACGCGCTAACCGGCTTTCACAGACGTTTTAGGCTATAAAATATGTGGGAACACTAGCTGTCACAGATTAAATGTGCCAATATTATTTTACCTACAGCTATTGGAGGGTGGGAGAATGACCTGAAGAAGTGGCTGCTAATAACCTACAGTAGCATATTTAGCTACTTCACTGAGTCCGTTGCTTCGGATGATTAGGTTATGTTGCGCTTGACATTTGGTTACCATAGAAACCAGTGACCGTCCACTCCTCCCTTCTTTTTTTCTCTGCGTTTTCTTCCCCAGGATATTTTGACATATTTTTAACAAACCTCGTCACACACAGGGTTTTATGTGTAATTTCGCCATGTTTCGTATGTTTTAACTTATCAAAATTAATGTTAATTTCAGCTGTAAATATTTTATTAGTATGGTGTAGTATTAGAATAGTTTACTAGGATGTAAATTATTCTACTAGCAGAATATGGTTAAACACAATCCAGTATAATTAGAAATAAACCCAAACTAACACACAAACAAAGCCCTTTATATCATGAAAAACAGACAAAAAAAACAAAAACAAATTTAGTCCAAAGGTAAACATTGTAAGACCCTCAGAGAGCCTAAAGAACCAGTAATCCAAGAAAGATTAAAAGAAAATGGCTGCTTTGAAGCAGATATAAAAACATTGTAGCAGCTTAATGAGATGTTTTTATTATTATAGTAACAAGTGCCTCTCTTATAAGAATGATGTGCTCTGTGTGAAATAGGTACAACCAGGCTCTTTCAAAACAGAGTTCCTTCATTCAAACAAAGAGAGGAAATAATCAGGTTCCTTTGTGCTTCTGGTCGGCACGTAACACATGAGAGATCAGGAGAGCCAGTACTGTTTATTCATGTAACCTCATAAGTCCTATGAGTGCAACTTTAACATTAATTTATGGCGGACTTGATTTAAAAAGAGACCCAAGGAGGAAAAGAGGGAATCTGGAGCACATAGAGCTGCAGTGATAATGACGTTACTGAGGGTTTGTCGTCACTTGGGGGCAGCAAAAACACCTGGATGCCAATTTGTTCACACCTACGACAATTACAATACTTTCTTCCTATAATAGTGGATTCATATGTCGCCATGCAGTTGTTGGAATCCAAGCAAAATAAAAATTTCTTTGTATCCAATAGAATCAGACCAAGTTAAATTTTGCCTCTTTCATTTGTACCTTGATTTTTGAAGTGATTTTAACACCGGATGTTGTGGTAACCACCTTGTAAATCATTTAAGGTTTGCAGATAATTTGGTTCCCTCGTCTCTCTACAGCGCTGGGCTGCAGCAACTACTCCATGCTAAATATGGTGTCCAGTTTGACAAGCTCAACCCTAAAGCGAATGTTATGATTGCAGAAGCTCAATTTTTCATTTAGTAAAGTAAAATATTTAGGTCATATTCTACAGTGATCTTTGTGATGACGAAGAGGTGAAGAGACTGGTGGTGAAACTACAGTAAAATAGACAAGGAGAAACTGCGTTTAGCGTTTTAGGATGCATTTAAAGACATCTGCAAGTCAAATGTTTTTCATGAGCAACATTTCTACTTTTCCTGCGTTATTGAGGTACTACATATTTAAATTTATGCACCAGTTGAGTCAAGAGCTCTGTTGACTATAGCGACATTTTTAGCTTTAATAAACATCAGAGCGACTGTTCTGTGGTTTGTCTTTTGTTTTTATTTCTATGACAGACTAAGTTAGTCTTAAATAAATTTATTTTTTTACATCTACAAACATATTTATAGCGTAGAGTTGTGGATAACTAGAAATTAAATAGTTTTCTAAAAACACATCAGTGCAAATTTATCACACTGTTTTTGTTTGTTTAAATAATAAAACCATCTTTAATTTTTTTCACTTACAACCATTATCATTAAACAGAATCTGTGTCTAACAAACTAAAAGATAAAATAACGGTACCATATCTCCAGCTCGATGTTAGGTATTGAAATGAGTTGTTTACATTCACTGTATAAAATAAAGCCCTTTATCCTCAATGACATTAAATCAGTTTTCCTGTTTTACGTCAGACTTAATTCAATTATTTATATTCACTTAATGTCAAAATTATGAGACAGATCCATTTTTTAGAGAATTATTTTATCTTATTTTTTTCTTTTTCTGAAATGCATCAAAGCATCAGACATGATATGTTGACATAATATTTTGTTTTTGGGTGTGAAAGCTGAACTTTCCAAGATCACCACTGTGCTCTTTCTTTTACTGCAACACTTTTTGACAACTTTGTTGAAACCTTTGGCGGTTTTGGCCGACCTGAGAGGAAAAACAAACCTGGATGCCAAAACCTTTGCAGCTCTTTATCAGAACAATGACCCATAAAGTCATTTCCCCACTGAGCCGTGACCGTTACTGACAGGATGGAGATAGGAGGATACCTGTCCGTCAGCCTTCACAGAGCAAAGTCCATGGCAGAACAACATGTTTACTTTCTCAAGAAGAGTCCAAACAGGGTGAGACAGGAAGGAATCAAACACTTTGGTCCTCAGACGCCCATAAAGCTTTCCTAAAACCGTTTAAACACATAGCAGTCTTGATGCGTTAGACATTAGAAATAATTACACCGCCTCCTTTTTCTTAGTTACACTGAAGACTTTTGTTTGACTATAGAAATTATTTTAAGCTGCACTTCTCCGATTCGGACTGAGGGAGGCATTAAATTGTAGTTGCAGCAGTTCGCCACCAGTGGGCGTATAGAACACAGTGAGCACTCCTAACGGCGCTATCACTATTGTGCTAACAGGTAAATATAAATTAGCGCTGCGATTTATGTTAGCTGACTTGTATAGAAGAAGTGCGCTAAGGTGAAATAACCTGATATTTGAGCAAAATATATGAATGTTTAATTGTTTGAGCCAGATTGTAAATAGTTATTTACTGAGCAACCAACGGAAATTTAGCACAGTAACGGCTAATCAGGTGATCACTTTCCTTTTTATCTGTGTTAACAGTTGTCAACAATTAAAAAAAACCTGCGAAATCACACTGATTAATTAAGTTTGCAACACATGGAAACTCAGGAGTTTGGAGAAAATAAGAAAAATCCATTTTGACCTGTGACGGATAGCCAATCTGTCTAAATTATGCTTCATCTCTTGCCCAAAAATATGTGTGTGTGTGTGTGTGTGTGTGTGTGTGTGTGTGTGTGTATATATATATGAATGAACTGGATACATTCATTGGTATAATTTCCACCTAACTCTAAAGTTAGGTGTGCAAACCCTAAAGCACAAATCATCAACATTAGTTCTACAAACTCTAAAGCGCTACACACCAACAGGACATCACTAGACTTTAATTTGTTACTGTAGATCTGCTGCAATGCATTCTGGGTACAGATTAAAGACAGTTGCTGCTCTAGATCAGGGATGGAGAAGGAGAGGAAAGGAAATGGAGCTTCTGCGTAAACAGTCTTTGCTCACTTCAAAATAAGAGCATGAATACAAACATCTAGCTACCTTTAGATTTGTAAAAAAAGTCAACCAAAAAGTCATCACAGATGTCAAATTTTATTGAACATTCACAAAACAGCAAATTAGTTAAAGTAAATTATCGCTTTAGAATTTATCTGGAAAAATTAAATTGGGAAAAGTTAAGTGCGCTAAACATTTTCAAAGTTAGCATAAATGATAAACGATCAAAGTAAACTACTTTTATCCAGTTATAGATGGAGATTTTCAGCCATCAAACTGTTCAAAGGTTTCAGGAAGATTCTCCATTTTTCCACCTCAGATATTATATTATGACTGTAATGTTACAACTTTACAGTCGTAACATTACAAAAAGTGCAGAATTAGAGAACTGCATGTGTAACTTAGGAGAATTTCTCTCCTTTTCCTCCTCAGCTCTCTTCCATCATTAAACTGAGAAGTTGCGTATCGTTTTCTGCTTGCACGTTTGCAAAAGGTCAAAGGTCAGTTTATAGGTTATCGATCCTGTGAGGGAGAATCGGTCGAAGTTTTCAACTTCATTGAACCCAGAAAAGTTTGTCGTCAAGCAGACGGGCATCTGACTGCAACGTTTGTAAAATAAACGTTAAATAAAAAGTAATGGACATACCGAATTTAGCAAAACAAAAAGTTAATAAAATGAATGTTTTTATTTAGAAATATGAAAAGTATGGAATGGATGTTTATATAGTTTAGGATGAAAACTGTAGAAAAGGAGCTGGATCAGACGTCTGCAGCCTTTACAACTTATAGAGCCACTTTCACTCTCAGCCCAGACAAATAAAAGTTGTTTAGAGGGTTTTTTTCTTTTTGGAAAAGACAAAAATATTAGATAAATATCTACTATAAAAAAACTAGTTTATTTCTATTTTCGGATTTAAAACAAAAGGTTACATAAAATTTAGCAAAAAAGACAAAAACTGATCTAGAATCATATGATTTGTAGTTTTAGTGTCGATCTTTGTGGGAATTAAATGCAAATATTGAAGACATAAACTGAAAACTGTTAAAAACCCACATTTGTTGTCTAAATTTAGAAACAGAAACTTTTATTTTTAGTCCAAATGATTAAGAGCCATTGTGAAAGGCCCAAAGAGCCACTGACCTTTGGGCTATAAGGACAATTAATTTATCAAGTTTCAGAAAATGTTTTATTTGTAGGGATTTTTGTTTATTTAATTAGATTTCCATAGTTCCTCATTCCCTATAATTGACTGATTTATCTCTTAATTGTTTTTAGGTTCATCTGTTTGCTTAACTTGGTTACTTAGTGTTTCTATTCAAATTCAATTCAATTTCAAAAATACTTTATTAATCCCAAAGAGAATGTAAATATTTTCTATACGTTTTGTGTCTAATTTTAAACCTCTGTGTTACGATTGGCTGAATAAGAAGTTCTCTATGAATAAATTTTGATTGATTTTGTCAACATCTGGGTGATGAAAACATGAAAAAGTCCATCTTAGCAGAAGTTTCAAGCTTAATTCAAACTGTTCTCCAGTTTTTATCGATTGATTTTTGCCAACCTGAGTAAGATCGAAGTCTGTGTGCCGTTATGAACACGTGTTTTCTCACATGCTGGTTTCACCTGGTGGTTTCTGGGCAAAAGGTGAATAAAAGCAGAATGACCTGCAGTGGAGCCACGGTGATGGACAAGCACTGAACCGTCTGAGCAAACAGCCGCCGTCTGGACCCAATACCTGATCGACCCAAAGCCGCCAAAGGACGGGAAGGTCAGGACGGGTTTACCTTCAAAATAGAGCAGAGGTTGGTCAGGTTTCAGCAGCAAACCAATCGCCATTATTGGACTTTAAAGGGGGGGAAATGTGAGTTTTGCAACATAGTGGTCAAAGGTCAGAGGAGAAAGTCCAAACTGAGAGCATGAAAACGTCTCATGGACAAAGATGAAGACGGCGGCGTGTTCCAGGTTTTAGATGTTTATGAACATTTTAAAGAGAAGATCTAACGCCATGAAAGATTTTTATCTGCTGTAAAGAACCTGCTAAACTTTCTGAACGCCGAGTATTAAACTCAATAAAATGGTGCCGAGTTGTTAAAGGTAAACAACGATGTGTTTGTCAGGATACTCTGAATTCATTTAGATTATTACACTTTCTATCACCAAGCTCTGATTAAAAGCTTTTCTCCAACATTTAATAATATTTAAAAAGGTTTGTCCCGTTGAGATCCATTTTATAAGAACATTTATTCATCTTCTACTGACAAAACCAAACAAGAAAATAGAGTGACATTAAAGCACTCCTATACATTATTTTATTCTGTTTAATTATTATTTATCAGAGTTACATGATAAAACCAAACGGATGCAAATTTTAAAATGTTTTCCAGTTGGATAAAACCCACTTTCTGACATTTAACCAACATTTCTCCTCCAAACCAATGGTACTCTTTAAGCAGATATTACATTTCTTTTGTGAAATGCCAACATAGATTTATTAGAAAATGAAAAAAAATCTATATAAAATTTAAATACATTTTTCACAATCAGCAGGAATTAAAAAATGGACTTTAACATAATAAAAATCATAAATAGAATCAATGATTAAAATAATCCTGAAACACTTGGAAAACATTTCTGCACAAACGCGCAACTTTGTTAAATTAGGCTATTTTAAGCCATTTTATTTTTCTATTTTTTGTAATTTAGTATTGTGATAATTTTTTTTAGTGACATTCCTGAATATAGACAGATTAAGCTGAATTTATATGCAGCCACATTTTTTATACTTCATTGTAGTGACATTTAATACACTAAAAAAATGCTGTAGTTCTGCAATAATGAGTTTTAAATATTTATTTCCCTCTTATTTCCCTTCTCTTGTGTTTATTGTTTATGTCTCTATCAAATAAACAACAACATTAAAAATTAAACAAGCAGAACTGCTGGATTTTGAAACAAGTCAATCAAAACTTGCTAAATATGGTTTTATTTTAAAAAGTACCAACAGAAATCACAGTTTATGTAGAAGTAGGTGAAAGGTGAAAGGAACCGTTGACCAGAACTTGATCCTGTGGGGAGGATCGGACAGAAGCCGACATGTTTGTTTTGAATCAGCACAAAGGAAGTTTATCACAAACAAACACGGCAGAGTAATGACGTACATGTCAACAGTTCCTCACCCCAAAAGAATTTGTAAACGATAATAATTTCCACACAGAAGCCCTTTTTTTTGGTGGGTTTTAACACTTACCTCGAATGTTTTAATGTTCTCGTAAAACCCAAAAGAATGAGCCAAGCATCTCATAAAAACAAGGGGAAAACCAGCAGCTTTCGCCATCAACACACCGGACGACCTTTGACTCACAAAGTCTGAGATCAGAGAAGACGCCTCGGGGAAACATCTTTTCTCTCTGGGTGAAAGTGCAACGGCAGACTGCGAAGGGAAGGAGGAGGAGAAACACGGGGATGCAGAGAGTTTAGGAGAGGAGGAAACTGGGTAAAAGGTCGCAGTGATGGAAGCGAAAGGATGGAGTATCAGCCTCTGGTTTGTAAATAACAGCTGCTATTATTGAATCCCTCGTGACATCAGCGAACCGCACACAAGCCGCACACGAGCTGTGCACGAGCGCAACCTTTCACCCACTTCGCTGCTCAGCCAAAAACCGTGACGTGAAACCGAGACGTTGAAACGAGCCAGAAGCCCGGCCCGAAATACAGAATCTGTTCAAACAAAAACAAACCGTCCACTGTGGGAGACGAGCAGGCCTGTCAGAAAAACAAACCTAGCTGGTTACTGTGGTAAACAATAATCATGATAATTATAACGATGCACAAACATATTGTCAAAGATCAATAAACTTTAAATTCTAATGAACATTTAGCACTGGAGCTGCAAAACTATCCAAAATAAAGAAACAAAACAACATAAACAACAAAACAAATTATGATCTCTCTGTAAGCGAAACAGTTAAAAAAAAAAAAAAAAAAAAAAGGCAAGTTGAGACAAAAGCACCAAACTGAAGACTTTTATCATCCAGTTTTTGGTAGAAAAAAAGAGAAAAACATTCTCTTTTTTGCAATGGAAAAACACTGGAAAAAACAGTGCAACCACAGAAAAAAAATACTGCAATTGAAGAAAAAATGCAATCACAGAAAAATGTTGCAAACAGGAAACAAAACGAAAGGAAAAATGGCAAAATAAGCAAAAACAGCAAGCATAAAACTCTCCAGTAAGTCCTCCAGACCAGTAGGGGGAGTCAACGGAATCACACGGGACAGGCCTTCAGTAAAGACAATGGTTTCATGGGATTTCTAGAAGAAATCTGGAATTAAGAAAGAAAAGGTGTGTTAAACTTCATATTTTTCAAACATGCAGTCATTTATCATATTAGCAGCAGCATATTTACGTAGTTTACCTACTCCTGACTCCCCCTTTTTGCACTTGATAAAACCCGGTGAACCAGATAAAATGGCACCACAAATCATCACCGACTGTAAAAACTTTATACTGGACTTCATTGAATAAAACGCTGAATTTACTTTCATATTTAAAAAATGGGACACAAGGAGCCCAGAGCAACACTCTGGTTCTTTACCATAGAAATGGTTGTTTTGGGCCAAATTTGACCCGAATGACCCGGACCTCCAGACGCACGTTTGAGTGATATATTTACAGCAAAGCTAGAAATCATTATTATGGCCACGTTAATGAATAAAAATAAATTTACAAGAATAAAGTCATAAAATTAACGACTTTTTTCACATAATATTACGTTCTTGTATTATTTTTACTTTATACTACGACTTTATTCTCACATGACTATTCTTGTAATACTATGATTTTATTCTCCTACAACTTTATTCTCATAATTAATTTTTTTAAAACTTTTTTTAAGTATTGCCTTAATAGCTGCAGTAGGAAATTTATCACTCAGGAGTTAATTAAACTATGAAATATTAACTTTTTACTGAGATAAATCAACCTTTTTGTTACCGAGTTCTACCTAAATGTATTTTGGAGTTTTATCAACTTCTGCGCCATCTTGTTTCCCTTTCCCCCATTCTGGTGTTTGCTCTGTGAAGTAACCGATAACTCCTAGAATCAGAGGTCAAAGGTCCCGACAGGAGTTAAAAATACCCTCTGATCAGTCAGCGGCCCCTCTGTCCATGCGTTTCTCCGGGTCTCGTTGCATGCGGCCCCACAGCTGTGCACGCCTGGTCCCAAACACGGTCCATGGGGCTGATGCAACATACCAGACACGTAACAGCAGCCCGACCTTTCACACACTAACCCACTGGGTTCTGTAAAACAGCTCCATCGCTCCGCGGAGACACATGCGTGCCCATGTGCGTGAGGGAACATGCTGTGCAGCCCTCCCATCATGAATCACAGACATTTCAGGAATGTTTCAGGACGTTTTGACGAACGGGAGACCGACTCCACCGGCGTTTGGTTTATAAACTCTGAGATAAGATGTGGAATCAGTTCACATTTCATCAATCAGTGTCACCCAGAGCTGCGATAGAGGAGCCGTCTGTGTTTTGTGTTACAGATAATTTATCTTTAAATGCAGGCCTAAATAAGGCTCCGTCTACATTTAAACTTTGACACAGAAACATTAAACCGAGATCCATGGGAAGTTAGGTCATTGCTTGTGAAAGCAAATCTAAGAAAATCTGGAACAGTTTGGTTTCATTTTGTTTTCTGTTTTTGTTATAATTTGCATACATTTATAAAATGTCAGTTTTTGATCATGTTCATTAATTTCTGCTTAGAAATGTTTGCTCCAATATGCCAAAGAAAACAAATCGGACCACTTTTTCCTCGTGATAATTAAGGCCACACAGCATGCCAAGTTTTTGCTGAAATCTGATTATTTTTGTTTTGTGGTTCATGCCACTGAATTTCTGTATCCATTGTGGTTCAATAAAGGATATTTTTATTATATCCAAATGATGCGACTGCAATCAGTGTTGCAGAAGAACATTGGCGTCACAAAGCAGCGCATTGTTTACGAAAGCAATAGTGGATGCTGCAGTCTATGCATCAGGTTTACTCAACATGACATTGTTACAAAGTTGTAATAAGGTGAAGGAAGCTAATAAACAGAAACCACAACTAAAAGCACCAGCGTTTCGTGGAGCATTGACTCAAAGTCAGGAGTGGTGGGATGTGAAGTGATTCACTTCAGTGGAACAAACTTCATTCTTAATCTTTTTTTTCTTAATTTCTTTCAGCCATTGTTACATCCGATCTGTCTTATTCTGGTGCAGAATTATGACCAATGTCTCTCATCAATCTCACAAAAGTTGAATAAAATGCAGCATCACCGTTCAGACTGCAGGCGCTTTGAAAACAATCAGATATTTTTGGAAGTGGCTCAAATCTGATTTTTTTGGGGGGGTGAACAGATCAGAGCGGTGTCGTCCAGACTGCCATAAAAATATAATTTATGTCAAGGAATTTAACTCGAGTCGCATTTGCCTGGTGTGAGTGTAGTCTTAGTTGTTTTGAGCTTTACAACTGAAAAATTATGATATAATAGATTAAAAGGAATTTGAGGTAAAATCAAACAGAGGCTGAAAAGTCAAACTGGTGACCTGAGAAAACTGAAACTTCCTCCTGTGGACAGAAGGAAATGAGTCACTCAGTGTTTTAACAGACAGACGTGATCCATTGTTTACAACCAGCAGTGCACGTTCTGCATGTGCCTGTCTGGATCCTGCTCTGTGTGTGTGTGTGTGTGTGTCGCTCTGCACGTCAGAGCCAATCCACTAAGCACAAAGCTGCCCATTAATAAATAGATCTGAAGTTTCCTTGTTCAGTGTTTTTGAAAAGTATTTGTCCCTCCCTTAATGTTTCAGATAATCGTGTTTTCATTGTTTACAAGATAAGCAGAGTAAATATACAAGATAAGTTTCCAAATGACTTCACAGATCTACTGAAAAACACTATCTGAATGAACCTGACAACCTTTAAAGAAAAGTCATCATTCGTCTTGTTCAATTACAAGATAACTGATCAATAGGGCTGGACAATACAGGATAAAGGTTTCACATCAGTGAATATCAATACTTATTAGTTTTTGTTTTAAATATTTGAAATACTGCCAACCTGAACTGTTTATCCCCACTTTTCACTGCACGCTGTTTAATTTTAAGCAGTTATGAGGCACAGTAGCAAAACCTTAAACTGCTGCTGGGAAGTTACTCAACAGGCCGTTGCTAGGTAACCACAAGTTACTCAACAGGCCGTTGCTAGGTAACCAAAGAGTGAGTTTTGCTGCATTCCAGTTGTACTCAAGTTGGGAAATCTCAACTTCCCAAATCAACTGGAACACCCTCCGAAGTCAAATTTCCCACTGGGAAGCAACTCTGACTGAACCCAGTTACGATAAAACCATGTTTATTTTACATGACGAGTGCATCTAAGAATCAAAGTTACATGTTGCGCCTGCAACTCTAAACTGAACAAATTGAAAGTGATGTTTGCTTATGTGCTTGTAAGAGCTAGGTGTCGCCATGTTGAAATTCTGACTTCTTAACTAGAGCGCCGTTACCTCGGGCCTGACGTCAAACCCAGAAATGTAAAAAGCAGATCAGAAACAAACAGCTCTGGGACAGTGGTAAACACTCCTGGAAGTGGGTGGTGGACCAAAACCACTCCAAGAGCGAATCCGGATTTTCCAGAACAAAATCTGAAGCTCTCTTGGCTTCAATCATGGCAGATGAGGAAAATGTTCATGACCGCATTCATGAAATGCAGCATTTCAGTAAAACATGGTGGTAGAGTGACGGATTTACTGACACTTTCCATAATATACTGAACTGCCATCAATAAAATAGTTGGATTGAAGCACATAAAACATTAAAAGTCCAGACCTCAATGTTTTCTGTCCAGTTTGATTTACTTGGTGAAGATAAAAGGAGAAAAAGTGTCTTGTAAATAGCAACAAAAACATGTTAGCTTTGCAATAACCTTTTGTAACAAGTCTGATTAGCAAAGCTGAATCAGATTCTCTTGCTTCAGCCAATATTTTCTTTTCCTGGTAAAGTTTCACTCATCCATTTGTTTGAAGTTTCCACATAAAGCCAACCAGATGCCTGGAGATAATGAGCTAAAAAAAAAAGGTTAAAGATCCACAAGTTTAACTCCGGACAAAAGAAAAAAACTTTTACATAACCAGAGACGACTTTACAGCATCCAGGTTTGGTTTAATGATTTTCAGACGCCCTGGTGGCCAGAGACAGAACCAGAACAGAAGTCCAGTCCTGCTGATTCCTCCACATCCCCAGTGGTTCTGCAGCCCTGGCAGGAAACAGCTGCTGCAGCCGAGTCCAGGCTCCAAACGCAGCCTGGTAACGCGAGTCGAACATTGTGTCCTGACACAGCTGGGATAGGTAAAGTGATTCCTGCCGCTGCTCAAACTGGACCCTTTGGAGCGCTGCCTGACGGGGGCAGCAGGTTCGAGGACGTACGTGCGGAGCTGCAGCACGCAGCGCTACGTGCTCTGGAACAGCGGCAAAGTTTTCCCAAAGTGAAAACAAAACCTTCCTCCACCCTGCAAACCAAGACGCTGTAAAATTCATCACCGAAAGTACGACTTAGCTTGTAGGTACAATGACGAAACTATTTAATAACAGGCGTCTCCCGATGTGTTTTTGTTTTATCAGATTAGTTTTTAAAACCACAGTCCTGTGCCAAAGTCATGAGTCATTGTCCTTCTCTTCAGTTTTGCCTTTAAGCAGTTCATATCAGTTGTTAAAGTTTTTACACTAGTTTTCTGTCCAGCATTCAGCATCTATGTACCACAAATCTGGAACAAACTCCCAGAAACACTGAGTCTCAATGCAAGATACTGAAACCTACAGGTGGGAGTTAGTGGTCAGTAAACCCAACGCTTTTGACCGTTTTTGCGGAAAATTTGCAATAAACTTAGCTATGAATTAGCAGGAAAAAATGCAGGATGTGAATTTCCACAATCACAGAAAACTGGATGGACTGATTGTTGTAATTTAGCGTCTGGAGTCTTGAGGACCAAACAAAAAGCTATGGTGGGCCAGATTTGGCCCCCGGGCCTTCAGTTTGACACGTGTTCAAGACAAACGAACTAGAGTTAGACTAAAGCAGACCAAACAGGATTGGTGTAAATGCAGTCTAAAAGTACAGACGGTCAACAATGCCTTAGTTTCCTTGAGTAAAAAACAACAGATTAAAACAACCAAATCAAAATATTCAGAACTGAAAGTGGCGTACGGTCGGTCGGCCATGTTGGGTACCCACTCTTCCCTGACTTGACTTAGAAATAAGCAACAGAAAACCTGTTCTGTCTACAAGTGACTTCACTTTGACTTCAACTTCTAAATTGAGACCATAAGATGGATGTTTTGTAACATAATATGCTTCATGAAAGTCACATCTTAGCATTAAACTGTCAACCACTGGGATTCTCAAACTTAAGGTGTCAAAAATGATAATCTGATTTGATACAAACATGTGAAATTCAGATCAGCCTTTGTGTCCCTTTAAAGTTGATTGGCAGAACTAAATCTGCCTTAAACTAAAATATTTACTTGCTAAAGCTACGCTGGTTTAATCCTGTCAAATGAGCTTTCAGTCATGGTGAGTAAAGACATATTCCACTTACGACTTGCCAGAACACAAAGCATGCATGCCTCAGCGTTTTCTGTCAGCCTCGTGTGTGTGTGTGTGTGTGTGTGTGTGTGTGTGTGTGTGTGTGTGTGAGATTTTCATTGTCAGGAACCAGTGAGTAAAAAGGCCTCAGGGTTGAACTTTCCCCTACTTCTCACACAAACTGGAAAATGCTCCACTGCTTTTCTCGCTCTGCGCCGTTTCCACTCTGCAGAGTTTGATGGATGTTAACGCGAGTGTCCTGACAGATGCATGAAATGTAGGCTAAAGGTTAAAGGTCAGTCGTTTTGACTCCCAACACAAGGCTGCTAAATTATAAATTATGGAGATCACCAGCTGATTTAGTAACTGATTTAACTGGAGGAAATGATTTGGCGAAAAAATGTTAAAATATCTACATTTAGCATTTAAGATAAAAAAAAAAAACTCCTCAAATGTCAAAGTTTTAGCTTCACCAGGTTCAAATTCTGTAAGAAAATAATTATTCAGTTAATTAAATAAAATAAAAGAAACAAACATAATTGGCCGACTCTGAATTGATGTTAAATTTAGCTGCAGATCCTTTGTTTGCTATAAGCTAAATTAATGCTATTTTATTGGATTTAGGCAAAAAAATATTTTTAATTACTGAATTTAATTATTTGTTTGCATCTTTTAATAGATTTTTAATATTTTATTAAAAAAAACTAGTTATATATCCTGCTGAAAAGTAACTTTTAAGTTAGTTTTGTCTTATTTTTGGTCTGTAGTGAATATCTTAGTGCTTGGTAAGATTTTGTGTTTTTGCAGCCCTGAAACTTCACCGTTTTTCTTATTCTTTCAAAATGTCGATGTAATACTGTTTTTGTTTAGCCTCTATAAATGCAGAGCAAAGTAATGTATTCACCTAAAAAGCACAAGATACCAAAAGTTTGGAGCTTGTGGATTTAACTGGAAATTCAGATGTTTGGTTGCGTCATAGCCGAGGTCCCCACTATGAACGTTTTCCCCCTCCTCCTCCTCCTCTGTCCTTTCTGCGTCTCCTCCTCCTCCTCCTCTGTCCTTCCTGCGTCTCCTCCTCCTCCGCCTCCAAGCAGCCAATCAGGCGCGCCGCCTGCTGCAGCTCAGAGCTATAAAAACCTCATGAAGCCATTCACCAGCAGACAACTGAAGCGACTCGAGCTCGACGCAAAGAACCGCTGATTTCGAAACAACCCAAAGACCAGAACCATGAAGACGCCCCAGGTCACCGTCCTCCTCCTGACCGTCCTGGTC
Organism: Poecilia mexicana; assembly: GCF_051168715.1. Lineage (NCBI taxonomy): Eukaryota > Metazoa > Chordata > Actinopteri > Cyprinodontiformes > Poeciliidae > Poecilia > Poecilia mexicana. The sequence continues at coordinate 21,581,071 of NW_028263373.1, read as the reverse complement.
CACGCCGGCGCAGGCTTCCCGTCAGACAGAACCCGCCGGGAGAAGCACGCCTCCTGGGACGACGTGAACGTGGTGGCCCACGGCCTCCTGCAGCTCGGCCAGGGCCTGAAGGAGCATGTGGACAAGACCAAGGCTCAGATGAGAGACGTGAGCGGCCGGCTGAGGGCCGTCAACGGCACGCTGGCGGAGCTGGAGCGGAGGCAGGAGCAGCAGGGCGAGGCGCTGATGACCCAGAGCAAGGAGGCGCAGGGGACGTACAGGCTGCTCTCCCAGCTGGGAGAGGAGGTGAAGCTGGAGGTCGGCGAGGTGAAGAAGCAGGCGGAGGTCATGACGTCCAGGATGGACCGACTGGAGGAGGTTCTAACAGAGCCGACGAAGGACGGCAACGACAGCGAACACGAGAGGGTTTCATTCATCCAGGTGAGCTGGAACAAAGCTTCAACGCTTCAACAATTGATTTTAGTAAAGCAGTTTGAAGCTGAGCGTCTTCTCCCCTCCTCCAGAGGCTGATGGTGGCCCAGAACAGACGCATCGATCAGCTGGTGGAGAAAATCAGGCAGCAGCAAGACAAGCTGGAGAAACAGAGTCTGCACCTGCAGGCCCTGCAGAACAAGGTGAGACGCCTGGAGGCAAACCTGCGGCTTTGTGACGTCAAACACCAGAATGTTTTCTAATCCTCCACCGATTGTTCTTCTGAAGGTTGCGCATAAGAGGGTGAAATCCCAAAGACGGAGAGACGAAGAGAGAGCGCTGACAGGCGAGGCACAGCTCAACCAAGCAGGTAACTTTTTACTGTTTCAGCTCGTTAAAAAACGTTAGGCGAGTCGAAACTCACACCTCCTGGAAAAACAGAAAAACAATATGTCTAATGAGAAGATTTTAATTAAATCACACACTGCAAAAACAAAGTATTACCAAGTATTTTTGGTTTAGTTCCTAATGCAAACAAGTTGATACACCTATCAACTTGTAATCAAAACCAGACTATGTGATCAAAACCAGCCCCGAAATGCTGCTGGAATGATAGTTGTGAGTTATTTTCATTTGAAACAAGACAAAAAATGCTTAATATTTAGTGTTTTTGCAGTGCAACAGCTATTAATGAATTGTAAAAAAGACGTAACCAAACGGTTCACCTTTGCACTTAAAGTTACGATGTCTGACTCGCTGGCAGAGTCGTTCAGAAACAGAGCAAAGTTCAGAAGAAAGGGCAGCAAAAAGAAAAACAAAAACAAGGCTGTTAAAAGTGACGTATGGACAAGAAGAGCTAAAAAACAAAGTCTGATTCATGTTGTGCTTTTGTTTGCAGGGTTGGCCAGAGACTGTCAGGATCTGTTCGCACAGGGACAGCGAGTCAGTGGCGTCTACATGATTCAGCCCGACAACTCAAAACCCTTCAACGTTCTCTGTCAGATGACTCCAGGTGAGTTTGTTCACTTCTGAGTCTTATCAGGAGATTTTTACACAAATTAGAAAAAGAGGAGGGGAAAAACTGATTTGTTTTCCTGATTTTTCTGCAGATGGCGGCTGGACAGTCATCCAGAAACGCCAGGATGGATCTCAGAACTTCAACCAGCTTTGGGAAAGCTACAGGAAAGGATTCGGCGACCTCAACAGTGAGTTTTGGCAATTTTAATGTAAAAAAAAAAAAGCCAGAATTTTCCAACATTCAAAAACTAAGCGTAATTTTTAATCTCCCAGGAGAGTTCTGGCTCGGTTTGGACCACATCCACTCCATCTCCAAGCAAGGCCAGTACGTCCTTCAGGTGGAGCTCTCTGACGAGGCCGGGCGGCGCCAGGCGGCTCGCTACCGCTTCCAGGTGGACGGAGAGGAGAGGCAGTTCGCTCTGCACCTTGACCTCGACCCTTCGTCTGGCGTTCAGGAGGGAATCGAGTCCACCGGAGCGACCGGACTTCCCTTCTCCACAGCCGACAGAGACAACGACCTCGCTGCGGACGCCAACTGCGCCGAGCTGCTCTCAGGTACAAACCCGAATCCAGATTAAAAATCGCTCCGATCGGCCCAACAATTTAAGCTAAACGAGGTTTTCCATCCGTGCTTTTCCCCCAGGCGGTTGGTGGTTTGGCAGCTGCGGAGAGTCAAATCTCAACGGGAAGTTCCGTCAGCGCCACGGGGGAAGACGGGCCATGTTTCAGGGACAATTCGGCCCGCTCAGCTCCACTCTCCTGAAAATCGCTCCGGTTTCAAAGACGCAATAAGACCCCAGCACTAAAGTCACTTCAACCCAGAGAACATCTGGGTCCTTAACTACTGACAGCCTGAAAAGACGCTGACAATGCACATCACTGATGTCTGCCGATGCACTGACCGGACCGCCTGCCATTTCTATGCAATGCATACGAGGAGCCGAAACGTTCAGTCATGTTGACTGGGACTTTATTCCCCTTTGTGAGGGATCTTTTTATTATACGTTATCTATTTCCTTTAATTGCGTTTTGCTTATTTAATATGTTGTTTTTTTACTCATTTGATTAGTTTCAAATGCTTTTTACTTGTATGAATAAAAATGAACATGGAAAATAAAAGCTTGGTGTAATTTTCTGAGTCATTCATTACGCACACTAAAAAAAAAAACAGGTTAAATATATTCTGTTAACTGGTGACAAGTGATCATATTAAGTTTGTTAAATCTGATAAACTTAATATAATTAAATGTGACAAATAAACCCATTTTTCTGTCATTCTCTTTTTTCAGTGCATTTATAAGATGTTCTTTAAATAATGCTGGAAAGTTTAAACTCTTTTGCTGGAGCCTTTTAATGTAAAATAGTTTTTTGTTAAATTTGGTGTATTCCAGAAGAAACACTAGACTTTTTTTTAATATTTAATACAAACCAAACAGAGTAGAAACCAGACAGAAACCAAAAAGGAAACTATTTTTTTTAAAGGTTTGGCAGCAGAAAACAAAGCAAATGGTTTATTTAGTCAACTTTTGTTCAGGCGTTTATTATTTTTTGTGAATAATAAAAACTTTAATTTTAGAGTAATTTTAAATATTAAGTGTTTTTGGTTAATTTCTTCTGCAAACATCTTTGCACACCTGAAATAAGACTAAACTTACAAACTAACTTTTCAGCAAGACACAGAAGTTTGTTTTGAGTCAATAATTCCCTCTTACAGATAAAAATACTCGTTTCACTGCCAGATTATTTCACTTATAACATGTGAGAAATATGTTTATAAGTGAAATAATCTGGCAGTGGAACTAGTAGTTTTTATCTTATCAATATTGAGAAACTATTTACTTTAAAAAAAGGTCATGTCTTGCTGAAAAGTTACTAAGTAAATAAAAAAAATGTTGCAATCTTAACCGACCCCAAACCTGACCAGGCTGGCTTGATTCGGTGTCAGAAAGGAATAAAAAGTGACGTGTTTTTTATAGTGTATGTGACCATCTGGGTTCAGTTATATTTATATTTATTAAAAGTTCATGTTGAGGTTTTCAAATCGCACAAACACTCGGCCCTTAACGTCAGTTACAATCTGGAAAACAGGCCATCATAGAGCAGTGGGCAGTTACTGCAGCTTCCAAGCCCCCATCACAACATGCAAATATAAAAACAATAACTAATACAAAAGCTACTGGGAAGGAGTGAAGATGTGTGCAGTTTAATACTTTAGCAATGGATACAAACTTAAAGCTTACAAAAACATTAAATAAAGACCACTTTGCAAGATTTGGGGGAGGGGGGAAGATTGTTCACTTCAGTTTATTTCTTCAATAACTGAGAGTACATTTATAACGTTTAAGTTCAGCAGATGATAACAAGGCATTGAGTCTTCTGACTGATTCCCTGATTTGTTTTCAATGTGAGCAGGTGCTCCTAAACTCTGCAAGGCACCTCAGTTGTCTCAAACATCATCGATCAGGTCAGCTTCTTGGCACAAAGGTAAATAATGTACTGTGCAAAAAGTCCTCAGCAGCAGGAGAAAGGAAAGCTCTTCAGGAGGTTAAAGCAAGCGATCACGAACAGGTCCCAGATAACTCCAAACATTTCTAGATTTTTTTTTTTTTAAATAGTACAACCTAATAAAAATGTGGAATTTATATAATTTTTCTGGAATAACTGCATAAAAAACAACCTGTGACAGGCATAAGACACAAATCTCATAGCAAAACATGATAAAGTGTGCAACAGGGGTGCTGAAATCACACCAGTTTGTATTCAGAGACAGAAAAGTGAGCTTTGATTCACAGAAATGTGAATCAAAAAACCCCAACAAATCAAAACATTGTTGTAAATGGTCCACATATATATTCTGTTACATAAGGCAGCATTTTAAACATCAAAACTTGCTCCTGTTGCTGGATTTCAACACAAAGAAAATAAAAAGGCTTTATTGTTTCATGATCCGGGTGAACAGCGACCTCTGCTGGCGGCAGAGATCAACACAGCCGTTCACTTTACTCCTGAATTAAACGTGAAAGGCAACCAAACATCTGATATTCCAGCAACATTTTGATGCTGAAAATGCTGCTGCGACTGTAAGACTAGTGAACGGCTCTGCAGGCGCGATGAGGTTCGGAGGAGATTGCATTCAGCTGATCATAAAGTCAAGTAAAGTGGAGAAGCAGGTTTGGATAAATGCTGAGAGTGAGAAAGAGAGCCAGGAAGGAAGGGAAGGTGAGGAAGGCGTGTGGAGAGGCTTATCAGAGGTTCTGCTGGAGGAAGTGCAGCAGGCTGATCTCGTAATGCTCCCCGGACTCCGGACACCTGATGCTGTGGCGCTCATTGGGATAAATCTGGAGAAACAGGAAAAGAAAAATACATTAAATGATGCGTTTGATGCACAAGGAGAAAACAAGTCCTTTCAAAATATCTGGCAGCCATTTTGGACATTCCAGATCAACAAGATTGTAATCAATCAATAAATGATCTCAAGTTATTTTAAACCATTTCTGTTGTTTTATGTTTGTGTTTTTTGTTTACTTGAAAAATCAGAATAAAACTAATTATTTTTAAACATTTGTTCCTTTATCTTATAGCACTGCAACAAATTCAAGACCATCAAAATGAAACATTTTAAAATATAAAACGTAAAAGTTAAAATGTGGCCCTGAAATGTTTCGTTCAAAAACAAAATCTGCGCTACGCTAAAAAAGCAACTAAATACTGATAACGAGTTTTTACACAAAAACTAACTAATTTAAAAACTCAAATTATTAATGTCTGCTACAAATTTATGTTGGATATTTTATTGAAATGAGGCTCCAAACGTCAAACTGGTAAAAAACAAACTGGATGAACAGATTAATGAATGGATGGATGGAACATTTAGACGGCAGGCCAATGAATCCAAATCTATTTCCAGAATCTCTTTTCCAAAACCGTTCAGGCCTGAAACTCCAGATGTTCTAGAGGTTCTGATCCAGAGTCGGTCATCAGTGCAGGTTTCATCAACGTACCTGAAGGCTGTACGGCTTTCCTGCTCGGATGAGCTGAGACACCAGGAAGTTAGTGTGGAAGAAGTGAACATTCTCGTCTAGAAACCCGTGAAGGATCAGCAGTCGGTTCGGCCTGCAACGCGCACAGAGATGCATGTCGGCCATTTTTATTTATTTACAGACTCATTAGCAGCAGCGGTTACCACTTAGTGGTATTACTGCTGGTAATATAAAACAAGCATCAGATTTACTTAATTGTCAAGACAACCTCAAGAAAACTTGTACAATAAAATATTTTCTGTGTAAAGTGAATAAACAGACTAAGTGAAATCAAAAAAAAAAATCTCTTTCTGTGTTCAAAATGACTTAATCTATGTCAGTAAGTCCAATTATTAGTCAGATAACCAAATATAAATCACCAGATCAGCTGTAGGCTGTATTGATAAGTTTAGCATAATTTGCTACAAATTATCAAATGTTCACTAGAGGAATATTATGATATTGCATTTCAGGCAATGAAATGTTAATTTCCTTATTTAGGAACTGAGCTGTTTATTTGGATCTTTTAAAATGTTTAATCAGTTAATGAAAAACCTACAGAATGTGCAAATCAATAAATAGTTCATTCAGGATTCATGAGGGTAAAAATGCTCCCTTGTTGAGGCTTAGGCATCAATATAATCTGTTCAGGTAAAAGTTGTTTATGAAAGCATTATTCGGAGGTCTCACTCGTTGGGAAGCTTGTCGACATGCAGAGCGACGGAGCACGCTTCATATCCCTTCTGGTTTTTCTCCGGCGTGTCCAGATATCGCTCCGTGTAGCCGGTGTCGTACGCCATCCACAGCGTCACCGGCGCTCCGGCGACGGCGACCTGATCAACACACAAAATTAACCTGAAATCACGTCTGATTGATCCTGCGTCAATTAGAGAAACACAAGTTACAGTAACACATCTGACAGTAGAGACTAAATGTTTCAGATTTCCTGCTGTCACCTTAAATATGTCCGGTCTGTGGATGAGGCCCATGAGGGAGAGAAATCCTCCGTACGACCAGCCGTGGATGGCGACGCGGTTCAGGTCCACAAACTTGTACTTGTCAGCAATGTAGTGCAAACCCTCCACCTGGTCGTCAATCTCCACCAGACCCTGGATGAAGAGGAACCGATTATCCTCACCGTTCTCTTCAACATCTAATTTTCTACACTGGCAGCAGATTGACTGGTGTAATTTTTTTCAAAACAAATCTCTAAATTTGATGTAAGTAATGATTTACTAGGGCTAAAATGATTCATCAAATTAAACGTCAACAAATTTAGTAATCAGAGTGGCAAAAAAAAAAAGCCATTTGGTGAAAGAATAACAGTAATTAAGCCAAACTGTATAACAATATATATACAATCTACATTTAACATAAAAAAACATTCTTCGTCTGTAAATATGTTCGACCCAGAACTCCTTACGCAAGTTATTTTTTGCTTTATCTGGTTCAAATTCTGTGAAAAAAAAAAAAAATCTTCATTTTGCTATTCATTTATTAATTGGCTAATCCAAAAGATAATCCACAGATTAGCCCTACAATGCAGATTTTAGGTCAAGCAGAAAAGACTAAGATTTTCAAATTTCTTCAAATTATTAAGTACACACTAAGGAACAGGATTATTTATTTGCATATTTCAATGTATTTCTAATATCGTATAAAAAGACTTAAATGATTAACTTTTTAAAATCTGATTAATCATTAAAATAATCGATTAATCGATCACTACATCAGGTTTTTGAAGATACCATTTTGTCCTTCACAGCTCCTTCAAACTTGAGTCCTCGCTGGCAGGATCCCCGCCCGTCGATGACCAGCACCACGTAACCCAGGCAAGCTAGCGTACTTAGCCGCAGGTACTTCACTCCTTTATAGGAGTTATTCACCAGCTGCACCTGGAAGGAGAGCAAAGGGTTAATTCTACAACACATCTTACTGTAGCTTTAATCAGAGTCGCTTCACTAAAATGTGCTGCAGTTTTAGTCACAGTTCAGATCTGCAGACACAAGTTTACAATTATTTCTGCTCATTTTCAGTCTTGATTCATTTTAGTTGTATTTACTGAGTGAATGAAATCAAAAATAAAATGAAAAATGAGATAATGCACTTTAATGGTTTATAACCGTCTGTACAGGTTTGCTGGAGCTTCTCTCACTGTATAGAATGAATTCTGAAGAAAATGAACTAGTTACGTCATCACAAACAAAAAAGCCTTCCTGCTTATAAAAGCACTTCCAGTTCATTCAGAAACTAAATTCTCCTTTTCTACGTATATTTATCACAGTACAATCTGCATTCTGTTTAGATTTGAGGTTTTAAATTAAGACTTAGAATTTGGTCCCTTAGTAAACTGAAATAAATATATTGCAACAAGTTCTTAAATCACTGAAACACTATTGGAATTAAAGGAGGGTTGCTAGGTAACGGGGCCAGGCTTGGCTGGGGTTGCTAAGCAACGGTGCAGTGACTTTATGGAAGGTTCATTTTCCAGACACTAAAAAATAAAAAAATACGAACTTATTGCCAAAAAACGGCTGGCAGGTACTTTTGAGCATTTGGGCTGTTTTTAGAAGCTGTTGAGACCCAAATGGAAGTAAAAAAATAAAATAAAATAAGAAGAATTTTGTAATAGTTCCTCTTTAAATCTGGACTGAGTGTACAGGATTATCTCAATAGTTGAAAATATACAGTTTTGACAATGGAGAGACTATATGCAAACAGTTGGAAGTCATCTGACATGATTAATCTAGTATTAATTTGTGGAAAAACCAAGAATAAAATGAGACCTGATTGGTCGTCTTCACTTTACATGTAGCTTTTTCTTTGTTCTGGCCACATATTAATATTTCAGACCAACTGTGTACATTACAAAGGAGCCCTTCATTGTTCTATTGATTGCAATGTTTATGTTAAAGTGGAAGAGATCAAACCTGAGGGCCACCGTAGACAAAAACAACAGTGGGATGCTTCCTTCCAGCCACCAGGTTGTTTGGTTTGTACAACATGCCGTAGAGCTCAAAGCCCGACTTCCCAGTGAAGCTAAAGATTTCTGGAGGCGGAGCATCAAAGTGGAACGCTAAAAACAAAACACAGGACGTTAAACTTCTGTCGCACAGCAACACCTGCCATATATATTAATCCTGCATTATGACTGAGCAGAATTATTAACCATAATTAAGTTAGTTTAAGATATAAAGCAGCACCAGAAGACTCCATCATGCTGGCCCAGAACTGAGGTTCTTTGTGCAGCGGGTCGCCGTCCCCGGCCAGCTTATAGATGTGAACACAGGGAGCGGTGGTCAAACTGCTGTAGTGGCTAATAAACATATCAAAGGTCTGTGTGGAGAAAGAAGGAAAAGGCTAAATTAATCACCCATAACATCTCAGATTTATTAAGAAATCAATAATTAGTTCTGGGGGATTTTAAAATAAAATCAGATTTTTTTCAAACACATCTGATTTTAATAATTTTTTCTTGTTTTCTTTTAAAAAAAAAAAAAATTGCGACTCACAAAAATTGGCTTTTATTTTCAATCATCATTTTTTTTTTAATTATGAGATTACAGTCAAAATTATTAGCTGAATATAGATGCATTTTTACCAGAAGAAAATTACAAAAAAATGTAATTTAATGAGAAAAAAGTTTCTAGAATTATAAAAGCATTTCCAGAAATGTGACCAGCTCAGTCCGCGTGATTTTCTTCAAATAAAACTCAGTTGTTGCTCAATTATTTCAAAGTCCTGTGATAATAATTTGATGCCGACGTGTTAAAAGATGAATTATTTCCTTATCTGTAAAACCGATACCAACTTTTAACTTCACAAAATGCTCAGCATTCCCCAGTTAAATCTTTTGCTATTTTTTGTGTTGAAGTTTTCATAAAATTACTACTTAATTTGCCTAATATTACATCTTTATTCTTGTGATATTATGTCTTTATTCTCATAATTAAAACGAAACTTTATATTTTATTGTCAAGATTAAAACAGGCAAACAAGATGGTGACCCTAGGAGAGCTGACATCACTCTGAACTATGGAAGCCAAAAGATTTAATATTTTCCAAAAATTAAATCGTCAAAAACCATAAATCTGATTAATAAATAAAACTGATTTATCACCCAGCCCTATCTATAATTAATCGGAGAACCAAACAGAAATATGTTTAACCGTTTAATGAAACAGAGATCAGACAATGCTACTTCTCAATTTTCCTTCAAATTAAACATTTAATTATCTAAATTAACAGGTGAAATATGGCCTAATTCAAACCCTAAGCAGGAAACGTAAACCAGATAATTAATTTGTGTCAGTCGGTACCTGGCTCACTGAGCAGCTGTGAGAGAATCCGGGTTTGGTGAGCCTGACGATTTCCCCCGGCGTCTCGTAGCTCACTACATACAGGTGATGCTCCAGAGGAGAGTCTTTGGTTCCCTGGAAGTAAACCAGCTTCGCCGCCTCGTCAACCCAAATCTGAGGGCTGCAAGAACGCTGCACCAAAAATCAGACAACAAGAACATCCAGAGTTTATTACTAAAGAGCTCTGCCCTGTTAATCTAGATTAGATTTCATCATTTACATCAATTTACAGATTGGAAAGTCTCTTTGAGAAGACACCTGCTTATATTTCACAGGACTTTAGAGAAAAATAGTTTCCACTTGGGATTCTAACAAACAATCAACTGTCAATAAATAGCTTAATAGATTAAATTTCATCCAATCGATTAACTAATAGCGGCCGCTCAGACCTTTTGGAAGTGTTGTAGTTTGGTCGCCATCCAGCAGAGGGCGCCACTTAAATGTCTTGGAGGATTAAGTATTTATTATTTTTTTCCTTTTTTTTATTGAGCAACCTAATAGATTCCTGTTTTATTTGTTTGAGAAATAAGTCCAAGTTTACTAATGAGAGAAAAGAAAAAAGTTTATTTTGAATTTATTACAGCTTTAATTGCTAAACTATTATGCTCTTTTTTAAATTTATAGACTCCATGTTCCTTCTTGATGCAAAAAAACTCAAGTTTTTAAGAAAACAGCTGCTTATCATTTAATCAACTTTAGATTAACTCATTAACTGATAACTTGCTTCCCAAGGTTGTACAAATAGCTTTACTTATATTGACTTTATTAGCTGTAAAAGCTTGAGACGTTAACTAAAAGTTTAATTGGGGTGAAGCTTCACCTTTGCTCCGTGATTGGCCAGCACCTCCCACTCCCCACTGGTCACCGTCACCTCCTCTTTAACTGGACACTTAAAATCATCTGATGGAAGAAAATGTCATAGTTAAGCTGAATATTATAAAGTTTCTTCTTCATCATGCTGCTGTGAGATGTTACCTGCAGAGTGAGTGTATCCTTTGGCCCAGTCGAATTTGCCCCGCTGTAACGCTGCAGTGATCTTATACAGGTGGCAGAAGCCCGTTTTAGACTCGTTTACTGTGATGAAGGTGAACTCGTCATCAGACGTTTGGAGGAAAGGATGGAAGATGTCGTGCACCTGCAACACAAACAAACAGGGATGTTTACGTGGATTTATTGGATTTTCACCTGTTTGTTACCGTTAAATTCTTCAGGTCAACAAATGTTAACATCCGACAGCCTAAATAAAAACTAAAGGTTGTTTTCAATGATGTTGGTGTCTGTGACATCACTGAGGATGAATATTACCTCACTCGTTTAATTCAGACACACTGGAGGGTTTATAAGCATGATTAATCTGTTTTTTGATAAATATCTGCTATATATTTAAAGAACTATTATTTTATTTTTGTTTCATACTTTAGAATAAGGAGAGATGGAGATTTTTTTTGCAATAATGCATATGGATACATTTTCTTCTATAGTATGTTGGTACTTGACTATTTTATTTCCTCGACTTGGAATCACAATGGTGTCCAATAAAACTGATTTCTGACTGAAAACGTACAAACTAATCACAAAAAAGAGAAAAAAGTAGTTAAAACACATTACTAGCTCTTTTGGATCATTATTTTCTGGAAATTTACAGCAATTATTTAATCAAACACTTGTTTGTTATTATATCTAATAAATTTAAAATTGATTACTTTTTATTAAGAACCATTGTATTTCAGGAGCTGCAGAGCCTCATATAGAAGAAAATGTATCCATCCACTTCATAACATCAAACATTTTTCAAATCTAAAAGCAGAAATAAAATTTTAAATCTATTTTTGTCATTAGGCTGGAAACATTCTACATTTATTCGGCAGAAAAATATTTTTTAAATTCGATTTCTAGTGGAGGAGATAAAATAAAGTTATATTTCTCACAAAGATGAAGATAGAAGAAAATGTATCTGTTCACACTATTGCAAAAATGTTGCATCTCTATTTTAAAATTTAAAAGCAGAAATAAAATGATGGTTCTTCAGCAGACAACAAATAAAACTCAAAAGTTTTATTTATCTGGTCTGAAGGCAAAATGTCTCATTTGAAGATAAAGGCTGCAGATTCCTGAACTGAACTTTTTAAGTGTGACAGAAAATAAAATCTATAATACTAATGTTTCTTTAAGCAACGTTTAATTTTTCTGCACTGCCGCTGTAAGACAGTCTGAGACAAATCTGTGGTCAGGAGCTCACATTGATCCAGATGTCGCTGGTTTCTCTGTAGATGATGAAGGGATGGACCGAGTCGCCCAGAGCCTCCAGGCTCTCCCGTCGTTTCGCTTCGTCCTGTTGAGCCGGGACGAAAAGCGCCGGAGGAAGCAGGACCAGCTGAAGGTTCTGCTGCCGTCGGTCCATCATGACCGCCCACGCGCTGACAGAAACGGAGAGGAAGAGCCGTGACTCGCAGCAGGAAGCTTAGCTTAAGCCACATAGCAAACTGAGCCACGGTTGAGTTTCACAAACTTACTATCGGCCGTCTTTTGTCCATCCAGCTCTGGTGATGTACTCGACGTTGGGAAACAGGCAGCTAAAAGGAACAGGCAACACTTTCTCCTGCGTGCTGACGATCTGAGAAAGAAAACAGAGTCACATCAGTCGAAGCTTCGTCTGGACTTCTAGGTTAAACCAACAACGTAACGAGGATTTACCTTTCCAACGCTGTCTGCCCTGATTTCAGCGATCTTCAAAGTGATTTCAGGATTGTTACTGCCTGGAAATTAATTAAACTTCGTTACTTAACCTGCCAGCAGTTCTTGGCAGCAGCTTTGTGTGTTTTAAATGGCACATTGCTCTCTGCTGTCTTACAGCTGCAGTACAGAGCTTTTAGAAAATATGTTTTTTACATTTCTGTGAATAATATGAGACAGATGATCTGAAAATATCGACATCCTCCACATACTTCATGTGCTAACATCGCCATCAAAAACAACCAATCAGAACCAGAAGGAGGGTCTTAGTGCTGCTGTCAGTCAACCTAGTGAACGCGCTGCTAAATATGCTAATGACAGACAAACAACTCACTATTACAGAAAACTGTTCATACACCGTAATTTATTGCCATATCAACTAGCCTGAGTGTTCATAGCATGCTGTGCTGACAGGGAGAAGCTGTATCGTAGCGCACATGGGCATGATTGACAGCGCTAAGCCCCTCCTCCTTGCTCTGATTGTTTTTTTTCTAGTTAGTACTGGGAGAAGACAGAGGTTCTTGATTTTTTTCCCCACGGATTATCTGTCTCATACCAACACAGTTTCAAAAAATATGTAAAAAAAAAAAAAGTTTAAAAAAAAGTTTAAAAAAAGAAATACTGCAGCTTTAACCCCGGTAGTGCCAATGTTTTTTTGTTTTTTTTTTTGACAAAATGCACTTAGTAAGAAAGTGGCGTCTAGCCCACTACCAATAAGTTTACACTTACTCAAGACAAATGCAAAAAAGGCTAGATAGCAAGTATAGCAGTTTATTACAAGTAGCATTAAAGCCTTGAATAAAGCCTTGATGACGTCTGCAAACCTTTGACTTATATACAAGTCCAATAAGAAAAAACCTAAAAAGCCACAACAATATTTAAGATCTGTGATTAATGTATTTAAGACCAACATTTTTCTTTCACGAATTTAAGACATTTTAAGGCCTTAATTTTAGATACACGAATTTAAGGCTTTTTCAGGATGCATGGACGCCTTGTAAAACCAAGAAACAGCATTGATCAAGTACCAAACAGACGCCTAGTGTTTCTTGTGTGCTTGGTTAATTAGATTCTGACTTGCCTGTATTTCCCTTGTGTAAATAAAACATGAAAACATGACTGTGGTTCATAGACAGGAAAGTTAGTTAATCTGATAAAACCGAGTTATTTTTGGCCTTGTACCTGCGCGTGGGTATCTGTAGACGTCGGTTTTCCGCTCCTCCAGAGCCGGAGACGGAACATGGATGATCTCCACCTTCGACTCGTCCACCTCCTCATACAGAATCTGCAGAGTTTTACCACCATCAGGCTCTGAGTCAAAGAAAAACACAAGCAGAAATACGTTAGGCAATCATTGAAAAGGTCATTTATTTCAGTAATTTGATTAAAAACAGATTGCAGCTGATTACACACAGAAAAATTAATTTTCAGATTTTATTTCTGGTTATTTTTCTGCTTCATTTCTAAAAGACATTTTTTTCAAAAAGTGACTTATTTCAATCATCCTTTCTGTTAGCTGTACAGCTGAGTATCTGGGCAAGACTACGAGAATTTTTGTTTAATTATGAAAATAGTTAAAATATTAGCAGAATAATGTATTAAAATTAAGAGCAAATATTTGTTCTATAAATTTATGTATATTTTCTTTATTTTAAATTAAAGTAAATTAACTTTTCAATGATGCATTTATGACTAACATAGAAAACTGTTCACACCTAAAAACCTGCCAAAAATTTGCAATTACAGATCTCAAACCATCAAAACGTTAAATAAAAATTAAAAAAACAAAAACATGATGATATTTACCTTCGTGTGCGGCTGGAGACCACCAGTAACCAGTGAAGCGATCAAACTCTTCCTGAGTGACAAACGTGGCGACCCCGGCTGATTTAGGATCGTCTTTAGGGTTATTAATACCTGCAACAACAAAAACAACATTAAAATAACACATTTAATAAAGGAACACAATGTGATCTGATCCAGCCTGGACCTTTATGGCAGAATGTGAGTCTCCTCTCTTCTCCAGTCTCCGTGTTTGTCACCCAAATGTCGTTGTTGTTGATGAAACCGATGAAGTTGGGGTCCCCAGGGCAGATTTTGGGGTCCATGCGTGTGCCTGAATTCTGGCTCTTGATCTCTATGGGGTTCATCGGAGAAGTCTGGAAAAACACAAGCCGAAAAACAAAACTGTATTTTATTTTTATCAATAATTTACAGAAGATCAGAACTTAAAAATATCTAAAAGCTGCAAGGAGAAAGGAGCAAAAATAGATAACTAATTCAGCAGACAATGGAGCAGAAAAATAATTCACAATTATCCTGATGTCAGTGTGTTCAACATCACAAATGCAAATTATTTCTATATTACATTTAAGTTTCATGTCCAAACAGGAAGTTTATTTTTAGCTGCTGATGAAAAAAGTAAAAGTGAATCAAAGTATTGATGAAAGGGGCTGAAAATAAATGCAATCACACTTTTTATACTTCTATTTAAAAAAAACCACACACATCTTGTTTTTCTTTTATTTAGCAATTATGCCATTTTGTGTTAGCATATTAAATAAAACCCAAACAAAAAACTGTATTTTAAAGGTTATAGTTATAACATGAATAAATGTGAAAAAGTCTGAAGAGGTGAGAATATATTTAAAAATGTTATGTAACATTTTAGTTTTGTTATATTAATATTTAACATTTCAGCCATACAGATTAAATAATTACATCTGTTTTTATTAAAATACATAATATTTGTTAGCTCTTTTATAAAACTCTCCCTGTTAACAGAAGTATTTATGTCAAACTATATAATGTACAAATTATTTTACATCTCTAAGGGTTAAAAAGTCCAAGGACAAATGTGAGCAAAGTGCTGAGCATAAAGGCTGAAAACTGCACAGCACATTTTCTCTACATGCTGATGAACCGAGGGAGTCCCTCCAGTGGGAAAAGCTTCAGCTGCAGCGAACAAAGCAGCAGCAGGAGTTTCCCTGGTGGCCGTAACGACCTTTTTATATCTCTACGCGCCTGCAGAAAGGAAACCTTCAGGGTGCAAAAATAAGCAACGCTCCTTTTGACTGGAGGCATTTCCTGCTCTGTCGTTACGAAGGACCCAAGGATCCGTTTATCAAATTAAATCAGTGACTGCTCTCTCAAATAAATCGCTTTTTACATTTTTACCCTGGATAATTATCTGTAAAAACTTATTTTTTCCCCAGAGTTTCTGAGCTAAATGAACTACAAATGGTTAAAATGCATCCGCAGAACCAGAACCAAACATGGAGAAGCAGCGTTCAGCTTCTATGCACCACAAATCTGGTACAAACTTCCAGAAAACTGCAAAACAGCCGAAACACGGACTGCCTTTAAATCTAGACTAGAGACCCACCTGTTTGAAGTTGATTTTGAAACATATTTAATGAAACATTACTCAATATTTTGATGCGTAATGACGCCACTTGACAAAAAGTGATGCATCAAAAGCTGACAGTGTGCCATGACTTTATAAAAACACAACGCAAAGCACTTCAAACTGCCTTGTTGCTGAAATGTGCCAGACAAATAAACCTGATTGATTGACTGACTGAAAGAAATACCGCCTGTCATGAACATGAAGAAATCTTCATGAATGTTTATGACTGTTTTTATTTATTAATGACACTTTTGATGCAACTTTGCATTAAAATTCTCATTATTTACCGGATGACAGTCAGAAACATTAATGACGTATAACCAAATATTTCAGCTTTCCAAACCGTCTCAGCTTTCCAAACCCAAAGAAGTCCTGTAATTACGTATTTGTGCTTTAACTCACGATGAAAGAGTTGCTGGCGCCGTCCCGACAGTAGTACAGGCTGCTGTTGGCCTGGAACAGGAAAAGCCCGCTGGGTTGGTGGTAGTCATAGGCGGTGATGCCAGACACCCCCAAACGTTTCCTCTCTCGCAGCAGTTCCTCCTCCCGAGAGAAGCCCCCGTGGTGAGGACTGGCCTGGGGTCAGGGGTGACACAGAGCGTGACAAACCAGGCCGATCACAGCGAGGTCAGAAAGCGTTTGCTCAGAGGGTTGGAGATAAAAATAAAGAAACGGTAGGACAAGACGAGAAGCTCAGCAGCTGCTTTCTGTTTGCTCTACTTTAAAGTATTTTTCATCTAACCACTTAAAAGTCTGTCTATATAACATCAAAATGTGTAAAAAGATGCAAATAAACAATTGAATTCCGTTTTTAAATAAGAAAAATAAACATTTTATTCCTTAAAGCGCTGTAAAAACAAACATTCCTCTAACATCAACATGTTTTTGCATGTAGAGTTGATCTGTTTGTTTAGTTTTGATAAACAGATTAATAACTGAATAGCAATAAAAAAGAGATTTTTCAAACAGAATTTGAACTGGCTGAAGCTAAAACTAACACTTGAATTCTGGATAGGACATTTCTACAAACAAAAGGTTTTTTTATCTTAAATGCAAAATATATAAACTTTTGTACAGTTTTTGCTCTGAAACTTTGTTTTGAGTCTGTATACTTCAGCTTACGATTAACTGATTACTAAATCAGTTGACGATTAATTCAATAACTGAGCACAGATGTACCACCACGACCTCTCTTTACCTGAAAATGGTCTAGCATTGATTTCCATGACAAAACGAGCAGCGCGTCTTTGCGGACCTTCTTGGGAATGTCGGAGTAGAGCAAAGCATTTTCTCGGCTGGCGTAAGGCATTCCTGTCGGGAAGAAACACCAGAGATCTGTCAGATCAACTCCAGATAACGGTGACGCCTCTGATGGTAGGAGTTTCTAAATAAAATCTAATTTCTGTTCAGGTTTGTGAGCCTTTAACACTTAATGATTCATAATTAAGTGGTTTGACAAACACTTAAAAAACTCAAACACAATCCGACTGATTGGCTGCCGATTGCTTTGAAACGTTAGACATTAAATGAAACGTTAGAGTTTCCTGTTTCATGCAGCAGACGGTCTGACCTCTATTAACACCAAATGGAAAAACTGAATTATGCCAACAAAGCACAAATTGTGTCCCAGTGTGTGTTCCCCATTTTCTCCAGCTGAACACAGGAAGCAGACTGCGCGGCTCTCCGGACACGAAACGGGTTCGTAAACAGAATCAGGCCGGATCCTCCGACTCACATGGCTGGATCCACAGAACCAGCTGAAGACACCAGAACATTCTAGATTTATTATGGGCTTTTCTTTTAACGGAGTTTCTGACATTTACTTTGATTTCTATTTCAAAGGCAAACACAAAACTCTCAATATTGTATGTTTTGTCAATTAATTTGTTGGTTTCCTTTCCTACTGAGTTCAGTCTGTATGACATTCTAGGAGAAAAATAATAGTTAGTGGGGCAATTTCATGTTAACAGTGGCATTTTCTTTTTTTAATTATTATTTCATAAAGGTTTTCTGGGTGTCCAAAGTGTGGCCTGGGGGCCATTTCTGGCCCTCGGAGCAGCTTAACGTGGCCCCTGGATGCAGGTTAGGATTGATTTAAATGGAGATGGTCTGAGATTTTCAACAACAAATATTAAAATCTCAAATCACGATAAACTGTCCCAGAAATGACGGTGGTAAACGATAACATCGTTTGTTGTTTTGAGACCTTTTTCAAAAGTTCTTGCTCTCAAAAACCAATAAACTTTAATTTCGTGATGAGCTGTTAATACTGGAGCTGGAAGTCATTTAAATATTAAAAATTAATAAACAAAACAGCAAATAAAACAGAAATAAAAACCACAGACGAGCAAAACCACAGATAAAATGGATTATAATGTCTCTAAACAAAATTTCCCTTCAAAAACATAATAATAACCTGAATTGAAACAATAAGGCTCATTTTAATTTACCATGCAGTAAACTGATCATTTTATTGGGACGCGTACAAAACAAGTCTTTTTCTTCCATTATTTTTTATTATTGCTTTCATTTTAACGTTGTAGTAAGTTGGGCCATGAATCTCCAGTGACTTTTTACTCAAAAACAGACGTAGTCAAACCCAATAATTAAAATCAGCCAAATACAGTTAAAGGTTTTCAAAGATATTTCTCATTTTTGTTGCTGATTAAATTGCAACACAAATAAGGAAATAGTCCTTACTAACAATTTGGGAAATAGTCCAACTTTGAGGCCCTTTTTTGGACCTTTTTAATTAAAATAAATGTTAAATTGTTGCTGAGCAGGTAAGAAGGAGAGAATTCACAAATTATTTTGTATTTTTAACTGAAAGAAATGAAAATAAACTGTGGCTCCTTGTGCAAACGTTTTGGACAACAAAACAAACTGTTGTTATTTTTCACTACCTCGGCCCTTTCCAGAAATAAAAACCTGTTTCTGCTGGTTTGCGCTCTTACCGAGGTAGTAGATGCGGTGGGAGTGCGGACTGGCCTCGTCTTTCTGGACGAACTGGAAGTCGTGCGGCGCCTTGTTGATGACCATTCCCGTGTTTTTCCGGCTGCTGTGGATGATCTTCCGCAGGCCGTCCCAGGAGTGTTTCTCCACCTGGAACTGGGTGGGGTTCACGTCCTCCATCTCCACCACCTCTGTGCTGTCTGAGAGCTCATCCACTCCCGTCATGCCTGCCAGTGAGTCTCTGATGCTGCCGAAACCAGAAGATTTATCTAAATACTGGATGCTGACTTACCGATACTTCCATTACCAGACCTTTATCAATTCTCAATATGTCAGTAATTTGAAATAATGTTTCTTAAGAGGAGGACAGGCGATGGGGATGAAGGGAACTACTTTTTCTTCCGCCTGGTAAACGTGTAAAGCGTCCTGCTGCTCAGTCACTCAGACTCAATAACAGATCATAGAAGAAATCAAGCATAGAGATATTTCAGCTTGCATTTTATAGTTGTTCATAATAATTAATGAGTTATTTCAGTAGTATTATTACTTTACCAATTAATTTTTCTTTCAGTTTGCAACAAGTTATTCTTTTAAAGATTTTTCTTTGTTGCTAAAAGAGCTTGGCTGTAGTGAATGAGGCTGCAACCTCAATGTACTTCTGAGTTTAAAATGAAGAGGGGTGTCTAGTGTTATTCTTATGAGGCCAAGATTTGAAATACGAAATGTTTTTTTTTTAGATTTAACAGGAAAATTAAATGTTTTTGCACAAATTATCGGTATTGGATCGGTATCAGATTCAATTTTACCCAGTATCAGATTGGAAAGGAAATCGGTGGTGTTGAACATCACGACTAAATATCTTTTTGAGAATCTTACCAAGAAAAGAATAAAACTAGAATGGTAAAAATGGATTGATTTGTGATACAAGAGCTGCAGCGAATGAGTATCTGAGTAAACGATTATTCTGACGATTAAACAAATGAAAAAAACTGTCACATTCTGCAGATTCTTCATCAAAGCTGTTTTTATACAATATTAGAAACACGTTAAAAGATACTTTGTTCTCTTTTTTAAATAAGAAAATGAACATTTTATTGCTTAAAATGGAACAACAGTATTCCTTTAGTGAGTGCTTGATTATTTGCAGGTAAAAAAAATAAAATACTTCAAGCAACATGTGAAACGTCTTGACTATTTCTTTGTATTAACAGATTAATAATTAGATTTTAAAAAGTTGCTCAATTTGAATTTTCTAAAGAATTTGAGCCACTTGAAGCTAAAGCTTTTCCACTTGAGGAGTTCTGGGTGAAACATATTTACAAAGAATGTTTTTCGTCTTAAAATGCAAGTCTTAATACATTTTGTACAGTTTTCATGTTGTTTTTTCAGCAAATTACCTTTTTTAGCAGTCTGAATACTCCAGTTAATGATTAATCAATTACTAAATTAGTTGATTCTTATTTCCATAATTGATAATAATCCATTATTTCAGTCCTACTTAAAAGAATATAAAAATTTAACTTTTATGTACGTATATTTTTTTCAAATAAATGAGAAGTGGAACCAGATAAATAAAAACCTCTTACCTTTCCTGGCCGTCTTCTGTTTTGTCGTCGGTTTTCAGCCTCTTTATCTTGTGCATTAACTGTTTAACAACCTTGATCCAGATCCGACCGCCTGCAAAACGAGGTTATGACAGGAAAATTATAGAAACAAAAATAAAAAGGCTTGTTCTGAAATAACAAACATTTCTAAACGTTTACAGACGCAGCCTAAATGAAAGTTAAATTTGTGACACATTGCCACTGAACCAGAGCCTGATCATGGGGCTGGGCGATACGGCTTAAAAATAAAATCAGATTTTTTTCATACCATATCCAATTTTAATGTTTTTTTTCAGTTTCTTTCCTAAAATGTTCTTCTTTCTAAACTAAAATATTTTCAATCTTCTCTTCTGTGAGTTGTGCGACAGAGTATTAGGACCATGCCTTATAGTCATAAATTGAGCAATAATGATGCAATTTTACCAGGAAAAAAAAAATCTTAAAATTACAAGAAAAAAATGACAAAAATGTCAACATGCATAGAAATCAGCTCAGTTTGTGGTTCTTTCTTCAAAATAGATTCTCTTTTAAAGTCCTGCTGCTGATAATAATTTGATAACCTGTTGAAATATTTTTTCTTTTCTTATCTGTAAAACAAAAACCAAAGTATAACTTTTTTTTATTTTTCATGTTGAAGCTCTTATTAAACTATTAATTCTACTAATATTGCAACGTTATTCTGGTAATATTAACACTTTATTCTCGCATTATGTCAACTTTGTCGCACAAAGTTATTCTTGGATTACTACAACTGTATTCTTGTAATATTATGACTTTATTCTTGTAATTGAAATAAAAATTTTAGCTTATCGTAAAGTTGATCTAAATTGAAAGTCCAAATAAACAGAAGCTGTAAAAAACACACTTGTGGAACAAGATGGCCGTCCTGGGCGCGCTGACATCGCTCTGAGAAACCCAATAAGTGCATTGGTGGGGGAAAAAAATGTTCGAAAAAATTGCCCTTCAAAAACCAAAACTGTGATTAATCAATAAAGTGGATTGATCGCCCAGCCCTACCTGATCACATGCTGAAAACAGTGACAGTTCTCCCTAAGCTGCTTCCTGGAGGATCCGGTCCTCTTCAGCTGATCGGTGCCAATGTTCTGGTTCCTCACCACGTGTGAATCAGCT
This sequence comes from Poecilia mexicana, assembly GCF_051168715.1. Lineage (NCBI taxonomy): Eukaryota > Metazoa > Chordata > Actinopteri > Cyprinodontiformes > Poeciliidae > Poecilia > Poecilia mexicana. Next base: position 21,559,437 of record NW_028263373.1, on the reverse strand, counting down.
GCAGCACCCTGACAGCTTGACGTCTGTGTCACAACGGTGGTAAATATTACACTGTAACTCCATATTGTACTGCAGGACGTCTCCTGCTGCCTGTTTCTGGCCTAAATGACCTGAAAATTCAGCTTCATTTACCAAAATAAATCAGCTAAATGACTCAATTATTAACACTTTTTAAATACATCTGAATAGGTTTAGCAAACCAATGGAAAATCTTGTTTAAGTCGAAATAAAATCCATTAAAATATTTGTAAGCATAAGTTTACATACAATTAATCTACATAATATGTTGCACTTAGTGAATGAGTTCCTGAATGCATAAACCTTTTAGTATTACTCTCATTTATTTTTACGGCAGGGCCTCCAGAGCCTAAAGTGGTTCTTAATAACTGGCTAAAAATGATTAAGAACCAATTTTTGAAGATTGATATAATTTTAAAAATGTACATTGATTGAAATTCAAATGTATGCCACTAAAAGTAACAATAATACATTTTATAATTTGTTTTCTTGTCATTTTGTTTACATAATTTTCCATAGAAGGAAATGTATCCATCTTCTTTTTGCAGAAGTTTTATGTTGTTGTTTATTTAATAACCTAAAAACAAAAATTATTTTCAATATCTACCATTTCTCAACAAAAACTCTAAATTTTATTTATTCAACAGGTCATTTTACATTTGCAGCTCTAGGTTTTAATAAGCAGGACTGAAGACAAAAATGGTTTTTCAGGTGCTAAAGGTTACAAACTGAGTGGATATGAATAATTATGGTTTATTTTGTTGATGTAAACCTATAGTTTGTACAGAATAGAGTGTTAGATTTTAACAATTTATCTTGAACTACTGAAATCTGAAACTTCCTCAGCTTATCCATTCTCAGTTATGTCATTAAAAACAATTTCAGCAGGAATATAAACTCAGTTTGACACTCCGGTAAAACTTGAAGTGACTCACTGAGTGACAGGAAACATCTGACTGAAGGTGTCCCGTCACTAAACCATGACAAACGTTCTTATAAACCCGCTCCGGGTTCTTGAAATTTCGGTTTCGACCCAGTCAGTGTATCATCAGCCGTTGAGTTTTAAGCTAGCTAGCACAACACGCACAGTAAACAGGATCAAAACAGACAGAAACGGAGTTAACGTCGTTTACACTTTCTGCCCACAGACCTCGAAAGTTTGTCTCCTCCTCTCGATTTAAGTGTTGTGGCCCAAGTAGGGAGTCAGAGCCGAATAAGCCGATGAAGTGGGCAACTTTCCCGAAGAGCAGCTAGCCGCTCAATGCTAATACGTGAGCAACGCGGAAAGAGACGGTGAGTGGAAATCACACTGAAACCTTTACCCCGGATATATTGGGGCACGGAAATTCAGCAATAAAAAAAAAATATTTAAAACATTTTTTAAAAAAGATTATGTCAAATACACCTTGAATTTATGATGTGTTAGTCTAAATTTAAAAACAATAAGTCGACTTTTAGCACAAGAAAAAAATATTTTTAATTAAAAATTAAATCTAAGTATGACTGCAGTTGTAGTTAACGGTAATTTGAGTAATTCCCGATATAAATACCCAACCAACACGCACATGTGGCAGACAATAGAAGAGTAGCAGCCAGGGCTGGATTCACAAGAATGTGGGCCCCTGGGCTGGGGCCATTTTGGTGCCCAAACCACTGAGGGAAAATTATTTTACTAATGCAAATTAAAGTACATTAATAGGTAGTCTACACATCAGCAGGTGTGAATTGATGCATTGCAAGTTTAAAGGGGTAGGATTGTGTAAAATTTGCTTTTTGAGCTTTAGATCATGTTATAATGTTACTCCCTCATCAAAAACATACCTGGAGTGTTGCCTTGATTCTTTGCTTGAAAAGTAATTTAATCTCCCATGGGAACCATTCAGCTGCACAAAACGCCTGGGTGGACTTAGCATCAACTTCAGGCATTGCAGTTTCCAAGCTTCCGCCTTCAGGAGTGCCTATTCAGCTCCTTCAGACTAGTCACCAGCAATTAGCAAATACATGGTGGAACTGCGCATCTTCTGAGCTCATTACAGGAGCTACTTCTCAGTGCAACACTGGTAAAAACATTATTAAAGATTTAAAAGATGTTGATATGACTTCCTGAAGGCAGAGTTTTAGAAAGAGCAGGAGTTTTTAAAGAGACAAAGTTCCGGTTTCAATGCATTAAATCAGGAAGTACAATTTCTTTTAAGTCATATTGATATACAGCATTTTATAAGTACTGAAGGTAACAAGTCACTTGATGGGATAAATAAACCACCACACACAGGATACTATTGAAAATGGCATTTTACACTAAGTGCTTGTTGGACTTGCCCAAGGTAACAATGACACATCGATCCAAAGCTCCAACAAGTCAGCTGGAGAAAGGTTTTAAGATGTACGCCTCGTTATACATTCACAGATACGAAGGTGACATTAACTTAAAAGTAGGGCATCACTGGTAATTGTCAGAGTTCGAGTTCAGTTGACTGTTCAGGTCCAAAGTTGTTGCTTTTAGAAAAGTATGGCCGTGTTCCTTAAGGTCTCCATGTTATTTAGTTTTATTACTTTTGCATGCTTCTTGTGAAGCAGGACGGTGTTTACAGCAGTGTGTACAGGCGGATCACTTGCTCGGCTGTCTGGCTCTGGTCTGCTCTCTCATTCCCATACATTCGCTCTTTCAGGCTGAAAACGGAAGTTATTCCACGAAAATAACACAGGACGGCTCCTTTATTTACCATCCGTCTCCCCCGGTAGTTCTGGCTGAATAAGCTGATTCGGAGCGAAGTGAAGGCTGCAAACGTTGCTGTGCCGCTAGCTTTAACTGGTAGCGACAAATATTTACAAGCCGCCATCTTCTTAATTAAGGATCATTTGGAAATCCATGAAAACTTAAAAGCCCACTATGTTCGGAAGATAGCAATGTTCATAGTATTGCTTTATTTGCGTCTGAAATACGACTTTGTCTTTTCTAGCTGTCACAGTAACTCAATGCGGAAACAAGAAAGCCGGATTTCGCTCATGCGGATGTGACGTCAACGCCGTGCGTGCAAAGAGCCCACCGTGGTGTTTTCTTTATAAGTAATATATTTCAGACAAGTTGAATTATACAGTGGTTCATGAGTAAGTTTCCAGTGTTGAATATGTTTTTAACTGGTATTGTTAACGTTGTGCATTTTACCCAAGTTTAATGTTACAATTGCTAACTGCTGCCAACTGCTCATTGGGAGCTATTACTCTGTTGTATGTTTAGGGTTATTTATTGTATTTTATTTAATGTAAGGGGAAGAAGCCGCTGGACTGATAACTACCAACTTGATTTTTCTGTTTTGTTAGAATAAATACAGCGAACCTCAGTGTGCGTCATGAAGTCAACCGACTGGACCTGAGATGGACATAGAAGGGTTCTATGCTCGTACCAAGGAGCCCAATTTCATCTTCCACCCATAAGAAAATGAGTATTAAGTATTTCTATCTAAAAATCAAATTTCATAAGCAGAAACCACAGCTAAATCAGTAGTTGTCATTCACAATTTACAATAACAAATAGTCTTCAACAAACGCATTCAAGAATTTTTTCCCAAAGAAACAAAACCAAACATTTATTTTAATCTTAAAACATTTATTTTTGTAATAATTTGTCCTTTTTTTCCTTTTTGCATAAGTGCAAAAAATGCACCCAAAACAGCCACCTGAGGGAAGTCTACATCTTTAAATAAAAAACAAGCAAAGTGTACATTTATAGTACAAAATTCTCTTTTTTAAAAAAATTGCACAGTTTGTGTATAATATATATATATATATTTATATATATTATATATATTCATAATCTCCATTTTAAACAAACTTTAAAGGCTCAGAAAGTAAACAAAAATTCACCAAATGAAAAATAAAAACATTTTTTCCCTAGAATTTAAAGCTGAGAAAAATTTAAACCCTGTTTTTTTTCCATTTGCGTCCACCATAAATATACATATTTAAATGCAAGTCTCTTTACATATAAGTCTCTGTGCTAGTGTTTCACCAGACAATCAAAATTATTGCGAAGTAGTTTAGATCTACTATAAAACATGGGTGTAGGGGAAGGTGGGGGATAAAAGTTTCTTTCTGCTCAATATTTCTTAAATTATGCGAGAGAAAAAAAAGAAAGAAAAATATCTTTTAAACTCTTTAAAATTTTCTGGAGTCCCTGTTTTCATAAAAGATTTCTATCTCAAACTGTGTTATTTCAACATTCCTAACAAACAATCCAGTATTGCGTTGAGCAAGAACACGTATTTCCCTGACTTTTTTTTTTTTTTTTTTTTTGTGGTTTCTGAACTTTACACCATGCCACACCGCCACAGGGAGGCGGTCAGCGTCGATAGGGGTGGAAGCCCTGTACATTGTGGTTCTGCCCCCTGCCGAACGCGCTGGCGGCAGGCTGGGGAGCGGCGGCCGGCTGTGCTGTGGGGGCTCCGTACGAGGCGGCCGGCTGGCTGGGGTCTCCAAAGCTGTGGCCGAAGGCTGTCAGGTCCTGACCGTACGCTAAAAACAGAAAGATAATAGTAAGAACCTGGAGGAGGTTTAGCAAAACTCCTTTAAAACTGCTACGTAAAACCAAACAAAGCAAAAAATTTAAGGAAAAATCCACCATTCCCCCTCTTACAGCTATACAATTCCCTTTGTTAATAAAGTATTTTTGAATTTTAATTTTGTTGGAAGAAAATATTTTATAGCTACACCTTGCTTTAAAGGAAAAATTCATACTTTGCACTGTTTAGTACTTCTTTTGGATAATAACTGCTTCTTAAGCTGCATTCAGTCCAACCGTGATTTGGGCATCAGGGGCGTCTGAGTGAAGCGGATATCCCGCCCTCAAAAATTACAGCCAACAGACTGGTTAGTGCTCCGTTTGTGCCATTAAAATATTCGTTTGTGTTGCTTTGGTTTCTGAGATATTAAAGAAACATTTTTTTTAGGTCAGGCCCCCCATCTTGCTCCAAAACAAACCAAAGTGGGCTACTTTAGTACTTTGTTTGTGCTGCACGTTTGAAGCGTTTCGAGCATTCAACTCGCGTCCAATGCGGCAGACGCTGGAACGTTTGACGCCGGACGCGGAGAGTCAACCAATCAGAGAGACTCCACTACGTAACATAATGGCCTGCCGTTGGTTGGCGTTCTGCCGTTGGCATTCTGCTAGGAGATACAGACACCGATGCTAGTTAGAACGCCGGTCGTCAAACTGGCTCGGTCAGACGAAAATAGCGCTAAAGTGACGCTCGTCAGCGCCCCGCTAGGCTGTGAGTCGCAAACTCAACACCTCCGAATTATTTGGTGAATTCAAACACGGCGCAGAGGAGCCCGACGAAGACATTCTTCTGCTTCCAGTAAATAAAGGCCAAGGCGCTCTCTCAATATTTCATCCGCCATTGCTCAAAGTAACCAGTAGAGGGGGGAAAAAGTCAAGAGGCTCCCCCCCAATATCACCTGTCGTTCGCGGTGCGTCCAGAGCAAAAAATGTCAAGCGTCTGACTTCAAACTGCACGGTTCCAACTTGAGGCATTCTTGAGCGCAGCGTAGCTCAACACACAAACTCTTACCAAGTATTTTTAGTGTAATTTCTAGTGTGAGTGTCTTAGTATACTTGAAACAAGGCAAAACTAGCCTACAAGTAACTTTTCAGCAAGATATAGAGGCTTGTTTTAAGTACATATTTCCTTAATATTGATGAAAACAAACTTGTTTCATTGGTAGATTATTTCACTTGTGACATTTTCCCCATTTTTAAAACTTATTTGCCAAAAGAAAGTACTTTTTCATAAATATTAAGGAATTGTGTACTTAAAACAAACTCCTATTTCTTGCTGAAAAGTTACTTTTTAGTTAGTTTGAATTGTACCGAGATATTTTCTCTAGACCAAAATTACTTGGCAAGATTTTGTGTTTTTGCAATGAAGCGCTTAAAAAGTTGTTTATTGGTAATAAAAAAATATTTTTTGGTGTTTGGAGAAATGAGTTGGTTCAAAAACCTCCAGATTAAGTCACATTCAAGGATACTACACCTTTATTTAGCAGTACATTAAGCAATTAAGTTATTAGCTGATTGATTAGTTGGGCTATCAGCTCTGGTTGCCCGCCTGCATTGAGCAGCTTAACGGACTACAATAAGTAGCTATAAAACTGCCTGTTTTATGACCAGAAATTTTTCCAAAGTAACCAATTTTGTTTCTTGTCATAGAGGGGAAGTGTAAAAGCTCTCTTTCAGCCAGCTGATCAACGGTGCACAGCAACAAGAGGGTAAAGGGGTTGGACACAAACTCCACAAAGGTTTATCTGCCATGCGTTTTGTAGCCTCAGAAATGAGGCTTGATCTGTTATTTTCTGATCATTATGTCAGTTCAACATGCAGATGCTTGTACAGCCTGAGAAGCAAACAAACTAATACATGGTGCTTTAAGGTGGGTCTGGTTTTTCCACACACCACCACTGCTGATCGAGCTTTTCTGATCAGTACATCACAACATGCAAAAGATCATGCGGTTCTAAATTTAAGGTTGTAATTTTAGAGCCTCGTAAGGATCAGTATGATACATATTTTTGGTAAATAAAACCTAATTTATTGAAAAATATACAGTTGCAGATCCGTTAAAAAAAACCCTGACAGATTTCTGCAGTTTTTACCGTTTTGTCACAAATGTTTCTAATGAAAAGCATTTTAAAGAACATGAGGAAAAACAAAAAGCAGTTTTCAAATGACTGTTTCAAAAAAGCTATCCAAACCAACATGGCCATATGAGAACAAGAAACTCCTATAAAATGATGAATCTACTGAATAACCAAATGCTAGTTTCTGTTTTGCAAGTAACACACCTATAGTAAAACCTGCCTGACGACATGAAGTAGGTTAAAAGGTCTCAAACAATAACATGCCCTGTTCTAAAGAAATTCAAGAAAAGATGAGGAACAAAGCCACTTTTAGAGGTGACCTATTATGTTTCCTTGAACAGCTTAGGTTACATCTATTGACAATACAAATCATGTTAATTTTTTCACAGATAACGAGACTTTACCCGATTGAGTATTTTAAGCTTCTTTCAGCTGTTTTAAGGTGTCTTGTCACTGCTAGCCACGCCCCAACTCAATGTTTACACTCATTTAGTGTAAAACGGCTGCAAACAGGTGCACAATTATACAACCGTACATCTTTGAAAAGCAGAAGTAGAGCCTCCTGCACAAACAACGGGAATGCAGCAAGTGGTTTCTGGATGGCAAGTCGACAACAAAACACTCGTCTTTTCTAGCACCCATTGTTCAGTGCATACAGCGGTAAAAGCAGCTGACCAAATGTGCTGGAGCTCAGCTTCAGTTGCTAGGTTACGAGGTTTGGTTTGACTGAGGTTGCCAGGTCTGGTGGTCAATACTTTTTCACTGGGCACTATATTGTTCTGGATGGCTTTAAATCACCATCTAAAGACAGCATTTTGTATTTATTCAGGTAATCTCTGTCTCATTTCCAAAATGTCTGAAACATTTTTAAAACAAGAAAAAAAAAAAGAAAAAAAAAGGAGATTTCTGTAAGAGGGAAAAACCTTTCAACTTCACTGGAGGTATGACCAGAGGTGATTATGTTTTTAAACAAATTATTCCATCTCTTTGCCTGATTAATTATTCATTTTACCCCCAAAAACGGTTTCTATTTATGTAGAGGAGTAGTGCCTAACTTATTTTCATTTTGGGCAAAATCAGAATCAAGAATTTCCTCAAAGGGCCGGATGTTTGTTATAGCAAAATGTGTTGATAAAACAACACACTAATAAGCTGATAAATATTAATAAATATCCTTTTCTGCATTACATCAGTAGTTCTTGAAATGAAATATTGAACATATTTTCACATTGATGTTATTTGACAATATACACATAAAACTGCTTTAATTTGATTGATAAAATAACATTTAAGCACATTTTTTTGACTTGAAAGATTCTCTAGGGTCACATAAACGGTTTTGAGTTTGACATGTGATGTAGAGCTGTTAATATTTTTATTTTAAAATAACCTAAACATTTAAAAAAGGTGGATTTTTCCCAAAATTGTCAAAAATTGTATTTTAATGAGATATTTCATGTAGAAAGTTTCACCTAAATTAGAGCAATAAGTTTGTTTTGTTTTTTTTTTTGCTGTTTTGATGTAAAATGTGTGGAGTGTCTTGTATAGTATGCATAACATTTCTAATTGATTTAGGCACTGGATGGCACCATTTCCCTGCAAAAACAGAAGGGAAACACAGGAACTACTAAGAAAGGAAACTCCCTGAGGAGATGGTTCAGACCTAGGCCTGAATGTCAGCTTTGGTTCCCAAATTGGTGGCCAGATTTTCAGATTTTAGGTATTTTCCTGTCCTGGCAGCATCCAGTTCAAAACAAGAGTGAAGCTATCAAAACATTTCTAAAAAAGATCTAAACAACTTGAGTGGAAAGATGAGGGAGAGAAAAAGAGAGGAAGAAATGCACAAATAGAAGAATACAAGACTTTGTTTTTTTTTTTTTTGTTTTTTTTTGGAAGAATGATCCCAACAGGACCATCAGAGAGAGAAGAATCTGTGAGAAACTCAGATTTACTGGTATGCTGGTCTCCTTTCAATCTTCTTTCCTTTCTCACCCCTTTAGCTACAATTAGAGACAGTAGATGGGGGAAAAACGATGGGTGAATGGACTGCTGATGCATAGACAACTGAACCATGAACAAAATCTCTGACAATTAGATCATCCTTTTAGAAATCAGCAAAGCAATGCAGACAGTCAACAACAAAAAAGGAGGACATGTTCATCTTGGTATAGTCAAACCACAGCCACTGATTTGAGCTAAACTAGCCAATTCGATGTAAATGTCTTTCAAATCCAGCCAGCTGTCATGTCAACGATAGCCGGGCTTAACTATACAAGAAGGCACGCGGTAATTTGTATGTACATGCAAAAATGTACATGCAAAATACAACACACACAAAGCCAAACAATCAAGCTGCAGCTCTGTAAGAACTAAAGTAGTGAAGAAAATAAATGCTTCTTTTTGTTGGAGAAGACAATGCTGGCACCTACCTGCACTATATCCTCCCTGCTCATCCTGACCATAACTGTGAGAAGGACGCGTTGGTCCGTAGGCAGAGGGGTCCTGAGGGTAGTTACCCAGGCCTATCAGGGAGATGAGGAGACCAGGTTGACTGAACCCAGATTGTGCTGGCTGACTACCTTATTATAGTTCCCTCACTGACTGTGTACATCTATGCTCACTCACTGGCTCCGCGTTTTACTCTGCTCTACCTTTCTGCATCGTCCGCTGGTTAAGAAGGACTGAAAATCATGCCAAAACTAAGTGCTCGGGGTCGCTATCTAAATAAATATCTTACGTTAAAGATAAATGTTTAAGGTTTTACTGTGAATAGCCAGTGGGAAATTATCTTTGTGTGGTTTCATTTCAAATTTATCTGTTTTAGGCATTTGAAAAAACTGCAGTTTACAATGCAAATGCTTGTCATGACGTATTTCTACCACTTGGGGGCAGGCTAACGTACATTCAACAAGACTTTGAGCTTCTTTTTGCCTGTTTGTGCAGCTTTTTACCCTTCCACACTTACAGAAAACATCAATTATAATAAACCAGGCTGTAATTTAGATAAAAAATATCAAACTGTTCACTGCAGCTGTAAAATGTGTTCTTGATAAAGCAACTTTCTTCATAAACAAGATTGTTCATTTGGCTTGAAATGACACGCATAGAAATCTTTCTGTGATTTTCTCTACAGATTAATCTAAACACCTTAAATAATTAATGTTTGTAGCTAAAATTAGATTTAACAAATTACCTGCATTTCAGTATATTTGAACCTAAATTAAACATTAATTTATCTCAGTAATTTAATTTAAAATGAAATATTATATCGATTTTACATGCAAAGTGAGGTATTTCCCGTTTTTAACTAAAAAATTTTTAGGATTATGGCTCAAAGCAAATGAAAACTTAAACTTCAGTTTCTCAGAAAATGTGATAATTATTGCCAAAACAATCATGGGCTGTTCCTGTGACTAACAGACAGTCCTTGACTCTCTCCACAAAGAAGTTAAGGTGCAAATGGTTGTTGCTAAGAAGGCTCACCATTTACAGAATGCTTGAAAGCATGTCAATTGAAAGTTGAGTGGAAGGAAAAAATGTGATAAAATGTCAACACTCAACAGAGGTAACTGCAGGCTTGAGAAGATTGTGAACGAAAACCCATTCAATAGTTCGTGTGAGATTCAAACCCTTGAATCAAATCGACTTACAAGATACTAGGAATATTTATTTCTTTGTGTTAAAGGGGCGACATTATCTACTTTTCAGGCACGTAGTGCCATCTGAAAGCTGTTATAAAAAAGTTGTACATCAATCAAACATGAAGGAATTTGACTTTGCAATTTAATGCCTTGAAATTGGGCCTCTGTCTCTTTAAGAAGCTCCTACTCTTTCTCCGCCTCCAGGAAGTCATCACAACGTTCCTCCATTTCTGCGCTGAGAAGTAGCTTTTATAAAATATTATTAATTTTAAAAATAACACTGAGTTCATTTTCAGATTTTTAAATGTCTAAACTTATCAATTATATTCTAATTTATTAACATTGTGAGAAAAATATCCAAGAGTTAGTCAAAATTGACTATTTGGGATCTCTGTAGAGATTAATTTAGATTTGATCTTAATCCCTATTACCCTATTAATTAAAAAAAAGGTAAGATGTGGTAATGGGTGAGCATTTGGCCAATATTAACTTGACCAAAAACAAGGGAAAAGTATCTGGTCTGTTGCCAAACAGACCAGATACTGGTCTGTTCTTTCATAAACAGTTAACATGAATGTTTAGTGAGTAAATATGTGTAAAATTGGAAAAACACTAAAAATAAAATGAAGAACTCATTCAAGGAGGTTTTAAACTCTTATTTAGGGATTTCGTTGCTGAAAATATTTAACATGCATCCCCACTGGCTTAATCCTGACTAAACCTTCATCACTTCTCCTGAGCCAAACACAAACTAAACAAAACCCTTACAAATAAATAATGTTAGCTCCACTGCTAGCTACTCTTTTCTACAAACGGTTAAGGACTTAACATCAACAGCACCACATCACACAAAAAGTCTAGTAGTTTCTACCGGGTCTGCAAACATTTGAAGCAAAAAAGGTGAATGGGACGCCCAGCACAAGCAGGAAACACTGAACAAGATGGACACCTGCCATGACTGACAGCGGTCACATGACTGCTCCAAACATGAACTCAGCAGATTCAAGCAGCTGAAAGCCAAGAGTGAAAACAGACAGAAAACCGAAGCTTCTTCTACATTAATGTCTTTTATCCGGCTGCGTTTATGTCACTATGGTTGTTTTCACTGCATTTCCGTTTATTTTAAAGCTGAATAAATGTTGGATTTTCAGGTAACTACAGCTACTGCATTGTCGTCTTTAAAAAAGAAAATAATCAAGAAGTAGGGATTTTAATTCCCTATATATCTGCATAAATGCTTACTGTAATGTAAGCAGTTTACTACTTTATAAAAGATTAATGTAACTTTCCATCCCACAACTCTACACGTCTAGCAAAAATTTTAATTTTTATAGATACACCAATTGGCCAGAAATTAGATCCTTGTTCATTAGAAATATCAAAACTAAAATTTCCCACAGTTTTCAGTCTATAAATGCATCACAATATGTGCTTTGAAGCTCTTTTTAAGCTTTTGAAATTTAATTTGCTTTGATAAATGCATAAATGAGGAGAACCTTGGAATTTTGGTTCAAAACTAGTACCTCTAATCCAAAAATCTGCAACTTTTTAATTTCAGACCAGTAAAATAAAACTTGGTTAGAGCTGCAAATGTCACGACTTTTTAAAAAAAGATAACTTGCAATTTTAGAAATTTGTTGTCATTTTTAAAGAGCTACCATTTTACTTCTATTTTTAAGGTTTGAAATAAAGGTAAACACACAATTTAGCAATTTTTTTTCTGTGGGATAGAAAATTATAAGAAAATCAAAAAGCACAGATTACACAGATTTAGCTTTACCCGATACAAATTCTGCAAAAAATAAAACATAAGAAAATTAAGTGTACGTTAATGCTATGTTGCTAATTTATTGCATTTTAGGCAATATAACGTTTATTTTCTCATTTAAACAGAACAGAATAGTTATTTGCATGTTTAATACATTTCCAATGTTGCATAAAAAGGCATAAATGGCTAAATAAAAAATCTCTAGAAGGTGCCAAATTTTTTATCTGATTAAATCATCAAAATAATCGATTACCAGAATAATAATTCCAGCCCTATACTTTGCTAAGAAAGCGAAATTAATCAGAAATTTTTTTTTAAAAAAAAGGTGACATTGTCATGCAAGTGCCCTTCTAAAACAACCATGCCAAGATTAGGGTTAGAGAGGAAGAAGGTGGAAGAGTTAATATAAAAAGTGGTAGAATTGGGATCAAATCACAAATCCAGCACACAGAGCATGAAGAAGCCCTTAAAAAAACAAAAACAAACAAAACACACTGCAAGGCAGGATGATCTAATTCAAACCCAACTAAGACCTACCAATCTTTAAAAACCAAAGCACTGCCCAGCTGTGACAGAAATTATTGCCGAGGACTCCTGGAAAACGTCAGCAGCGTCTCCACAGCAGAGCCAGAGGTGTTCATGTACGCAGAAAGCATGTATGGATGTCCAAGCTAAATGGGACCAAAGAGCAAGCTCCTGCTGCTGTAATGAACTCAGATGTTGCACCAGGTTGGAGTGTATTTGGGAAGATGTGCAGGACTCAAAGGAATGATTAAAAACACAACAATAAATCAAAAAGGTACAGAAAACGTGCAGGACACTCCCTTCCTTCCTTCAGGCTTTTCTTACCATACTGGCTGTAAGGAAAATCAGGCTGCCCTGTGGGAGCCTTGCTCAAGTCCTGAGTTGGCGTGGTTGCGGGGGCAAAGCCCAGCGTTGCCGTTCCCGGTGTGGTGGGAGGAGGAGGAACCTGCGGAGCGTACTGGTCTGCCTGGGGTGTGCCGAAACTGTAACCTGTAGGAGAAGATCAGACAACCGCAGTGAGCCGCCTACAGAGAGCCGTTTGTTTCAATGTAAACAAACATCTCCAGTTAAATAAACCTGGAAGGAAACAAATAATAGACCATTTTATTCTGAAGTTTTATCCCAGGATACTTCCAAAGAGAATTCACACATCAATACGTTTTAAATAATTAATTCTCTGGTTTGTTGGAGTTATTTTAAAGATTTGTTGAACATCATTTACAAAACATTAACATAACTACCATCAAAAACACGTGCCAACATGAGCTGGGTTCGTAAACTTTTCCTAACTCCCAGGTAGGTTTTTCATAACTTTTCTAGCACCAGATTTTAGAGATAAAAAACAATAAAATATACTAAAAAAGAGAAAAAAAGAGTTTCTATTCACTATTAGGTACAATTTATTACTGAAATGTCTCACACTCTGTACACCTGACTGGACTGAGAATTACTAATACATAAATAAAAAAAAAACCTCTCCAATTTCAATACCATTAAAGTAAAAAATATAAGCCAATATTTATTTCATTTACAAAAATCAAAAAGTCACTATTAAAAATAACACAAACAATCCAAATAAATAGTATTGAGGTAAATAATGTTCCTGCTCAGAGTAAATGCTTCAACACAATATAAAAAGGAAATTAGAAACAAATATCCCAAAAAAATACTGTTTTCTGGCATTTAGCAAGTAGAAATAATTTTTGTGATTATTATTGAAGTAAAACAATAAAAGTTTGGTCTGATTTAACTTCAAACTGTGAAAAAAGTGCCTTTTTATTAGGTGTATGAAAGTATCTGGTTTCAACTGTAAAAATAATTTTCAAAATTTAGGCTTTTAGTAATACGTTAGATAATTGCACTTTATTACAAAACTGATTGCTTGATTATCAAGCACCTTGAAAACCTTGAGAGCACTGAAATTCAAGCTTTTCAAGGATTTCCAGCACAGGTACGAACCCTGTGCGAGTCAGTAATCCTTTATGGTTATTCCAGCTGCATTTAATTCATTTCTGAGTCTGCAAGTCATGCTGTCCTCTGATAGGACGAAGGTTACTCCTTTACAGCAGCTTAACACACACCCTCCTTCACTCTCACGGTTTAACAAGTAATAAAACGTTCTGGTCCAAAATTATTCAAATATGACTTTAAATCTACAAAAACACAATAAAAAGTAAGGCTATAAAATTTTATATACAAAGTTGAAACCAAAGTGGAAAAGTTTTATTGAGAAAAACTAAATGCATCCCGTAAGTCAACAGTTTGTAGAGCAACATTTAGCAGAAAAATACTTGAATTTCTGTGTGACTTTATCAGCCTCACACATCGTGAAGGAGTTTTGACTCAGATTATATGCAGTCAGGACATAAAAACTGTTTTAACAAATATGCAAAAAAATTACTTATGTTTTTTGTATATTTGTTATAAGTGTCGCCATGTTGTAACAGTTAATATGTGAAAAGATCGATCTCCTCCACCTCCTTCCTGACTACGGAGAATTAATCAATCGCCTTCTGAAGAAATACACCACTGACCAAAATCAGCCAATCAGAGCCAGGAGGGTCTTAACGCTGTAAATCAACCTCATGTACTCGCTGCTCTACGTGGTAATGGTGAGAAACAACTTAAAGTCATAGGAATACTGTTTATCCACCGTCATCGGTGGCCATGCTACGTAGCCTGAGCATTCACAACAGGCTATGTTAGCTGCAGCATAGCAGAGCGAAAAGGAGAGATGAGCAGCTCCACACGGAGGGTGATTGACAGCGCTAAGACCCTCCTCCTGGCTCTGATTGGTTGTTTCTAGAGAGGAGCTCGATTTTTCACAGGTTGTCTTAAACTATCAGTTTCAACAAATATGTAAAGACATTTTTATAAAAGTTGCAGCTTTAAGGTTAGACTTGGTAAGCGACTTAGTAGCTCAGATCACTTTATTATGTGCTCACTAGATTAAACGCTACAACTGAAAGAGGGTAAACTGTATTTGATTTATTTAAAATGACACATCCAATCCATCTGCTGGCTTATCTTCTCCAGAAAAACGACTCCGACCACATCAGTTTATACAAAATTCCTGCATAAAATCCCCTTGAAATGATGCTATCAGAGTAAGTAATCGTTGTGAATGAAGGACTGACCGAACTGAGGTGCTGTGCTGTAGCCCTGCTGAGGGTAGCCCTGAGGTGCTGCGAAGCTGCCGGCCGGCGTGGTGACCAGGAATGCGTTAAAGGGTGACGGAGGTTGCGTGGGGGTTCCCCGGCCTGCTGAAAGCGAAGGTACATACCCACCTGCTCAAACAAAGAAAGCATCCATCAATTACTCAATGGAGAAACTTTCTTTTTTAATCACGATTTGACTTGTTTTCATTTATCGACTCAACAGTAACTCTGACAAACATATTGACTGGTTACCAGTATCATAACACACAACCGTCATCATTTTTCAGCTTTTCATGTTTCCATCTTTTTCTCATCAAAAAGTGACTGAAGTTTTCACTGGCTGCATGGTGGACAGGGTTCTACTACGCTGTCCCTCCCCCACATGTTGCTGCACACTGAAATTCAGCTGGATGACAGAAGCTTACAACATGTTTCCCTACTTTAAAGCGAAGAAAAGATGTTTTGAAAATAACTCGGATTAGGAAAAATAGTCAGTCATGACTGGAGAAGGGTTAAATTAATTTTTTTTTTTTTAAGAAAATAAACATTTTGTTACCTAAAATGCAATAACGTACCATTTCTTTTAGCGTACACTTGATCATTTGTAGCAAAAGACACATCTGCAGCTAAAAAAATACTTCTAGGCTTTTGATCTTTTAATTCTTTTTTCAAGTAATCAATTCATATTTTGATAGCAAAAGGTGGTTAAGAGATTTTTTTTCCCCAGAATTTGATCCAGGCGAAGCAAAAAACTGCCACTAGAGTAGTAAAACATTTACAGGCAAAGAAGGGTTTGGTTTTTCTTTTTTACATATGTATATATCTTAAATGCAAAATAAATATATTTGTGTTTAGTTCTGACTCAGTCCTGCTCCGAGTACGCCATTTTTCAGCCGATTTACTACAGTTAGCAATTAGTTAAACTAGTTTTAATCACAATTAATTCATTTCAGTTTATTGTAAAGCCCATAATATCATTACTGAAGGTTACCATACAACAGCTTTTATTTGTGTTTTAATAACTTAAGCTACAGCAGCATCTGAAAGCTGAGTTTTCTGACAGGTCGACACTCCAGCGACCCCCGCAGGTTGACCTGCAGGCTGACATGAAGTCAAGCCTGACCAACAGCAGAGTGACGCCGGAAACATTCAACCCCGCCATCTGGCTCAAGTAGTAAATTATCAGCAGCCTCAGCCATTATGAATCAGTGATAACATGCAGTGCTAGACTGTCAGCAGCACGATGGCCACAGTGCTTCAGCCCCGTTTCTGCCACGTGAGCGTTTCCAGATAAGCACATGATCACACAGCCACACCACATCTATCAGCAATCTCACAGCCAGCCAGCATGCAGAAAACTTAAGGAAGGGTCCGTCAGTAGAGGAGCTGGTACCCACCTATAGGCTGGCCGGCAGCGGACACCCACACTCCTTCAGGAAGAGAAAAAAGCCACAGTTTAAAACCGACCCAGAAAAGGTAAAATGTTACAGTTTAAACAAGGACTAATTTACATAAACTAGGTTCATGTTTAAAGGTGACCTGTTATGCTTTCTGCATGGTAAACTTGTCTTTTCCAGCAGTCATTATACAGCGAATACAGTGGTAAAACTAGCTGAGCAAACGTGCTGGAACTCTGCTTGGGTTGCCAGGTAACAGGCAGAGATCCGCTGATGTTGCTAGGTAACGGCACAGTGCCCATTTATTGTGACTTATCGAGAGGTTTCTGAAATGGCTCACTTTCCAAAGACCAAAATACTTTAACTTAAAGCCAAAAAGCACGTAGGTACATATTTTTAAGCTTAGGAAGTTTTTAGAAGCAATTGAGACCCAAGTGGAAGAACAAAAACATGCAAAATGTGAATTATGCTTAACAGGTTACCTTTAAAGTTCAAGGCAATGAGAGCAAGGACTAATCTACATAAACTGGATTAATGTTTAAAGGTGACCTATTATGCTTCTTTGAACTGCTTAGAATAGGTCTATGTGTGATAAAAAAAAACATGTTTTTTTTTTTTTGCATAAAATTATTCTTAGATAATGATATTTTAGTCTACTCAATATTTTGATCTCCTTTTAGAATGAGTTGTTTAGGGCCTCTAGCCACTTTAAATCTGAACAAGTTGATGCTGGCCACGCCCCCCAACTCAACATTTACACATTTGTGAAAATGTCTGCAAACAAATCAATCAGTCAAGTTTATTTGTGAAGCACATTTCAGCAAGGCAGGTGAAAGTGCTTTACATAAAGAAAATTATAAAGAAAACACCATACAGTCCACAGTTGAACAAACTTTACATTTTGATGAGTGCCATCACTAAAAATCATACAGATGTGTAATTATACAACTGAATCTTTGAATTGCAGAAGTGGAACCTCCTGCACAACTAACAAGAATGCAGCAATTTCGGATGGCAAGTCTACAATAAAACTACTGTCTTTTCCTGCAGCCAATCAAACGTGCTGGAACTCTGCTTGGGTTGCTAGGTAACGGGGAGAGTTCTGCTGATGTTGCTAGGTAACGGGCAGAGTTCCACTGATGTTGCTAGTTAACCACGCATTGCCCATTAATTATGACTTATTGGGAGGTTTTTGAAACGGCTCACTTTCCAAAGACCAAACTACTTTAGCTTACAACCAAATAACATCTGGGTGTTTTTGTTTCTAAGCGGATGGGCCGTTTTTAGAAGCAGCCGAGAAGTACAAATATGTGCAAAATATGAATTTTGCCTAACAGGTCCCCTTTAAAGTTCAAGGTAACAAGAACAAGTGCTAATCTACATAAACTGGGTTAATATTTACCCAGAACATGTTCCATATCTACACAGGTTGTTGCTCGTTTCACTCTGGGACTCGGTCCCACTCACCCTGTGGGCCGTAAGCCTGTTGCCAGCCTGGGGCCGGCTGTGCTGTCCAACCATTAGCTGCAGTCAAAATCCCCCTGGGAGCCCACTGGCCAGGACCAAGCTGGCCAGGAGCTTTGTTGTCACGAGGTTCTGCCTTCTTTACTTCCACCTGGATGAAGGACAAGAAGGGCACATTTGGCAACACCTGTAAACGGGTCAAATAAATCCTTCACCTGCCCTATCTGTGATGCTTACGCTTAACGTTTTGGGCCAGTTTAAAATCTTTCACTTTATGTTTATTGGATTAATGTGGGGGAGCTACTTAGATTACATTTAAAGTGTAGCCACAAGAGCTGCACAACTATGTGTCTCAGGTACTTGTTACACAATTAAGTCATTCAATGATTGTACTTTTAAAACATTTTGGCTCCAGATCTTAAAATGTACCCGAGAAACATAGATTTATGTATTTATTTGTTATCAATTGCCCTATGTAAGATCAATACATTCTAATGTAATGTCATGACTTACCTTTCTTCAGCTAATGCTTAAAAAAGGATCTAATTTATCAAATTTATTTGGAGTAAGTTTTGGAGCGTTAATGGATGTAAAGAGAAAGTTGTGTCTTGGTTCTAACAGGATAAACAGTAAACATGCAGATTGTACAAATGAACAGTTTTTTTTTTGTTTTTTTTAAGTCAACATAAAACAGAATCTTCATACTGTGTCAAAAAAGATAGTAATTGATCCCAATTGAAAAATTAGCTCCAGTTATGTGTTGTTCCACTAACTACGCTAGCAGCTAACCAGAGCAAAGAAGCAGGTTGAGACCAAGCGGAGCCAACCAGAAATAGACTGAAGGGTTGACTTATTGGGGTCACCTTGCAGGAGGAAAACGAATAGCAAATTCCTCCCCGCTTTAAGGTGTTACCACCTTCCCCAGCTTCCCGTCTTCTTTCTCTGTTGACCTAATTACATGCACATGTTTCCAGCAGTGGCCCTCGCCGCCGCCGGCTGCTACCTGAGCATTTTCTCCCCATGGGCGCCGCAGCTACAAGTGATGGATACCATGACTTCTGCGTGGTCCCCAACAGCAGAACTGGGATTTCTTCCACAGTTTGATGTGCTCCAGTTTCTAATTTTGTAACTTATATCTCCCAGGCTCCCTCTAGTCCCGGCGTAAAGTCAAGTCAAGAACAATGGATTAAGTCGAGCCGCGATTCCTGTAGGAAACGAGGGCAAAGTCGAGGCGAGCGGGTACCAAAGGTACGCGCACAGGTTGGGCTGAATCATTAACCGACTAAACGGGTTTCAACTCATCTTTGTAATGTTATAATCAGCAAAGCTTAATGTCTCATTACTTGGCAATAAAAAGCCTGTTCAGGTTTTTACTCGTCTTCCTGGGGAGGTTTTTCAAATTAAAAGCAGCTGTGACCCATTAGGTCAAGTTATTTAAAGAACAAAACAACTGTCTTTATTAAATTCCTTTCAACTTTTCACTGATGTCACAATCCTGAGCCTATAAAATCTCTGTCCAATCTATATCAGGGTTTCTCCAGGTTTTACCAACTCAAATTTAAGACTTTTTATGACCAGAATTTAAGACATGTATCACAACAGAAATGGACTAAAGAAATGGCAACAGAAGAGACCCAGTGGCAAAGACTAACTGCTGATAAATTTTCAATTACACATAATGGCTGTAAAAAAGCTGGCTAGCGTTACTCTTGCTAGCAAGCTAGTTAGCTAACAAGAGTATATTAGCAGCTAGCTACAAGTAGCAGCAACTGCCTTCAATCATAGAACACAACAAATGCAGACAAATTTATGCATAACGGTAAAGTCCTGCAAGAAAAAAAACTACATAGAATCAGATTAAAAAGTCTAAACATATTTAAGTCCAACTTATTGATTTTCAATTAATTTAAGACATTTTAAGGCCTTCATTTTAAATGCATTAATTTAAATTTTTTTAAGGATGCCCACAGAAATCCTTCTATTTATTCAAATGCAACTTATATATTTCCAGATAATATGTGCTATGAGCTGTTGTAGAGGACTATAAATGATAAAAATAGACATTAAAACTCTGTATGCATGTGGCATGTTCTTATTCAAGTAGGTTTACAAAATGGGAGAAGATGGCAACCAGTAGCATAAACTGGATTTACATAATTTCTGTTTGTACTGAATACTCTCAAACAGTTCCTCAAAAGGGTTTATTACATTAATAATAGTTGAGAAAGTTTTTTTTTTTTACATGTTTAATCCATTTTGTTCTGTAATGCTAAAGGGAACTGTGCATTTGGTTTATGACATTTTTTAAATAAATCCCAATTATATTTTCAGTTTGTATTTAAGCAGAAGTTATCTTAGAAAACTTTAATGATCAAATCTGTTAAACATTCGCTTATTCGCACTGAGAAATAATCTCAGCCAAGCAAATAAACTTTTAGTTTTTAGTTATGTTAACAGCTACAACAGCATTTTTAAATACAACTTGAATTGTGCCAGAATATAAAATGGTACAGATGTGGACAAATTATAATTTATTGTATTAGCATAACATCACAATGAGAATTTAACTGTGGATGTTTTGAAATATTCAGAGTGAGATTTTGCTGCTGTAATAAAAACTGAACTTTACTCAAGGTTTTGTTCACATCTAGTAAATTAAACTGACTTTCACAACATTTCTGTTTTTGCATCCCTAATGTCATGCAAAAACAAAGTTTATCAATGCTCCATAATACTTACTGTTGTTTGTATTAAGGCAGAAAATTAGGCTAACTTTTTTAATTAGACCAAATGTAACTAAATTAACACCAATGATTCAAGAGCTGCAAGGAAACCGACATGTTTGGAGCAAATATCAGATATGTTTTGATTAAAACTTGCCAATTTTGTGGGTGGGTTTTACTCAGCTGAGGCAGCAGCTGGTGGTGTTTACTACACACACTGAGCCGACACACACTGTGCCAAAAAGGTTGTGAAGAGTGTTCGAATGCGACACCACCAACAGAGTGTTGTTTCTGCCTGTATGAGCAGCTTACCTGCCTCTATCTGAAACGCCTTGCAACGAGTGCAGTAAACTCCATCCATCTGGAGAACCCAGCAAGCTAAACAAACACCCAGAAGTGATATGCAAATATCTTTTTTTTTGCCTGGCGCTTCACACTTTCCTTTTTGCTTTTTCCGACAGCTAACAGACACAGTATGGAGATTCGACTGAGGTCACCGAGTTGAACTTTTTCAAAAAGAAAAAAAAAAATAAATTAAAAAATAAAAACATGTTGACATGTAAGTGACCTGCCAACAAAACATTAGAAAACAGACAAAAGAAAGAATGAAGAAATAAAGAAAACAGAACTGATTAGACCAATCCTTTAGGTGATAAATGGTATTTTAAACTACTTGAATTGGAAATAATTTTCCACTGCAAGCCAGAAAAATATGATAAATTTAAGAAATTTTGGTTAAATCTACTGGAGACACTCTAAAGGAGTGGTCAGTTTAAACAAAGCCTTGGGCGACAATTAAATCCACACAGAAGCCGATAAGTTGTTAAGTGGTGCCAATATTCTTGTTATTTTAGGATGTTAAATGATGCATTTAAGCTGCTGATGAAAATTCTGACAATCATCATCAGAGCACATCGCCCAAGCCTCTGTTCGATCTTAAGGGTAAAATAAAACTACAACTACACACTTTTTTGCCCATGATGTCGTGAAAATGCATGTTGACAGCCTGGTCCACTGATTGTTCGGCCTCGAAAGTAATAAATCCAAAACCTAGCCAACGACCAAGAGTGAATCAAGGTAGCAGGGGGTTGTGACAACACAAGATGAAGAACAGTATTGGGCTTCAGCAGATTGAGGATCCGTCAAGGATGAGCAAGAGGCTCCTGGGGTTCGGATGACGTCGCAGACTTGCAGAGCAACACAAATCCAAGACTAAAGCCTGGGGGGATTGAAGGAAACCTTTTTCTTTAGCAATACTTGGTGAAATGAACAATTATGAACAGCTTACATTTTAAACATGAAGGATGATGGGTGAGGATCATTACAAAATGAGGTCGGTCAGTAAGGTCAATTTTCCACCTAAATAATAAATTGCAGTATTGTTAAATATTGTTAGTGCCGTTTCATCCAAACCCCACCTTGATCTGTCCCCAGGTATATTGCTGTGGAGCACACACTCGCAGCAGCCATTGTTAATGCATCACAAAAACATGGAGTAACACAAATTGTAGAATGCCTAAAGCTTTCTCCGAGCTTTCCCAAATTCAGTATTTTTTTTACTTTTGAGTCTGCCAGGATAAGCCTAAAAAAAAACGGACATTCGCAAAACTGCTTACAAAGGTAACACAAAGATACAGGTCGTAGCGTTTTCCCCTCGCCGATCCGTTTATTTATTTCGCTCAAAGGGTTTCACGGGGAATACACAAAGTGCACCAAGAAGAATCGAGTTCAAAGTCAAACTTTTTGGGAACACCAACCTCTCAATGAACTACTTCAAAACTTCTCTACAGAGTGTTAACAAGCTGCAGTGATCTACTTTTCAATCTGATTATCTTTGGGTTCTGGCAGAACTGGGTTGAGAGCACATCTCCACTTGGGGACCTAACCTGGATCCAATTAAACGTCCTACGAGACGATTTCAGAGACCTCTAGTGCAACGCCAGGCGTTCCCCCGCCTTATGCTCTACCGCTATTAATAACATCTGTCAATGACCCGTCCCCAACCTAAATTTACAACCACGCTGGCACCATTAAGAAGTTTGAAATATCTTGGTTGCACTCAAACTGGAATGGCAGAAAATGGTTTCTAAAATGTTGGTTATGTGTGTGTATATATATATATATATATATATTTTTTTTTTTATATATATATATAATGGGGTTTTATTTTAACAATGTTATCAATGTGAAGTTTGTCAAAATTTGTTTATTCTTTGAATTTATTTTGTTTAGTCAACATTTATTTTCTTTTTCCACTGCTCTTGGCGGTGGTTACCGTAGCAACCTGTAACTGCCACTTTTTCAGGTGTCTGTAACTGTGGTATGTATTAGAATTAGCTCTGCGTTTTCTTTACAAGTATTATATTTTAACATGTATTTTAGATAAAATTAATAATGCAGTGTTTCATGAGTAAATTTGCTATGTTTTGTATATATTTTTAACTGCCATCATTATTAATGTTGCCCATTTTAGCCATGTTTAATGTTACAATGATAACTGCTGCCAACTTCTCATTGGGAGCTATTGTTTTGCATGTTTTAAGGTTATTTATTGCATTTTTTATATTATATTACATAGAAAGGTTACATATTACACCTGGAGTGAAAATTATTGATCCCCTTAAGGGACACAGGTGATTTTTTTTCTTTTGTATTCCTTCACAGTGATAAATATCAATTTAAACTTGCACTTATATATACTTCTTAACTCTTTGGTGCAGGAATTCAATTTATTAACTGCATGTTTGTGAAATATATTTCGGTATAGATGGGACTCCACATGAAAACTGCCTGTTATTAACCATTCAGACAACCAAACCTGTCAGATGGCGACAGTACTCCATGAAAATAACTCCAATAGTCCAAATAGTTTGGATTTTTCTTTCTTTCAAGCTTGCTTGCTTTCTTTCAGAAAGTTTTCCGTCGTGTTTATGTTTTAAAGATGGAAAGCTCATGTTTGACCCGTTTTGCCTCCGGCATTTAGCACACAGGTTTTGTGGTGCGCTAATCCAAAAGAAGATGTAAAACATCTGATGTCTTACAAATGAGATATTCTAACATACATAGAAACAAAAGGTACAAAAATGTTATATTGTAGGGTAACACTTTATTTGAAGGGGGTTGAATAAGACTGTCATGACACTGTCATAAACATGACATAACACCTGTCATGAACATGAATAAGCCTTCATGAATATTTATGACTGTTGTCATAAAGCGTCATTCGGTAAATTATGACACTTTTAATACAAAGTTGACATTATTCAAAATGTCTTTGTTATGACAACTTGACATTAACCAAGAAATCATTACTGATATAAATTTGTTATAAATGTATTACTGATTGCACTTTAAAAATTAGGTAACTTTATGTTATTAAAGGTAAAGTTTAAACAGTAATATTTCTTGGTAAATGTCAAGTTGTCATAACAAAGACATTTTGAATAATGTCAACTTTGTATTAAAAGTGTCATAATTTACCGAATGACGCTTTATGACAACAGTCATAAATATTCATGAAGGCTTATTCATGTTCATGACAGGTGTTATGTCATGTTTATGACGGTGTCATGACAGTCTTATTCAACCCCTTTCAAATAAAGGGGTTGAATAATAGATGAAACTGCTATTGTAGCAGTTTGTGCATTTAAGATGCAAGAACTGACTATAGTACATAGTAGGGAATGCAAATGAAAAAACATGTCTCAATATGTTTAAACTTTACACAGGAAGGATGTTTAAAACCCAAACTTGCAGATTAAATGAATCAGTCAAATATCAAACAAGTCAAAAATATTTAATAAATTATTTTCATATACTTAATAAATTCAGATCTCAATACTCTCCACAATGGATGTGCAGATGTTATCGCCAATTTGCTAACACTTATATAAGCTGTTAATTTATTAATGCATGTATGCCAAAAACCACCACTGATTACAGGTTTTTGATTTAACACTAAACGCAGAATCTGATCAGTGCAATTGAAAATGTGGTGCCAGTTTTCTACCAGTAAATAATACATATGGTTAGAATAAATGCAGTAAATATTTCATATGCACCCATCCACCAGAATAACCTGATTGAAAACTCTCAGTAAGTCGGTTCTCTCTCTCACCACTTATCTCAGTCTAAGCCCAGTCTAAAAACTGATGCACCTTCTGTAGACCCCGTTTCAGAGTAAAAATGAAGTGCTTTTACAACAGGCCTGTACCTCTGTGTTACCTGTCAATGCACAGTAACCTAAAGGAGAAAAGACAAATCTTATGAAAACAAAGTTAATCACATTCAAACCATTCACAAGGAGAAAGGGGACAGAAGAAAGAAAAATAGAAAGGGCTTACTTACAAAAATACTTAATTTTCTACAAACGGGAAAACATACTATGCCATTTAAGATACAAGTACAAGTTACTTCTAAATCAAGGTAAAGAAAACTTATTCCAATCTTTAAGACATATAAAGTAGTTTTAGTACCAGAAAACGTTAATACTATTAAAGATTAAATAAATTATTGTTACTGATGCAGATCATCATGTTAAATCCCAATGATAAATTATTCTGGGTTCCTCCCAACAGCGGATGAATGGTGACATAAAAGGCGGAGCGATAATGGAAGCAGTGGGTCAGCGGCCGCATCGCCGCGATGCGGGACGAGCGCAGATGAAACAGCTGTGGCTGTAACTCAGCGGGCCGAGCCTGACGCCAGCACAGCCGGCGGGACGAGTCTGATTCCCAAGGAGACCGTGAATGCTAAAAGTGTCGACACATGTCAAAGGCTCATCATTTATTTATGACTTAACCGGACAGATGTAAAAGTCAGTCATTTCTGTAGTCGGGAAATAGGTTAGAGAAACTTTTCAATGGGTGAAAAATGTTTAGTTCAATGCTATTGTTCCTGTGGTAACGATGTCGTATTCGCCATATGGATTTTGGGTTGCGAGCCGCCGCTCTGAAGGACAAATCCCTCTTTAGATGCTCAAACTGTTCTCAATATGCCAGCTGCGCACTGTGATTAAGTGCTGTATTTTTTGGAGCACCTATTTTTCCCACAGTCTCCTTATCAGGTAGCAGTTCCTTTTAGCTCTGATCCCAGAATGCATTTCATTAACTTCTTCATTAATTGAATGAATCCGTTTTGTTGTATTTTATAGGAGAAGCATCTACTATGAAAAAAAAACAAAAAAAAAAGATAGCATTTTATGAAGCTATACATCAACATGTGTAATTAATGCCACTGTGGACACGGATTTGCATTCATCCGTCCCATGTGGGATTTTCTAATTTTTCTTTTTGCATAAAAAGAAAATATCTTTATAACAGCACAGAAAAAAATGCACTGATTCAATTACAAATATTTATTTTAGCTGTGTTTTTACGGCTTAGTGTAGTGTTTTGTAGCAAGAACCTTTAAAAAAAAAAAAACATATTAAACATAACATACTATTAAATATAAATGTATGTGTCCTGGTGCTTTTGTTCCTATAAAGCAAAACATTACATAAAACTTTAGACAACGATGCATTAACATTAACTGAATCCTGTTAAAATACACAAAACATTTGCCCTGCTGTCACTGCCACAGTAAGTGTAAGGCATATTTTCAAGCAAATGCGACAAAAACAAAACAAAAACAAAAACTAGAACTCGCAAAATTCCTGCAAAATAATTACGTATTTTTTGCAGAAATATGGAGAGCCGTTAAAGTTATTATAGTTCCTTGAACAGGTTAGAATAGGTACATTGTATGGCGCATACAGCGGTAGAACAAACTGACCAACAAAAGCGCAGGAGCAAGTTGGGTTGCTAGGTGACGGGCCAGGTTCTGGGGTTGCTAGGTAACAGCACTGCACTGGGACATATTTTGAAATGGCTCGTTTTCTAAACCCACCAAAAAACTGTAACTCATCGCCAAAAATCAGCTGGGTGTTTTTCTTTAAGATCTTAAGCTGATTTTAGGAACATCTGAGATTCAATAACTCAGAAGAATTTTTAATTAATACGAGTTACAAAAATATTTAATTTCCCTTTAGGATCAATAAAGTATTATTGAATTTGAATTGAAATGGAAGTATAAAAATGTCAAAAAAGTGAATTTTGCATAATAGGTCCCCTTTAAACAAAAAAATAAAATAAAAATAAATCCATAAATAAATCGAAATGGCGTTCTACCGCATGCATATTAAATATTTTAGTGTCCTAATGTAAAGTCAAGAGCCTAAGCAGAACCTTCAACTACAAATAACCTCAAGTCAACAAACAAAAGTCATAAGTCGTCTTGTTAGAGGTAT
Source organism: Poecilia mexicana (assembly GCF_051168715.1). NCBI lineage: Eukaryota > Metazoa > Chordata > Actinopteri > Cyprinodontiformes > Poeciliidae > Poecilia > Poecilia mexicana. The sequence continues at coordinate 21,532,322 of NW_028263373.1, read as the reverse complement.
TTTTAAAGCTACAGCCTCTGTTTTTAGGTTTTATTGTCCTTCAATGTAAGAAATCTAAAATAAATAGCTTCCTTGCTCCGTTTGATCACTGATTTCTTTTCAGAAATCAATCTTGAGGAAAAATCACAGGAAGACTCATGTTCTCCACCAAGGTCACAACCCACACACTACAAAGCAAACCCTACAATAGCTACAGTAACTTCAAAAAACATGAAGGAAAAAACAATAAAAACACAATGAGTTGAGTTTTATTCAATCATGAAGCGATAGCAGATGGTGAGACGAGTTAGTCATTTTTCTACTAAATGTTTTCTAGAAAACTGAGCTTCTTTTAAGTGCCTTTGTCATTCAGTGTGCGTCCAACATACAACTCCTGCTGCAGGGTGACATGTTTTAAGTGAATTAAATGGAAATGAATGGGTTGTGATTTCTCACTTTGGGCCAGAATAGTTTGCCATGGGATTTAAGATGGTGAGGAATAGAGCGGGAGAGAGGGGGGGAGAAAAACGGGATCAGCTTTTACCTCGGGGCCTCTGCTTCTCCGCATCATAGATCATTACCACCTCTGTGACCTTGAATGGGACAAAAGGAAAACAGTGGCTCCATTTAGAAAAATGGACAGGATCCTTTCATATTCAATTTAATAACCCTCACTGTTAACGTTCTTCTTCAATGCCATGAAAAAGTGTTTCATTCTACGTTCACACACCAGGCAAATGTGACCCAAATCTGATTTTTGTTGCTTTTTTTGGCCAAATGCGACCTTTATCAGACTTTTTCACACCAGTCTGAACGACTCAATTCTGATTCTTTCGATCATCAAAAAAAATCTGATTTGTCACTTCCACATGTGATACTAAATCTGTTGTTTTCAAGTATCTACAGTAGTAGTCGTCAATTAATCAAATTTTCTGTTTCTGAAAATTAATTTTTTTGGAAAATCTGGATTTTTTTTTTTTCAGCAGTGCACTCTGAGTTTCCATAGTTCAGACTGAGTGATGTCAGCCATCTTGTTTGACAAGCGCATTTACAGCTTCTAATTATTTCGACTTTGAATTCAGGTCAACTCACAGAAATAAGGATTGAAAAAAATAAATGTAATTTTAAAAAATTTAAAAATAAGTTTTTTTAAGTGATGGAAGAAGAAAAAGATTAAAATCAGAAATCAAATTTGGCATAAAAAAGGTTGGATATTTTTCATCAACTGAAATTTTATTAGTCGCATTTAATTGGTACTATGAACAAACAAGCAAAAAAAAAAGAATCAAAAATCAGAATAAAGTATCAAGATCTGCTGTGTGAATGTAGCTTTATAGATTCAAATAATCAAAAATGATAGACAAAGATAACCCGAGTAGATTATTTTACAAAATAATTTCATTTATTTGAAATTGAAAAAAGGTATCCAAAGCAACCAACCCCTATGTAAAACAATAACTGATCACTTTAAATCAATTAACTGTAATTAATGATCAATATCAGTTCAACTTTACAAGCAGAGCTGCAGCATCCAGAATCTCCTCAAATAGAACCTTTTCCTGCTATTTTAAGCTAGAAAAAAATCCAAAAAATAGATTTAATAACACAAGGAAACCATTGACATCCATCAGTCTGGAAAAGGTTCAAAAACACTTTGTTGGATCTTATCAATTAACGCATAAATCTGCATCTTTAACACAAATTAGCCTCATCGTGCTGATGTGGGCGCTGCGCCTCGGAGCGTCGGCCACCGACTAGACGCAGACAGTGTGTGTGGTAGAAAAATGAACTGGGGCGTATTTATTGACTGATCTGTGCAGCTGCCCTCTAGGCTCCAAGACTCCAGTGAAACAGTGAGAGCCATAAACAACAAATTATAAAGACATGGAGTTCATCCGGCTAGCCAACAAAAATTACTCCAGGAATGAAGTGGCGATTCATCGGGGTCACAAAAGAACCCAGAACCACATCTAAACCACGCTGGTCTCACTTGCTTCGGTGAAATAAGTGATGATTCAACAGGAAAGATGCTCAGTGAATAAAACGGCTACTAATCTGGTGAATAGCAGCATTTCAGAAAAAGATCGTCATGCTTATGGTCAGACACGGTGCCGGCAGTGTGATGATCTGGGGATCTGGACAGCTTGGAATAACCAAACTCTGCTGCAAACCAAAAAAATCCTGAAGGAAAATGTTCGCCCATCGGTTCGTTACATTAAGCTAAAGCAAATTTTGACAAGCAGTCACTTCATCTCTGAATGGCTATAGAGAAACACAATGAAGGTTTCTGGGAGTTGGTCTAGTCAAAGTCTGCATTTGTATCTAATGGAGAACAGACAACTGATGCTCAATAACCCTTAATTGTGGCTGAATTTAAACATTTCAGCCACATAAAAGATCATCAGTTATTGTAAATCAGGTGTCTGCAACGCTGTCCTCCAACATCTGGATGCATTGCTGCCGCAGCGTCACTGGCAATCAGCAGTAGGTAACTTCTATAAACATTTATTTATTTAACTAATTATTAAAACTATTACAATCTCCTGGTAATATGAGACAGAAAATGTGAAAAACTAAATCAGGTTCCTCCATCTCCTCCCTGTGGTCCTATTGCCATCTGCAGAAATACAACACTCCTGCTCAAAAACCACCAGAGCCAAGAGGAGGGACTTTGTGCTGTCAATCACACTTGTAAAGGTGCTGCTCACACCCACCTCTACCACATTGAGTACAGTGGTTCAAGCTCAAGACTGCTGCTTTGATAAAGGTGGAGAAATAACTTAAAGGTACAGGAAAATTGGCAATTTCTCAAGCTCGACACGATTCGCAATGGAGGAGGAGCTGAGAACCTGTAAGTCGTCCTTATTCAAATAATTTTAAAATTAAAGGCTCATTGTCTTTTACCAAAAACAAAATTGAAATCCTACTAAATCTGACGCCACTGTTTGTGTTTACATTTCATAAAAAGGAAGTAGCATTCAGCGTCTTCTTCAGTAGCTCTTGATGCAGCGTCCCCACAGGCGAGGAGGGGAAAAGGTTTTTGAAAGGGTTTGGTCCATTTGACACAGTGCAGTGAGAAAGAGAAGCGCACCAGCTGAAAAAGTAACAAATGTTGCAACTTTGGTCCCAAACCGTCTAACCGACTATCAAGTGTGAAAACACGCCAAGTTTCTGGTTTTCTCAAAACTTTCTACTCCAGCTTTAGTCGTTCATTTGATTCAGCGGTGCTGGAGCAGGAAGCTGCAGACACTCAATTTTTCACACAGAGGCAAGTTGGCTGGCTTTTTTTCTTTTAATAATCAAAATTTGAAAACTCTGATTTATCTTCACTCAGGTTATCCGTGTCTGAAAAACTTAAATGCAACAGAAAAAACAAAACCAGAGGAAATCTGATGGGACTTTTTTTTTCTTTTTACATTAATGTGATTTTAACCAACATTAAATGGGCAGCAGTGATACTTACCACTCCGAATCTATTGAAATAGTCCCTGAGTTCAGGCTCTCCGCAGTTATGGGGAATTCCACCTACAAATATCTTCTTAGATTTATTGCTATCAGCTTTGCTGCCCTTCTGAAATAAAAAAAGCAAGAGAGTGGATGGATTTGATATCAAAGTGTGTTACAGTATCACTTCAGGAGGAGGGGGAGGTCAGTACGCTATCATCTATTTAGACGGTGCAGAAGAAATTAGGCTCTTCTACTGCCCTGGGGTATAATTCTTAACATGTCAAGTCAATGCAGCTCCAGTCTAGAACGCGGCATCTTCCACTTCCACTCAACCGCAGAGCTTTTCTCTGCTGCTGCTGCAATCTGGCAATAAAAGCAAGGCGCTGCTTAAATTACTTATTTTTTACCCAATTAATCTTGACTTTTTTCAGTAAAAACCAGCTGAATGACTTGGGGAAAGTGGGGGGTTAAAAAGCTGACATTCATTCTTCATACAGCCAAATATGTGACTTAAAATGACTCCAGCTTTGCAGCATTTGCTGGTTGACCCAAAATTATCCAAGTTGGAGGAAAGATTTCTCACTGCCTAAATAAATTCAGTGCTGAGAGCTATTTGTTTTTTTTGTTACATCATAAAATCCAGTTTATTTTCAAATCCAAATCCAGAGAAAAATGCTACAAGGGAGAACATTTCACATAAAAGTGGCTGTTTGTCTTAAAAATGTTTCTACAAATTACCAAGGAGCCACAGAGACGGGAAAACCATAAATAAGGAATTTAATGTGTGATTTCATGATAGGGTTAGGCAATAAACCAATTAAGTCTCTCAAATTAAGCAATTAATTAATCATATGATAATTTAAAATGGGCTAAATGTTAACTTTTTGAAGGGTAATTTTAGTTTCAGAGACATCGTAATCCAATTTATTCATTGTTTTTACTTCCATTTTATTTACCGTTTTTGCTTGTTGGTTTTATTTTGAATATTTAAAATGTCTTCCAGCTCTAGTGTTAAGTGTTCTGCACAAAGTTAAAGTTCTGAGAGGGAAAACTTTCATAAAATAATGAAAATAATAAATATAACATTTGAAAATGATCTCAAAACAATAATATTACTTATCAAAACAATTTCTGGGACAATTTATCGCTCAGGAAAATCTTTAATGATGAACAGCCTTCAATTAAGCAATTTTTTAAAAAATATTTAATTTTAGAAAAATATGGATTTTTTTTCCACCCCCATCATTGAACTCCATCAGTTTCCATCGTTCAGAGTGACGTCAGCATGCACAAAGCCGCCATCTTGTTTCATAAGCGTGTTTTATCTGAGAAGTAATCAGATTACTCTTACCCAGCCCTCCTTGGTTCGAGACTTTTCGGGCTGCATTCCTCTGGGTGTGCATGGCTTTGGGTCAATCTGACGGGAGAGGAGGAGGAAATATTTCCACAATATTCTCACAGAGAAGAACAGAAGAAAGTCAAATGTAGATTCATGAGCTAAACGCCTAACGATGCATCATATTAACGCAACAACAAACATGGTGCTTGCTGCAAGCAGGGCTGCAACTAATGATTATTTTAATTATAGTATTATATCGATTATTATGACAAAACTGGCACATTCTCCAGATTTCAAGCCCTTTTCTTTACATTAGAAATACATTTTAGGGCAACTTGGACTGCCTTACCGCCTCGGCAGAGCCCCACTAAGAACTGAGTGCATGCATCAGTTCATGAAAATACTTTTCTGCTGACCAATATCTCTACTTAAAAATATCTGCAGTTGATTTTACATGATACTGCAAAACAGAAAATGTGTTTTTCCATCAACTGAGACTTTAAAGACTTAAACTAATTGATATACTTAAATAAATTAACTTATACTCTCAATTTTCTTAAATGTACCTAAACGCAGATCTGACAAAAAATTTAAGAGACTACTTAAAATGATCATTTTCTCAGTTTTTACTCTTCATATGTATATGTCTGAGTAAAATGAACATTGTTCTTTTATTATATGAACTACTGACAACATGTCTCTGAATTTCAAAGCAAAAATGTAGTGTTTATTTGCAGAAAATGAGAAATGGTCAAAATAACGAGAAAGATGCAGCGCTGTCAGACCTCAAATAACGCAAAGAAAACAACAACACTAATGTTTTAACTCAGGAAGAGTTCAGAAATCAATAATTGGAGGAATAACCAGGAGGTTTTTAATGGGATTCAGTGCACTGGGCTCAATGTTTTCCAGAGCTGTATATATATTGACAATAAAGTCTTATATTTACTCTAAACATCACATTTCACTCATAGGACTGCACAGAAAGATCAGTATCCTAATATAATTTCTCTTTTTCCTCAAACAGTTTCCTATAAATATGAAATATGTTTAAGCACAGTTAGCACAAAGCAGAGGAGTTTTACAGCCTAAAATACTCACATTTCTTCCATCAAGGTTATGTGGCTTTGTCTCCAGCACTGTTCGTACACAATTAGGGTCTTTGAACTTAACAAAGCCGAAGCCTCGCGACTGATTTGTGGTTTTGTCCTTCATGATGACACAATCTACTACCTCTCCATACTGCGAGAAGTAGTTTCTCAAAGTTTCTAAGAAAGCAGAGACAGACATTGCATTGATATTTCACAGCTTTGCAGGAAGTTACAACCACAGATTCAAAAACAGAATCAAGAAGTACAGTCAGGATAAATGGAGGATGAATTTATGCTTAGCAGTTAAACTTGCTCTGAAGATGTAAGTGGGGCAAAAAGAAGTGCAAAAGTAAAGCATCCTGAGCTGCTAAACCCTGAAAATCCTCCTGCAACCTTGAGTTTATGTTGTATCAGATTACCAGGGACTGGACTATTTACGTGAAAACATTAAATTAGAATAAGACGCATACAGAAACTCCCCAAGAGCAAACAAAGCACAGACCTAGAGTCATCTTGTACGGTGCCAAACATGCTACTGAGCACTGCAAACCCAGCACACACCCAGGGAGCCGATTCAACCAAGACGAGCAAGTTTGAACAAATGAGAAGTCACTTTGGAGAGCTCGTATAATCGGTTTTCTTATTGCTGGAAAGCCCTGGGGCATCGGTGCAGAAGAAAAACCACAGAGTTACGCAGAACTGTGGTGCAGATCTTAAAGTTAAGACGGCGGTAAATACAGACAAGCTCTTGTGCAAAGTTAAACAACAGCAAATTAGCCATGAGCTGCAGAAGGGCTTCAAGCAAACCTGGAAGTCGACTCCTGTTGGGTCTGAATGCAAGCAGGACGTAAATATAAACCAACTGCTTTTGATTTACAGGTCTTCCTGCCAAATATCATGTGAAAGCATCATAAAGATGTGTATTTAAATAAAATTAAACTGTCTCAATGTACAAGAGCACTTCCCTTTAGATCATATCTGGAAAATACCTTGAATGACTTGAAAGAGAAAGAGCAAAGCAGAAACAAATCAGTGTTTCCTGCAGGCCTTTAGCCTCCAGTGTTATTTCCTTTGTTTACAAAACAATACAAATAATTAATAGAGAGACACTAATCGATTGACACATTTTGCATTTGATCAGCGGATGAAATAATAATGAAATGTATATTTTTCTTTTGTTTTAAAATGTCAAAATAGACAAAAATGGCAGTGGTTTAAAAATGATAAATTTTGATTACAGATTATTAATTAAATTTTTGTCCCCTGAAAAGATTAAAAGATACAGCAGAACTGAAGACAAAAATGACTCTTTCGGTTGCAAACCTGTGCAATTAATGCCTCAAAAATAAAATTCTCCAATAATTTCAGTAAATAAATCCATCAACCAACTGCATGTACTTTGACTTTTCTTTTTTATAAAGTTATGTTATTTATTGCTTTATACATAAATTTTATTCATTCAAAGTCAGTGGGATTCAAAACCAATTCCTGTATGAATAAAACCCAGCAGCACATTTTTATTTTATGAATTAAAATGTACTTAAAATAAAAGTTGGAATCGGTGCCTTGAAGTTTAACTAAAATCGGCAGAAAAAAAAAATCTGTGCATCTCTACTAATAAATAAAAAATTAAGTAAGCGTAATAAATATGCCTTATTTTACCATTAGCTCTGGTTCTGCATAACCGATATCAAATAGAAGTGATGAATTTATCATCCTGTAATAACTATTTTTTTTAAATGCTATATATTTAAAGGCCCAGTTATCAGATGGTTTCTTGTACTTAATCAGTTCTTCAGATTTTTTTTTCACATTTAGTCAAATATTATGTAAAATTTATGTGGTTTTATAATAACTCTATTATTATTATTATTATTATTATTATTAATACAGCAGCACTCTTATGATGAGGATTGCAGTTTCAGTAAATGACATTGATAATGTAAAACCTTTTTAGAATATAATTTGCCATCTACTCATGTTAATGACGTAAACCAGATGCATTTGATTTGCCTTAAATATCAGCTCCATATCAACTGATTTGATTCATTTGATCAACGAGTCTACATTTAACTCTAACGTTTACATCAAAGAAAGCAGGATGACTTTTTGATTCAGAATATAATGAGTCATTTTAAAAGGTTAAAATATTTTCTAGCCGATAAAACTAATACAAATCAATTAACAGATTTTATTCAAAGCATTAAAAAAGGAGAGCGTCTATGAATGTTTGAGGGAAATATCTGCCAGTTATACACATTTTTTCTACAGTTCTGAATTATTATTATGGTTTTAATTTCCCTAGAATGAGATCAGCTACCCCAGATTATCAGCTTTTTAAACATTGTTGCCTTTTAATTTCAACCAGTCCAGTCCTGAAGATCGACTATCCTGCACCAGTTCTGTCCCAGAACGACCTGTTGACCCCGTTCAGGTGATGGGAGGCAGAAGGAATAAGTAATATAACATCACTGCTGGACAATGTGTTGCTCAACTGCACAGCTCCTGCAGCGACAAACTCTGCATCCTGGGTGCACAAAGGAGCGTTACCGTAGATCCTTCCTCCGATCTGCTGTTAAACTCTGTTACCATCACCGCTCCCAACAACCTCCTGTTATTGTCACTTATTGTGAACAGTTTGTTGTTTTTAAGAACAAACACACATTTTGTATATTTCTTTTAAACTGATCCTACTCAGTGGCACACAGTTTGAAAGTACCTAGTTACAATTACTCAATTACATTTACTTGAGTAACTTTTTTGGGGGAAAAAACAACAGACTTTTAAGAGGATTTTTACTGTGCCGTACTTTTACTTGAGTAATTTTATTATGAAGTATTTCTATTCTTCTTGAGTAAAATTTCTGGATTTTTCTACTTCACTGAATGAAAAAAACCAAACATGTTTTAACCAAAAATTAACCAAAGACCTGCAGTTTTTGTTCAAGTTGTATACGTTTTTTATTGAAAGAAACTGATTTAGAAAGATTTTTGCATGATTTTATTTTTTGTTACTTATTTGAATTATTGTCATTTTCATCCTTAAACTAACAAAATTTCCACTTAACTTTATATTTTGGTCTGTCTGATTATGCAACTTTTAAATATTAAATGATTGATAATTTGATCAGTAACTCAGTACTTGAGTAAATTTTTTACCAAATACTTTTTCACTCGAGTAATTTCTTGGATGGCCACTCTTTACTTTTACTTGAGTAAAAATATGTTCAAGTACTTTTACTTGAGTACAATTTTTGTGTATTCTGCCCACCTCTGCCTCAGATTACACTATTTTTAATAACTGCACAGTATTTTTATGTTGTATTTTTACTGTTACAGTGCAGCAAATTATTCTTAATTCTGTTTTTATATATTTTCTGTATATATGCATTTGTGATACTTTACATACTTTGATTGCTTGTCACTTTACTTCTGTTGCACCCAAACATTCCTCAGTGTGGGACAATAAAAAGTATTTTTATTTTACTCTAAACACCTGATGTAAATTAATGGCTCTTTTCCAGACCTCTGCAGAGCTAAAAGATGGTGATAAAAGTTGCATGATATTAACTGGAGTCCTAACATGATGCTGATCATTTGTTTTCAGAAGGAAATGTTTGTTTTGAATAGAGAAGCAGAACATATGGAATTATAATCAGCATACAAGTCAATTAGTGCAACGCTTGAATGCAGCATTTCATAGGGTTTTACATACAATGCATTCAAATCGTTCTTGCTAGTTATATTTGACAAATTGGATGAATGAGGAACTTGTGGCTTTATTGGCACTTGCAGTCAATGCAATATTCCACAAATATGCAATTACATCTTTAGCTTTATTTTTATTTTCCTGACATGCCTACTTATGTTATGGCGGCAGGACTTACCTTGTGTCGTACTCCAGTCCAGTCCACCTACAAAAAGTTTCCTAAAAGATGAGACCAAACATAATCACTAGTTATAGCAAAGAGATAAACTGAGAGAAAAACAGAGCTTCTGCTAAAATGTGCGGATATAACATTAAAAGTTTAAAGAAAAACACACACACACACAAGCTGCTGCAACATCAGGATATAAACACACGGTGCAACGCTTAAAATCACCGCGTCTTAATGTTCGCTGTTCGCCACTTTGCGCTTTAAATACTGCAAGCAGCGGCATTGACAATAAAGAGGTCTTTTACATGAAACGTCCTGCCACGTAAGTCAGCCCGGGACAGAGCCGTGACGTTGGGGGAGCTAACTGGAAACCACCAGCCTTCAACCATGAGAGCCCGACCACAGCGAAGCAGAGCCGGAGGAAGCGCGGTTGCTCGGCTCGCTGCATGCGGAGCGAACCAAACTCCCGGTGCCGATTAAATAACCGTGAAGTTTAGTGTCTGTTTCAACTGTTCGGGTAGCTACCCGGTGGAGATAATCGACATGAGGTGTGAGGTGATGGATGTAAAAACCGAGAGCCCGGTGCAGGAGAGGATGCTCCATTCTCCAGCAGTGCCCGCTAAATGTCCTAGCCGCGGCGGAGTCAAGAGCTGACTTTCGCCTCGCTGACGAGCGCTAGCAAAACTAGCTCTGCTGCTTGGAGCTAACTAGAAATAAGTGACAACAGTAAAAACCAATTTGACAACTAGTGTGTCACTACCGCAGGTCAACCAGGTATATTTCGCCACAAGCCATAACACAAACAACCCACTCACTTTGAGGACTAGTTTCACTTTTTAGCCGCGTTTCCTCCGGCTTACTGAAGCTAACCGAGCTAGCCGCAGCTAGCTGTCAAATGACAGCTTGACAACACAGAGCGCAGGCTGCAAGTTACAAAACAGCAGAAAAATGTTCTTGTGGAAACACAGGGAAGCTCTTTTAGGCATATCTCACCCGACTTCATCTCCGACTAAGTTGTTGTTCATTTCTGAGGCTGTAGCGGTGGACTTTGGGAGCTGTGAGCGGCTTCTTGCTTCAGTGCTGCCCCTCTCAGACTGAAAGCGGAGGAAGGTCACTCCGCTTTTTGGTTCAAACTGTTCTGCGCAATGACGACGCTGCAGGGGGCAACAGCCTTTAAAGGAACATTACACCCAAACACCAGCTCTCCACGGCTCATTTGCTTAGAAAGACAGAACTGTAATCTGGAAATTACGTCATGCTCAGTTTACAGTGCACCGCAAACGCCACTGGATTTTATTGGGATTTTATGGGATAAAGCGACATGAAGTTGCAAGTAACTGTGAAGTTTAACTCATATTCAAATACTGTATTAATCCGAGTGGGAATTGAATGTTGTAACATTTTTTCTTCAAAGAGTTGTAGATGCTGAAGGATCTCCTGTAGCAGTCTGTATTACAGCAACATCTCAAGAAGCCTGACAGAAGACACTAGCTGTGTTTCTGTTAACAATAAAGTTGCGCAAATTGAAATCACAAAAATATAATCGCTTAATGTATCAATCAATCAATCAATGAAATTTTATTTGTATAGCACATTTCAGCAGCAAGGCATTTCAAAGTGCTTTACATAATTAAAATAAGAACAGCATGTGACATTGAATAAACAATGACAAAGAGAAAGACATTTTGAAAAAGATTAAAAAAGATAAAAACATTAAATCCCGCACCCCTTTTAGGACTTCAGTTAAATGTCATTTAACTGGGGCTCTTATTTATATCAGTCAGACCCTCCGGTTTCTTGAGTATTATTGTGCAAATTCATGTAAAATCCACGCTCTTTTTTGTGCTAATACATAATTGGGAGTCTAATTGATGTCAGATTATAGTCCATGATCCATACAGCGAGTAATAAAAAGTCGATTTATATAATTTGTCGGTAAACAGACAAAAACTGCATTGATTTGATTGATAACATAGTATTTAAGCACATTTAGTAGTCTAGAATCTAAGGGCCACATAAGAAACTATGGCGGGCCAGATTTGGCCCACAGGTCTCGAGTTTGACACATGTGGTTTAAAACATATCACATAATAATAAAAAAAAACATAAATCTTACATTTTTTTTAACTTTCTAGATATTTTAAATGAACTCAACAACCCACACCTCCAATCAGCTTATCAATAGCTTCAGATTTAAGAAACGTTTCTCCACTTTTTTTTTCATGAATCAAACGCACACACAAAGATATTTGGAAGATAAAATATTGTCTGAAAATATTTTTTCAATACAATGTTGCATGGATCATCATCTTTATTACACATTTGTTCCCCTTTTCCCTTTATAACTGTGTCCTTTCAACCAATTATGTATCTTGGATCTAATTAACAACAGAAATAGAAGTACAGGAGTGTCTCTGTGCTGCTGTTATTCCCAAAGCTTTCCCAGTCCGCTGGTGGGAATTATAAAAGTCAGAACGAGAACCACCTTCTCACTCAGCAAAGCGTGTCCCTGGAAGATGCTCTTGTTTCTCTTTATCTGCTTCATATCATTCATAAAGGACAAATTGAGGACAAACATCAGCATGTCATGATTTATAGCAGCCTCTCCGCTGGGACCGGAGCCAATTTCTTTCAAAACACCTCATGTATGAGGGAAACAGCTTGATCATGTTTCTCAGAGGAAATGGACTCACTTCTGTTTCACTAACAGACAGAAACAGAAGCAGCAGGGGAGGCGGACATAAAGCACATAAATAAGGGGTATAATTAGTAAATATTCAAACGTGTCAAATGTATTTTACTTTGAAATGATCACAAATATTGAGCATGAATAGGATTAATAGGATACATTTTGTCTGCTTAGTCCATCATGAAATATATACAGATCTGGAAAAAATTAAGACCACTTAATTTTTACTTTTTGATGGTTTATGTTTGAGTAAAATGAACTTTGTTCTTTTATTCTATGAACTACTAACAGCATGTCTCTGATAATCAGAACAAAAATTTGTATTTATTTGCAGAAAATGAGAAATGGTCAAAATAAGGAAAAACATGCGGAGCTTTCAAACCTCAAATAATGCAAAGAAAATAAGTTCATATTAATTTAGAAACAATACTAATGTTTTAACTCAGGAAGAGTTAAGGAATCAATATTTGGTGGAATAATCATGAGGTCTCCAATGAGGTTCAGTCTTAATTTTTTAAAGAGCTTTATGTAAAAAAAAAAAAACACAAACTACACATGAAAAATTACTTCTATTATTTTCAGAGTTTTTACCCAAATAGTACTGCTGATGGCTGCTGCCACCTTTAGGGAGGGTAAGATATCAGATTTATTAACTTGCTTACAGTAAATTTAATGTTTATCAGTTAAAATAATATGTCACACTTAAATATGATTCTGCATTTCAAAATCTAAATATTTTTTATTTTAGTTTGCAATCCTGTAATGCTAAAATCAACAGCCATAATAACATTTGTGTGATGTAAAATAATTACAAATGACACTAATGATACTAGTTGTTGCATTACACACATAGAGTATCTTAGAAATGATGTTGGGGGCACCAATTGAAAATCTGCTCTGGGCCCCAAAAAGTCTTGGGCCGGCCCTGTGTGTAAGTAATGATATTTAAGGCTGCTGGCAGAATGAATCATGTTGTTACAACCTCTTCTGATCGTAACATCTGACACAAATTCAATGTTTCCCGATTAAGTATGTAATATTGCCACATTTCTATTATAATATTATGTTATTAAAGTCAGATTCAACCAGCTGCTATGTGCAGAAAACTGCAGCTTTGCCAGGTTAGAAAAACAGCTCCCTCTTCCTGTTGCCACCAGACCAGCTGATAATGAAATAAAATATTTATTTTGAACAAGTAAAATGTCAGAGAAGAATATATGATAAACATTAAAAAAAAAGAAAACTTGATAAAAATATATTAAAATGCAAATAAACAAATAATGAAATAAACACTCAAAACTATGCCACTTGAAAAGTTCTGGAAATATAAATATATTTATATTTTACAGTTTTGACTTAATTACTGCCTTGACTGTGTTGTTGTTTCAGGAATCGGACCTTTTTGGAGTCTGTTTACTCCAGGTAAGAATTAATTGATTACTAAATTAGTTGGCGATTATTTCAATAACTGGTTAATCTGGTTAATCTGATTAATCGTTTCAGTCTCTGTCCTCTTGCTGACAGGCTGCAGCCCTCCACATGACCCCACCAGGATAAGTGTGTGTAAACGACGGATGGATGAAAATCTGAAAATCAAGCCCACTCTTCTCAGAACTATATTTAGAGCCACTTATCTTTTTCACTGCAGATGATGTGAATCACAACATTATGTGGTGAATCACAGCAGACAGACCAACGCTCGGGAACAGATCCGCTGATCATCTTTCCCTCTAATTCCTTTTCTACTCCATTAGATGAAGCTGAGCGAAGGTCCTTGTTGCTCTGCAGGGTCTCATCATCCACCAAACCTCTTACGGGCCTCTTGATATCCACTCCCTTCAATGACACTTTGCTGCACTGAATCTCACTTGCATGCATTAACTAATGCATTCTGACACGGGAAACAATAAACCACTACTCTTCTGGTTAGGTACAATATTCACACCTCTTGAGCTTTCTTTTGTCACGCTACAACCACAAACTTCAATGTATTTCAGTGGAAATTTATATGATAGAACAAAGGAGAGTAGTGGATATTAATAAAGGTGGAAGGATAATATACATATTTTTTCTATTATATGCAGCTCTGTTTAAAACTAAGAGCCCAGTGAACTGTGCCCCATTGAAAACCTCCTGTTATTCCACCAAATATTCATGTCTGAGTTAAAACATTAGTATTGTTGTTTCTAAATTAATATTAGCTTCTTTGCATTATTTGAGGTCTGAAAGAACTGTATCTTTTTGTTATTTTGACGCTTTCTCATTTTCTGCAATTAAATATCAAATTTTTGCTTGGTGGAGTATACAGACTGAAGAAAATGTAATTTTCTGAAATAACACAATCAGAGCAGTAATCAAGCCAAAAGTATACCCCTACATGTGGCATAGTTTTAGCATCATCTGGTTCAAATTATGTTAAAAGAATTTTCCTATGAAGCACAAATTATTAATCAGTTAATCCAAAAAATACTCAACAGATCAGCTCTACACTGTACTGATGCCAAGTCAAGCAGAAATCAGCTGAGCTTTTCACATGTTGATGTTAAAAGTATCTTTTTAGCTGCAGAAGCAACTTTTATGAACACTAAAAGGAATACTTTGAAATTGTATTTCAAACAATAAAATGTTTATTTTCTTATTTGAAATAAGAATTGAATTTATTTGTTTTTTAAAGCATTTCTAATATGTCATGTCAACTTTATTTATATCGCACCTTTAAAAACAGGTTTGAAACTGCACCAGCGTTGTACAAAAATGATAACACAGTAGAAAATAAGTTGATGAAAAAAGAAAAAGAAAAAAATGGTAATAACTGTGGGCAGATCTAATCCTGTAGGTTTAGATTAAAAATCTGCAGAATGCACCGATTGTTTAAATTCAACTGATGAATTAATTGTAATAATCAAAAGCTAAAGTGACCCTGAATATTTCACACATACAGGTGCTGGTCATAAAATTAGAATATTGTGATAAAGTTCATTATTTTCCATAATGTCATGATAAAAATTAAATTGTCATATATTTTAGATTCATTGCACACCAACTGAAATATTTCAGGTCTTTTATTGTTTTAATTTTGATGATTTTGGCAAACAGCTCATGAAAACCCAAAATCCCTGTCTCAAAAAATTAGAATATTATGAAAAGGTTCTCTGAACGAGCAATAAAAATAATCATCTGAATCAACAAAGTAACTCTAAACACCTGAAAAAGATTCCTGAGGCCTTTAAAAACTCCCAGCCTGGTTCATTACTCAAAACCGCAATCATGGGTCAGATTGCTGACCTGACTGCTGTCCAGAAGGCCATCACTGACATCCTAAAGCAAGAGGGTGAGAAACAGAAAGAAATTTCTGAACGAATCGGCTGTTTGCAGAGTGTTATATCAAGGCACCTCAGTGGGAAGTCAGTAGGAAGGAAAAAGTGTGGCAGAAAACGCTACACAACGAGAAGAGGTGACCGGACCCTGAGGAAGATTGTGGAGAAGGGCCGATTCCAGACCTTGGGGGAAGCAGTGGACTGAGTCTGGAGTAGAAACATCCAGAGCCACTGTGCACAGGCGTTTGCAGGAAATGGGCTACAGGTGCCGCATTCCCCAGGTCAAAGGTCAAGCCACTTTTGAACCAGAAACAGCGGCAGAAGCGCCTGACCTGGGCTACAGAGAAGCAGCACTTTGGACCACTGTTGTTCAGTGGTCCAAAGTACTTTTTTCGGATGAAAGCAAACTTTGCATGTCATTCGGAAATCAAAGTGCCAGACTCTGGAGGAAGACTGGGGAGAAGGAAATGCCAAAATGCCAGAAGTCCAGTGTCAAGTACCCACAGTCAGTGATGGTCTGGGTGCCATGTCAGCTGCTGGTGTTGGTCCACTGGGTTTTATCAAGGGCAGGATCAATGCAGCAGCTATCAGAAGATTTTGGAGCACTTCATGCTTCCATCTGCTGAAAAGTTTTATGGAGATGAAAATTTAATTTGGTCTGGAATCGGCCCTTCTCCACAATCTTCCTCAGGGTCCGGTCACCTCTTCTCGTTGTGCAGCGTTTTCTGCCACACTTTTTCCTTCCTACTGACTTCCCACTGAGGTGCCTTGATATAACACTCTGCAAACAGCCGATTTGTTCAGAAATTTCTTTCTGTTTCTCACCCTCTTGCTTGAGGATGTCAGTGATGGCCTTCTGGACAGCAGTCAGGTCAGCAGTCTGACCCATGATTGCGGTTTTGAGTAATGAACCAGGCTGGGAGTTTTTAAAGGCCTCAGGAATCTTTTTCAGGTGTTTAGAGTTACTTTGTTGATTCAGATGATTATTTTTATTGCTCGTTCAGAGAACCTTTTCATAATATTCTAATTTTTTGAGACAGGGATTTTGGGTTTTCATGAGCTGTTTGCCAAAATCATCAAAATTAAAACAATAAAAGACCTGAAATATTTCAGTTGGTGTGCAATGAATCTAAAATATATGACAATTTAATTTTTATCATGACATTATGGAAAATAATGAACTTTATCACAATATTCTAATTTTATGACCAGCACCTGTACATAAGTACGCAATGTAGAAAAACACATCCATGCACACACTCTTTAGAGGAAATTAGCACCAGCAGTTAGGCTGGTTTTGGATATTTTTGGCTGTGGATGGAAGCCGTACCCAGAGAGAACTATTGCAAACGTCACTCAAAAAGGTGATTCAAACCCAGGACATTCTTGTTTCCTGTCTCTGAAGTTTTAATGTGTTTTTTTATTTTTCAGGGTAGATTTAATTGTCCTCCATGCAGATTTAACTCTTTTCAATGGAACAGCTCAGACACGTCTACCAGGACAGCAGCTGAATCAAAGGTATTGATATAAGTACTTTGTGAGACCAAAAGTTCAAATTCCAAAGATTAAGTCAGATTGATACTCTTAACAGTAGAAGCTGAAAGCAGCAACTTTTAATATGTTTTCCAGAAGCAGCTGGATAAGCTGCTTCTGGAAAAAGCTGCCAAAAGAAGAGTCATTTGATTTATTTCATGTTCAAACCATTGAACTTTTTCTTATGTGAAAACCACAAACCGGTATGTTATTGGTGTTTTAAGTGATAGACCAGTAACTCTTAACCTTGGTCATCAGGACCCACGTTTTAGATGTGTCTCTGTTCCATTTCACCTGACCTAAATTAATACACTTCCATTTGTAGCGACTGTTTGCCTATTGCTAATGGTGAAGTGCCTCAATATATGAATATTTATGCAGTTTTTACATTTTTCACATGACAGATCCTTGAGAAGATCAATCCAAGTAGGGTTTGGCCAGTGGTGTCCAAATGGTGAAAAAATACTTTATAGACAACAAAGAGAAATTAAATATTGTTGTAACTCTTAATAAAAGAGTTATTGTAGATGGTTATAACTGTAGGAAGGAAAGGTTACAACAAGACAGACTGAAGACACTCTGTTTTTCTATTTATATTTGTGGCCCCAACCACAATGTAATTTCAAGAATGATACAAATGTTTTACAGGAGGCATTAAAAATGATGCAAATGGACACAATTTGTAATTTTTTACAGTTTTTTTTGTCTTAAAATGGGAGGTTAGCAACATTATTATTTTTTTTAATGACTTCATAATCTATGCTAGAAAAATTCAACAATCAGAACACTGTGTGCTTTTCTTCAAGAAAAAAGTAAACCTGTGATACCTTTATGTTTAGGATGAACAATTATCTAAAGATCCCCTTTTTTATAGAAATCTGACTCAGTCGTTTGATTCATTAAATATTGCTGAACAAGTACAAACATCAAAATTAATTATTTTGTGTTGTTATTGAAAATAGAAAAAACAACAACAACAAAACAGTAGCCTGCAAGTACTTTAAAAGTTGGAAAATTTGGCTCAGAAAAGCCATCAAACTGGTACATATAACAATAATGATAATCCGTTATTTCCCACTGAGTGAGTCCTCTTATCTTCAGAGGATCTTGGGCTCTTAAATCTTGGAATGTGTATTTGCGCTTTTTGACCCCCAGTCACACGATTGCGGTGTCAGCAGTTGTGAGCTCGATATAAACCACCGCCTCCTCCACTTTCACCCTCTTCTGTGTCAGAGAAACCCTCCAGTAGAGCCCGCCAACCGCAACGACAGCAAACCAAAATGACCTCCGCTCCTCAGCCCATATTCACCAAGGGAGAGGACTGCAAGCCCTCCTGGCACGACGCTAACGCCGGGTACAATGAGGCCGACACACACCTAGAGATCATGGGCAAGCCGGTCATGGAACGCTGGGAAACCCCGTACATGCACTCGCTGGCGACCGTTGCAGCTTCTAAAGGTAACAGCGGCCGGGAAGGAGTGTGTATTATCGGGCATCGCGTTCTGCCGCGCGGCTTGTCCGATGTTGAACTCACACTGCATGAACTTGTCATTTAAAGAGACAGCAACACAGAATATTCTAAAGGAATGCGTTTTTTTTCTTGTGTACACTTAAAAGGCGTTAAAATGTCTGACAGAAAAGTGTTAGCTCAGCTGAAAATATAAATGTGTTAATATTTTGTTAGAGCTCTAATGCGTAATATTGAGGACTACAAACTACAAAAATAGATTTAAATATTTGCAAAAACATTTTTTAGAATATATACAAAGATAATAATTTATGTATGTGAGTATATAAATCTGTAAATATATTTTCTATTAACCAAAAGAAGTTTACAGTTTACAGTTGCTTTGATTCTGTAATGGTGAAACACATGTTAGTGTGAGAAGCATGGTGGGCTGTGTTGGTGAGTACTGCAGCAGCTGTTACTTCACTACTGGGAAAAGGCCAAGAAGTCTGCAGGGGGCAGAGTGCAGTTCTGCTCACATACTTTCATCTTTGAAAGCCAGACTGATCCAGATGTTTCAAAGAATGCAAAAAAGTTTAAAATTCAAGTTTAATTTGCACAGTGAGAATGATATATTCAGTTTATTTCTTAGATTGATGTGCAAATGCATGTAAAATATCTACATTGTAAAGGTTTTTTTTTTATTTGGAAGCAAATTCGGCATCTTAGAACAAATTTCCTGGAGGGTGCAAAAATATAAGCAAATCTAAATATTTCTGATGATCTGAAAGCAATTAAAAGATTTTTCAATCATTAAATAAAAGACTTAAGCATTAAGTTTTATAAGTTACTCCTCAACATTTCTGTGCAATCACTTACTCTCAATGCCCTACAGCGTAATAAATCACACATAAAGTAGAATACTGACAATTTTAGTTCACCCTGAACATTTGATGGGTTTTGTAAATGTCGTACTAGCAGGGAACAGATGAAAAGTTTGGTTCTGTTTGTCTGACAGGCGGTCGGGTTCTGGAGATCGGGTTCGGCATGGCCATCGCTGCCACGAAGGTGGAGTCCTTCCCCATCGAGGAGCACTGGATCATCGAGTGCAACGATGGAGTATTTGCCCGTCTGGAGAACTGGGCCAAGTCTCAGCCTCACAAGGTCATTAGACTCAGTCAGTGCAGTGATAACTGAGAATGGAAAGTTGGTAAAATAAGGTGCTAGTGAGCCTCTTTTTTCCTCCTGCAGGTCGTCCCTCTGAAGGGTCTCTGGGAAAACGTTGTTCCAACCCTGCCAGACAATCACTTTGATGGTGAGACATTTCCTGACGCATTTCGTCATAAATGTATAAATTACTGGGAACAGGAACGCTGGAGCAGTGCTGGGCTAACTGAATGTTTTTATCTGTGACCTGTGACATCATGAGCTAAAAGGAAAGCATGACTGACTGTAGAGAAGAAATAATAAAAAGAATAAATAAATAAATTCAACTGCATGATGCATGCTGCCACCTCTGCCTTCTCTTTCAGGTATTCTCTATGACACATATCCTCTCTCAGAGGAAACGTGGCACACTCACCAGTTTGATTTCATTAAGGTAAGTGACTGAAAGAAGCTAAATTTCTAAGCTGAATCTGCAGCTGAAACTATTCAGCCACTTTGTTGGTTCTATTTAAAGCTAATGGCAAAAATAACAAGAACTCCTATAATTATTTTATTTTTAAATACAGCAGCAGAGGTTTGTTTTACATTTTTAGTTCATTTTTTGCACAAAATCATTCTTAGTTTATGAGATATCAGTCTGCACAGTTCAGCCTATATTGAGCTCCTTTGAAAAGCATTAATAGAGCCTCCTGCACAACCATCAAGAATGCAGCAAGTGGTTTCTGGGTAGGAAATCAACAGCTAAACATGTCTTTTCCAGCAGCCATAGGTGATGTGCTGGGGTTGCTAGGTAACAGCGCAGCCCTCGTTGATTGTGACTCAACAATTGGAATATTTTTGAAATGGCTTGTTTTTCAGACACCAAAAAATATAAACTTATTGCCAAAAACCAACAAGTTTGGACTGTATAAAAAAACGTATAAAAACATGCAAAATGTGACTTTTGCATAATGTGTCCCCTTAAGGTCTTTTCAGAGTTTTATTTGATTTCAGTTTAGTCAAATACATTTTCTAACAGCTCCTGTGTTTACCATGTTATTATTGAGGTGGAGGATGAATTGTTTCTGTAGTCGGAGCCCAACGAGACCCCAGACCATCTTATTATTATTTTTTATGAAGGGAAAATTAACGCTGTGGTTTCTTTACCTGCAGGGTCACGCTCACAGGATGCTCAAACCCGGAGGCGTCCTCACCTACTGCAACCTGACCTCCTGGGGCGAACTGCTCAAGGGAAAATACGACAACATTGAGAAAATGTTCCAGGTTTGTTGCCTTGATGATCTCATCAAAATCAAATCCTCCGATTATCTGATTATTGTCTGCTTCTCTACAACAATTCCCCTGAACTACTTCCCATGATCCAGCTACGCAACCGAAACATAAAGACAGTTTTTATAAGACGATTTGGCCGTATAAATTCACTACGTACTTTAGCAGGACCCTCCAACTGCAGAGCTACGGTTCTGCAGCTTTTAGATGATTAGAGCTGCATCCTGATTAATCCCATTAATTGTTTCCGTCTTAAACTTGACGCTGAAGAGGTGATCCGATAATTTGACTCGGCTGCGTTGCAGCAGAGATGCACCTCAAAACGTTGTAGGGATGTAGCTTTGGAAAGCTGTAGATGCAGATCTCTGCTTGTAAAACATGCAGATCATAATTATTATTAATGATAATGATAATCTTTGTTTTAAAAGGGACAAATGGTGTAAATGTCACCATTTGAATTTCTGTATCAGATTATAGCAGAAGCTAATTTGCATCTGCATTCCTTTGGATATGCTGATGCTTCCAATGCAACAACCATTATCACAAGAGACACACGCAGATGGTGAAAACATCACTGCGTTCACCTGAGTTACCTGCTGCTTTCATGTCAAGGTTGCTGCTGATAAACCGAATTGGACCGCACGCCGACCGCCTCTCTCTGTCTCTGTTAATGATTTTCAGGAAACCCAGGTGCCCCATTTGCTCGAGGCCGGCTTCAAGAAGGAGAAGATTAGCACCACCACCATGGACATTGAACCACCCACTGAATGCAAATACTACTCCTTCAAGAAAATGATCACTCCCACTATTGTGAAAGAATAAAGGACGAAGACGCCGCCGCTGCTGCTGCAGCCTTTTTATATTCAGATGTGCCTTTTGTCTCCTGCCAATCACGTATTTCACTGTACAACGTTTTAATAAAACAAACTCCATCATAACTGCATTTAATGTTTTTTGTATTTATTTAGGTCTACAACTAATGATTACTTTAGTAATCGATTATTCTATTGGTTATTTTAGATAATCAATTGATCTGTCAGACAAAAAAAGAATACATTTTTCATTTGACCACTTTTATTAAATCAGAAATGCATAAGGGGGAATAAAGGGTGGATGTGCTGAACTTATAGAGCAGGGCTGCAATTATCGATTATTTTAGTTATCAATTAATCATCTGGATTTTAAAAATGCCATATTTTGTAGATTTTATACGTAAGCCTTTTTAAACAATAGAAATAAAGTAAAAGATGCAAATTATTCAATTTCTATTTTAAATAAGAAAATAAGCATTTTATTGCCTTAATCAATCAATCAATCAATCAAATTTTATTTGTATAGCACATTTCAGCAGCAAGGCATTTCAAAGTGCTTTACATAATTTTAAACAGTGAGAAAGAAAAAGAAAGTAATAAAAAGATAAAAAGAAAAGATAAAATCACAGCCTAACAGGACAAGGCCTCCAGCCTTGCAGCACCAGGCTCCGTCCGCCTGTTTCGCGAAAATTTTGCGCTAGGACTTTCGCTGTCCTACGCGGATTTTGTGCATTAATTGGTTACCTGTTAGTCTAGAATTTACAGGGTTAAACAGTGAGAAAGAAAAAGAAAGTAATAAAAAGATAATAAAATCACAGCCTAACAGGACAAGGCCTCCAGCCTTGCAGCACCAGGCTCCGTCCGCCTTAAGTTCAAAAACAGCATTATTTTAGAGTTTGATCATTTGTAGCAAAGGATGCATATGAAAAACTACATCTAGCTCAGCCATTTCTATCAATACAGTGTAGGGCTGGCTGATCTGTTGTTTTTTTTTTTTTTTGAGTAAATGATTAATGATTAGGAAAGGTGCTGAATTTCTTTAATAGAATTTCAACAAGGTGAAGTTATTTATGTCACTTGAGGAGGTCTATATAGAAAATATTACAAATATTTATTTTCTTAAATGCAAAATATATTTTTTATAGTTTTGGTTTAATTAATGATTCTACTTAATGATTAATCGATTACTAAATTAGCTGACGTTCACTTCAATAATCGATTAATCACGATTAATCATTTCAGCCCTATATTTATTGTAGCTGATGTTATTAGATTTTCTTCCTGTCACAAAATTCTTGTACTGGTTTTAATTTCCCTTCTACTCCAACATCAAACTCACCTGTTTCCAGGTCTTACATCACCCAACACGCCTCCTGTCATGGATGCACCCACTCCAAGTCTACGTTGTGAAATGATTACTGATGGAACAGGACAAAAACATGCTTTCTTGCAGTTATAGTGCAAGATGTTCCCCGTCTGCAGTACTCGTGTTATTTATGTTTTGTTGTGTTTGTCATTTATAAACCTGAAAACAACAATGCTGGCTCAGTAAAAACCTTCCCGGGGTGGAGATTTCACATGTGGTTTTAAAAGCAAACAGAGTTTGAATAGGAAGTTTCTGAAATAAAAATCTTAAATATATAAATGAGGTACTATCTGTAAATCTGCACACCTATGTCTGTGAATATTTCTGAAGATAACAGCGAGATAAATTAGGAAATACGATGCACAAATATCTACGTTAATATGAGTGGTGATGTAAAGAGCTAAAATAAAAACTAAATGCCCATCAAGACTGCAGAAAATGTAGGTTTACCGTGAAGTGATTCTTCCGACCTCGCAATGGCTCTTACCAACTTTAGCTGAAAACGATTCTTGTTTTTAAATAGGTTTAGAGCTGCAGCTAAGGATTGTTTTAGTAGTCTATTATTTTAATCGATTAATGGAGAAATGGGATTTAAAAAATGCTAGTCGCCTGCCACATAAAATCCTAACAAAACACATTGAAGTTTGGCTGCAGCATGAAAAAGAAATGGACGCGTATGAATAGTTTTGTATTAAAATATAATCTCTTAAACTGTCTGTAACAGCTGAGTATAGGACGGATGTCTGAATTTATGGTTGGAGATAAGTGTAAGGTGAGATTAAAGAGTGAACACGTAGGAACAAGTAACCACCTGGCGAGGAGCCATTAATCATTAGACGGATGGATGATGCAACAACAGACTGCTCTCTGGTGGGAAACCACAGCTGCTGGCGGCTCACAGATCTGAATCAGGACTTCACCGACCAGCCGTACGTGTTCATTTACAGTGCTATATAACAGGGCAGGGGAGGGAACTGTAGAGAATATGTCTGCGTTTGACCAGAGAGAACAATCTCGAACTAAAATTCCACATCTTATTCTTCTATTTTCACAGTAAAAATGAAGTATTATTGAAAGAGTACAGTGTTAGCCTGGTCATTAGCTTACTGTTCACAGTTTGGGCTTTCTCTCCTTCGCTTCGATTCCCACCGGTAATTTTTTTTTTTGATTGGGCCAATCAGCGAAGTTGTTAACGATGACGTAAATGTTCTGCGCTGTTTTAGAATTGTAGTCCACCTGCAGTTTTTAGTCAGAAGGTGAACGAAGCCGTTCAGTTCGAGTCCAAATATTGAATTAACATTAAGAGCAGCCTTATTCGGATTGGCACTATTATCTTAGCAGTGGAGAAACGGTTGCTTACAGCGCAGGCAATTTCCGATAAGCTTCTTAGCGTCGAACTGACGCATTACATACGTCACGGGCAAACGTTAGCGATTGGGTAAAATTAAAAACTTCAGCGGAGTCCAAGCAATCGCTTCTCAACAGCTGAGAGCTTAGTGCGAAGCAAATGGCGTAGGAAGTGGAGCTGGTTTTTACCAGGTTTTATCAACCATGCTTTTTATCTAACATCGGGCAGATGATTTCAAAAATAAAGAAAATGTCTGCATATGAGCAACCTTGCCTGTTGGATATAACAAATGTTCGTCTGTTTGAAAGTGCTTCAATGTAAACTCGTGGCTGATTCAGTGATAATGCGTTAAAACAGTATTCAGTAACCAAATGCAGTTTTGTTAAAACCATAAAGAGTACAATGTCTGATATGTTCGCAGCTAAAGAACAAGAGCACCCAGGAGCAATAACACAAAGTGAATGCATGACTCATAAACTCTCACAACAAATGTAAGTGAATATTTGTAGGTTCAAATGCGTGTTGCATAAATAAATGTTTTACCTTTACAATGATTAAGCATGCAGTGAAGCAGCTGTGGCTGAAGATTCTAGAAAATGATTTTCATCGTTAACTTTTCTTTTATGGAAGTTAAAAAGTGCAAGACTCTAAAAAATTATAATCAGGGTTTCTGCATGTTTTACAGACTCAAATCATGTAAGAATTTCTAAGAACTTTAAAGACCATTATGGATGGAATTTAACTGGGTAAATTTGCACTGACCCATGATAGCTTCAGAAATGCCAGCTAGCTAGCTAGCATGGTATATTTGCAGTAAGTCACAGAATGCAGTGAAGAGATCTGTTTGACTCAAACCTTTGCCTGACATAAAAGTCCCATGAGAGAAAAATACATTCATTATATTAGATTATAAACAGATCTACCAAGACCAAACTTAAGACATGTGATTAACATATTTAAGGCTAACTTACTTTTTTCAAATGAACATTTTAAGGCATTAAAATGATGTGGACACACAGATAATTCAACAATTGTGTTAGTGATGAATTAAGACAAAGCTAAAAAAAAACAACCCAGATGAGTCAAAGTACAAAAATACATTTATTTTTCTCAGTCTGACTTAAAATTCTTGTTTTAGGTCAGTTTTCTGTCAGGAGGAATGGGACGAAATTCTAGCAAAAACCATCAAATTTATGCAGTTTAACACAACTTTGAATAATTTCCATATATGTAGCAATCTACTTATGTATTTAATTAATGCATTAAGATATCTGCAAACAATTTGTGTTTTTTATTACTTAATATAACTAACAATTCATTATTTTGTGTCAACCAAAAATTAGCAGTTGCAAAAATGACAAAATCCTTGATTTTTATGAACCAAAATTTATTGGAAACAACATTTATTATATTGTGGTGCATCACTTGTTTTGTTTACAACCGTGTGTAGAGTCATAAATGCTGCTTAAACTGATTTGCCTTTAAACTGTGTTTTAAAACAGTAACGTTAATTTAAAGACCCAGAAACCTAAACAGAGCAGAAGCTGGTGAGTCTCATGGTAAGCAGCTTTGCATAAATTACAATATTTCATTTACTGAAGTTTCTGCTGCTCTACGTGGAAGAGGAGCAATGCTCCAAATGAAACCAGAAACACATTTACACACAGATTTACACAGATATACTACACGCTCACTTCCTGAACCAGATACTTATCTTCTTCTCTCGTTTGATTTTCTTTTGCAGCTGTAAACAGCCATACAGGAGAGCTTCTGCTGTGGGAGGACAACCTGGGAACATAAAGAAGCCATTGAAGGTGACCTATTATGCTTCCTGGAACAGGTTATGAGCGATACAAAACATATTCATTGGATTTTTTGCACAAAATCATTCTTAGATAATGAGTTTTGTCTGGTGGCCACACCTCCAACTCAACATTTACACTCGCACATAAAAATGAACGCAAACATATAAACTATTATACAACTGTACATCTTTGAAAAGCAGAAGTAGAGCCTCCTGCACAACCAAGAAGAATGCAGCTAGTAGTTTCTGGGTGGGATGTCAACAACAAAACACTTGTCTTTTCCAGCAGCCATTGTACAGCGAAAACAATGGAGCTCAGCTTGGGTTGCTAGGTGACGGGTGGAGCTCTGATGGGGTTGCTAAGTAACGGCCTGGGTTTTGCTGGGGTTGGTAGGTCCATTCGTAAGAAACGGCTCATTTTACAAACTCCAAAAAACATGAACTTACCGTGTTTCCCCGATAGTAAGACACCCCCGATTGTAAGACGTATCGGGGGTTTCAGGGGGGTCGGCAAATATAAGCCGTACCCCGAAAGTAAGACATATGTCTTACTTTTCGGGGAAACACCTCTCATCTAGCTGCGCGCCGCCTCCTGCCCACGTCCGCACCGTCCCCCTCTCCATACGTTGCCGCGTCTGCCACCTCCCTCTGATCTTAATGCCTTCCTGCCCACTTCCGCGTTTTATGGTTAAAACAAAAAATTCGACAATTTTTTTCCAATATAAGACATACCCCGAAAGTAA
Organism: Poecilia mexicana; assembly: GCF_051168715.1. NCBI lineage: Eukaryota > Metazoa > Chordata > Actinopteri > Cyprinodontiformes > Poeciliidae > Poecilia > Poecilia mexicana. Next base: position 21,505,094 of record NW_028263373.1, on the reverse strand, counting down.
GACATAGTGGGGCTATTGGGGATAAAAATAAAGTAAGACACTGTCTTACTTTCGGGGAAACACGGTATAACCAAAAACTGCTGTATTTAGATACAGCTTTCTGAATATAAGTATTTATTTATTAAGTATTCATTTAGTATCTTTTTAGCTGGAGATGCCAAAAATGATCAAACGTACACTGAAGGAACACTATATTATTGCATTTTAGGCAGTAAAATGTTTAGTTTCTTATTTTCATTTGTATTCTGAATGAAAAAAAATGCAATTTGTTAATTTCCCCCCCAAATTGCTTGATTATTGATCAGAATAATCGATAGAATAATAGATTACTAATAACTTTTAGCTGCAGACCTAGTTAACGAGAAGATTCAAGAATTTAGTTTTTAAGAATTAAATTATGCATATCAATAAATTATTTATTCCAGCTAAAAAAGTGAAACTCACTGCACAGAGCAATATATGTATATTTTTGTTTATTATGACTCACATAAACCAGAATTACATAAATTCTGGTTTATGTAATTTGATTTAAACTATGCAAAAACCACTTTTTAATGTCACTGAACATAAATTTCAAGCTTACCTGGAACATAAATGTCCACCGGTACGATCCGGTCACAGCCTCGGACCACAGCGTAGGAGTAGTGGTAGTAACCTCCTCCGTTAGCACAACTACAGGAACGAAATCAGAAAAACATTAAATATTTTTAGTCTGTCTAGAGACTAAAGATATGCAAAGAGTTACTCAGGTAGATGGGTTTGAAGTTTAACTTCAGCTTTAATCCTGATAAGAAGGCCAATACTGCCACCATGTGATAAATACTTGTAACTATAGTAACTATATTTCACATTTAGTTTGCAGACTGGATGGAGGTTTCTGAATGCAGCATCTTTAATATTTTTTAAAGAAAACAACTTCTTGCCTATTACTTTAATAGGTAATAAATTGAGCATTTTTGGTCCTAATAACTTTTTAAGCTGTGATTTTCTCATACTACTTTGAGCCATGATGTCCTGAAATAAATAAATAAGATTTTTAAAAAATTTACACAATCTGGGCCTAAATACAATTCAGAGTTGTCAGTTAAAGAATGTAAGACCATATGAAATCTGTTTATTTTTTAACAAATTACACTTTAAAAATCTCTACATTGAAATTAATTATGTTGAAAACCAAAGGAAACTGACAGCATTATAGGGAGTGTTATTTTTTACTATTTTCACCACTGTCAGTAAATTAAAAACTATGATTAAATGTAGTTACTGTGTGCAGGTTAGAGATATAAATCACACTCGTTTAAGTAAGAGGCATAGTGAAGAAGGGGATTTAGCCATACATCTACCTAAAAAAGAAGTAATAAATAAATATTTTTAATCATAATTTATGTCATTGTCACTATAGTACCACAAAACATTGTGATAAAATTCAAAGCCCATGTCGTCAAAATATCTCGACTGCGACTCTTCTGGTTCAACAACGTGAAGGAATAACTCACCTTCCCATGGAAATGACGTATCTGGGCTCAGGCATCTGGTCGTACACCTGTTGGGTGGAAGGAGTCTTTTAGCTGTAGTTACACAAGTCTGAGTCAGAACTAATCTGTATATTCAGCTGGAGTGAAGCTCCATGCCAGGCTGCTCCTAATCCAGGCAGCTTTAACTCAGCTATACTGTTCCCATCGCTCTGATTCGGTCTGACTGATGCTGCTGTCGGTGTTTACAGGCTCAAAACAAAACAACGCTTTTCTATTAGACCTCTAAAAAATGAGGTGGCATAATCTCAGATGAGGATTATTATTGATCTGCATTTCATGCGTCAATCTGTCAATGTTTGGCCAATTCTTAAAATACTATTTAACGGTGGCCTATTCTGCTTCCTTGAGATATGTTTATGGGATAAACAAAACATGTTCATGACATTTTTCTCCACAAACTCATAATTAGATTTTAGTCTGGTCAGTATTTTGAGCTCCTTTCAGAACAATCTGTTTTAGGGCCTCTTGTCACTTTAAATCCAATTAGCTGCTGGCCACACCCCTCAACTCAACGTTTACACTCGCACATGAAAATGGCTGCAAACAGATGTACAATTATACAACTGTACATCTTTGAGAAGCAGAACAACCAATAAGTTGGAAAGTCTAATTTTAGGCTGTTTTCACTCCTGATAGTCCAGGAGATGTTGTTAATTTGGTGACCAAAATTGCAACATTTGTTTCGTTTTCAGCTGGTGTGGTTTGCTTTCACACTGCAATGTGTCAAACGATCCAAATTCTTTGAAAAATCTGTTCCTGTCATTGCATGTGGTAAGTCAACAACAAAACATCCGTCTTTTCCAGCAGCCAACGCTAAAACCATATCACCAAAAGTGCAGGCCTCAGTTTGGGTTGCTAGGTAACGGGGCTGGCCTTAGCTGGGGTTGCTAGGTAACGGCGGAATGCTCGTTGAATGTGGTAAGTTTTTGAAACTGCTTGTTTTCAAGACACCAAAAAACAATTTATTGCCAAAAAACAGCAGGGTGTTTTCTTAAATGCTTTGCATTACTTTAGAAGCAAATGGAAGTAAAAAAAAAAAAAAAAAAAAAAAAAAACATACAAAAAGTTAATTCTGCACAACAGGTCTTTAAATGGATTTATGATCCATTTAGTTTGAACAGAAAGTCTGCTTTGTTTGGGGACTAAAAATGTGAACTCTGGTCCGCCTAAAAATCTCTGCCTCTGTTCAGTTGAAGTGAAGTCTGGATATATGAACACCAAGAGGACCAGAGTCTGCCCCAAAAGCAGGAAGTGGGCTATAATGCAGGGCATTCTGGGTAAATACAACCAAAACAAAGGCGAGGGTCTAACACCAGAAGGAACGGCTCGTGGTCTTTTACCAAAGACAAAAGTGAAATCCTACAACTGCTAAACTCTGACTCGACTCCATTTTTATTACATTTCGTAAAGAAGGAAGTTTCCATCAGTGTCTTATTCAGAAGTTTGTTTTGTTTTTTTTCAGTGGTTCTTGCTGCAGCGCCCAAACAGGTGAGAAGGTTTTTCTAAGTGTTTGGATCATTTGATACAGTGCAGTGTGAAAACAAACTGCACCAGCTGAAAATGTAACAAATGTTGCAATTTTGGTCTCGAATCCAAGGATGTCTCCTGGACTATCAGGAGTGAAAACAACATAAAATTCAACATTTATTTATGAGACTTTCCATCCTCTCACCTTCCGCAGAGCTGGAGCCATCTTATTGGTCAGAGTTCCCGCCACAATCATGACATCAGCCTGTCGAGGACTCGCTCTGAACACGACTCCGAAGCGGTCCATGTCGTAACGAGGGGCCGCCATGTGCATCATCTCCACAGCGCAGCACGCCAAGCCAAAGGTCATAGGCCACAGAGAGCTCTGATGGGAGAAACAAAGCAGAGAATAAACCAATATTTATTTAATCAACACCTTGATGAAACAAAAACTGCAAAAGCGTAGTGAGACCTGATATTACAGGTTTATTTTTATTTTAAGAGTGTATTAAAGATTAATATATGCAAACATTTGCACTGGAAACGCAGCTACAGACTAGAAAATATATCATTTTGAGACGTATATACAAACATGCAGTGTCTATGCGTTTTGCCAATATAGTGGATGTCAGAGATGCAACAATCAACACTATAAATCTAATCCAAACCAGCATCTTCTCAGATACTGACTCTGCGGGCCCAGTTGACCAGATCATCGAGCTTCGCCACCACATAATCCGCCTTGCTGCTGGCCACTGCTGCTGGCTTGGCTGCAGCCACAGCTGTGCTTTTCTCTCTGACTGGCACAACACTGCAAACACAGAGGAGCCAGTTAAAACATGCCTCATGGTGACCCGGTGTGTGTTACGTCAGTCCTCTGGTTAAGCTCACCTGCTGCTGGTGGTATTATCACCTTTAGCGCTGCTGTGGAGACATTTCTGCTGAATAGCAAAAACTGAAATTGGCCTGATGGAAAAAGAGAAAGAAATTACTTGAGCATATAAATGAGAAATAGAAGGACACTATCGCTGTAAGGGAGTGTGTGAAAGGGACAGATGGAAGGACTTATTTCTTCTGAGTCTCTAAACTTCGTGATGCATTCGAGTTTAACTAGGCGATTCCTCTGGAAGGCCGACAAGCTGAACACTGCAGCTGTCAGCAGAAAACAGCAAATGTTTCTGTATTTGCTTTTCACCACGGATCACTTTCTATGACTGAAGACCATCTGACCCCACTCCCAAAAATACGAAGTCGTTTCCTAAAACAAGCTCTTATGTTGCAAGGCAGAAAACAGCAGGAGGCACAGAGTCAGCCAACAGGTAACAAGATTAGAGGCTTTTTACCTGGTTGAAAACGAGCCAAACAGAGCCAGGCGAGGTGCTGCAAAATAAAAGCATTTTATAAACAAAAAATAAATAAAAACTCCACAAATTCACATCCAAGGGTTATTACACAATATAATATATAGTAAAAAGTGTAATGTGGAACTGATGACTGTAAACCAAGATTGCTTGTGACATTTCTTACATTAATCAAATGTGAATATATTCTTAATGTCTCTTAAATGATACTTTAAGTCACAGTTTACTGTCAGTAAATTATGATGACTATGATAATTTTCTTGATGTAATTCATAATAAAATATTCTCAAAATTGGTCACAAATGAGCAATAAGTTTTACAGTGAGCTGAAATGAAAACTTAAATTGCTTTATTTTTTGCACTATCCAAACCAGGTAGTTAATTTGAGGTATTTCCTGGCATAATTAATTTAATTACTACATATCACAATTAATAAAGATTTTTATTCAGTTAGTTTATGTACAAGATGGAAAAAGAAATAAAAATACAAACTTAATATTGTAATTTTTGTCTGAGGAACTGATCAAATCTATGCAGCTTATTCAAAGGTATTCAAAATGACAAATAAAATCTGACTATTTTTACAACTTATTGAACAACATTATAGATCATTCTTACTGTTCAGTAATGACGCGTTTCAATACTCAGGATAAGAAAATAATAATTGTAAGAAAGTAATAAATGCGTCCAAATTTGGCACAATAGACAGTTTTAGTATTACTTGACACCAACATTTTGTTGTCTCATACCTTTATAAAGTAACAATATTCTGTTTAAACGTGAAAATGTAAAACTCTCATACTGCATTTCAGAATTAGGATATGAAAGCCAATCACAGTTGATACTTTTCCATAAACTAAAGATGCCAAACTATGTAACTGAGTTACTTGAGGGTCTTATATGGATGCCGAAATGTTCACCATATCTGGCGGATTTTATCCAAGCTTTCAATTGCTATTACTTGCATTTTTTTATTACAACTGCAGACGAAACATGTAAACTAGAAGCGTTTTCCCAATAAGTTTGGTTCCAATAATATAAGCAAAACGGGTGAACATTTTTTATTTACGCCACATTTGCATAAACCAGCACTAAACTTTTAAATTACTGCATCAAAAATCACTTTAGCGTATTTAAAATAGTCACATCGCGTAAAATTATAGCTGTAATGTTGGGTTTTCAGCTGGGACTCATCACGTAACTGTCTGTCCCAGCTAACCTGTGTTAGCCGCTTGGCTAACGCAGACGGAGCAAGGTCAGCGTACCACGTCTCTAAAAGTTACAAATACAACCTCCTGCATTGTCAAAAACCCAGATATTGCCTATTTCTGAACTTAATTTTAAATATCAAAGGCAACATCAATTTAAAGACGTCAATAATGTTAAAAATAAACGTGAAATGGTTTAATCAAAACATTACCTACCAACCAGCGCCGCCATCTTTGATGGTCTGGTTACGCCAACGGTCTCTTCCGGTGAATGTGGGACTCCAACCAGTGGATGGCGCTGCTGCCTCACAATAAGTGAGTAATGATTCAGAAAAATACTTCTAAAAAGCGCCACATCCAAAGGCACAAAAGGTCCAGTCAGCTTTTATTTAGTGAAAAAAAATGGAGACTTAGATTTAGAGATCTGAGGACGTAGAAGTAGGATTTATGCAGGAATTAAATTAAAGTCAGTTCATTCTGGGGGGAAATGAAAATCTATCTGTAAGATCACAAGGTAAACTTAAACATGCATATTTCCTTCTAGAAACACTCTCCAGATTGATTGTGACAATCAGAGACTGATTGTGGGGGATCCTTAGTTCAAGGAATATGTTACATACATAATTTATATATATTTGAAAAAGCATTTAATACAACATAGGTGTATATGAAAGAACTCCTTTAAATACAGACAAAAATAAAAAAGTATTAAGGCATAAAGCAGTTGTTAGAATAAGAATAACCTTCCAAATTTAAATTGAATGAAATGCCAAGAAATGAAGTAAGCACTAATGGAGCACTAATGTGAATGTATTCAGTGTGCCAGGCCTATCTGAAATCTTTTTATACAACATTTTATACAATTTATATAAAACTCAGCAGTGGAGTTTTATGTGTTTAACAGTATTTTACCCTGTGGTAAAATACTTGGCTTGGTTTTGAGTAACCCAGATATTTACAGGTGAGCTTTTGACTGGCTCTACTGGTTCGGCTGCTTTTAGGTGTTGTCATAATACAGAAATTCATCCTCACATTTACTAACCTTTCATTTGTGCTGTGTAAATCTTTGAAGTATTCATGGTGCTGCTGTGAAAAAATTAAAACTTTTAGCTGAATTTAGTTTTTGTTCCATGTTTTCTGCAGATTGATCAGCAGAATGAAGGAGCAGCTTTGTGTTGAAGGAAGAGATAAACAGGTTAATTTAGGTTCCAGGTCCAAAATATGGTCACAAATGTACAACAGGATGGATGGATGGATGGATGGATGGATGGATGGATGGATGGATGGATGGATGGATGGATGGATGGATGGATGGATGGATGGATGGATGGATGGATGGATGGATGGATGGATGGATGGATGGATGGATGGATGGATGGATGGATGGATGGATTTAAAGCAACATTCTTCTTTTGTCTTTTTACATCTTAAGATCATTTTTATCATAACTTTAAAACATTTAGGGTTAATTTCTACAACCAGCCTGACTGCAAATAGATTTTATCATCTGATCTTGAAAAAACTCAGTTTTTAACTTAACGAGCATCTTTGGTGTCTGACCTCTAATTATTGCCCTCTGAAGAGCTCATTAATCTCCAGTTGACTGAGAAACCAAACTGAGTGAATCTTATTCTCTTCTGGTTTCTGGTCTCATTTGGGAGCCACAAACCCAAGAAGTTCATCAGAAGAGAGGATGCCAGCAGGGTGGAGACACACAGAGAGCAACATGTTATCACATAATGACAGTCCCTGCACTTCACCAGGAATAACCGCTCAGTCCAAGGAAAAAAAGCACCAGAAAAAGACAGGTCTGTGTTTTTTTCTTACAAATGGTTTTTATTCTGTCCTGTACAAACCCTCTGTAAAGTCAAAGTAGTAAAATCTGACAACTGCAGCTGCTTTGCGGTGAAACAAATCCAGCCGGGCACAGGGCAGAGCTTCTGCTTAAATATAGGCATTGGAACAGCTTAAAAAGACAAAAGTTTTATGTGTACAGCATTGTTCAAAGGCATCCTCGGCCACAGCCAGGCAGAGCGCTTGCATTTCAGATAATAAAGCACAAAACCACATGAAAAAGGGCTGCACACAGGAGGAGCAACAAGTAAAAGCCGTCACATAGTTGGAGGTTACAGCGGCGGCGGGTGTAGCTCTGCTGAGCAGCAGACCACAGGAATGGCCTATTTCTGGGAGGATGGCCTCCTCTCGGAGAAGAAAGCGCAGCTCTCCCTCTCACTGAGCGTCCAGGATGTCTGTGGGCAGGACGTCTGGTTTGCCGCTCGGGCTTTGTGATGTCTCCCCCGACCAGGAAGACGGGGTGACCTGATTATACAGGGCGTCCTGAGGGCCAAAAAGGGGCTGTTTGAGATTGAGATTGTACATGAGGAACAGATTGAGAGCGACCACGGCGAGGAGCGGGAAGGAGGTCAGACCAGAACCGAAGCCTCTCCAGGAGCCACACGTGTTCAGGCTGAACCAGAAAACAAGCCTGAGAAGGACGAGAAAACAACCCCAAACAGGAAATCAGAGCACGTTCAGATATTTATGATAAACACTCAACATCTCGCTCGTCAGCCACGCTTACAAGATGAAGTATTTCCAACAACAAACCTGCATTACTCAAACATAAACGTACCTGAGCTTTGACTTTTTCTAGTAAAATATAAGCCCTGTTGCATTGAAATCTAAGGATTTAAGTCTGATCAATATCATCTCATTTTGTCTGTAGCAGCTTTTCATCAGTGACGAATATTTTAAGCATGCCTAAAAGTAAGATGAAACAAAAAATATTTGGTCCATGCTAGTAAACCATGCTAGGATCATCAACAGATCAGGATCACTTAATAAAATAAAATAAATAAAGAGAAGAATTCTGATTTCAATCTCAGAATTTCAACTTTAATGTCAGAGTTACGACTTTAAACTCAGAATTTTAATTCTGAATCAATCTAAGTCAAAAACCAAACAAATAACCAAACAGTCTTAGGTGTATGTCAGTTGTGTTGTTCATATATGAAAATAGTCACAAAACAGTTTCCTCCTCGTTGTATATGGGCTTTTGTAAACCTGCATTATATCCACAGTCTCAGATTTGATAGATCGATTTGAGTTTTAAATTAAAGTGAGAATTCTGTGAAAAAAAGTCAAGATTCTGTAAAAAAAAAGTCAAAATTCTGAGAAATTCTGAGGAAGTCAGAATTCTGAAATTAACGTCAAAATTCTGAGAAAAAAGTCAAAATACTGAGAAAAACTTTAAAATACTGAGAAAAGTCAGAATTCTGAGAAAAAAGTCAAAATTCTGAGAAAAAAAGTCAAAATACTGAGAAAAACTTTAAAATACTGAGAAAAGTCAGAATTCTGAGAAAAAAGTCAAAATTCTGAGAAAAAAAGTCAAAATTATGAGAAAAAGTCTAAATTCTTTTAAAAAAGTCAGAATTCAGAAATTAAAGTCAGAATTCTGAAATTACAGTCAGAATTTTATTTTATTTTTCCAGTGGCCTTTGTTGTCTTCTTATACGTTTAATGAACTTCTCTAGTTCTGTAGTGCATTTGGGTCAAACCTCCACTCGTTGATGTGCAGCCGGGCTGTATGAACACATTTGAGCCTTTGGGCATTTTTGTGTTTGGTGATGACCCCTTCAGGTCAAAGGTCACCATTAAATCCTTCAACCTGCTCTGACCTTCACCTGCCAATGATGAACATGACCACCAGAATGGGCACCAGCTTCAGCTGCTCCTGCGGCAGCAGGGCGGCCATCACCACCAGGTTGAGCACGTAGAGCAGCAGCTGCTCCAGGGACGATGAGACGAACAGCTGCTGCACAGCGTGTCTTCGATCAGTCGGCTCCTGCAGACCCAGGGACCCGGAGCACAACTGGCACGCCGCACCAACCAGCATGGCTGCAAGGAAGAGAGGAGCAATAAGTCAGAATCCATCTTGAATCTGGGCCATCTTTCCACAAGCAGCGCCAAAGTCACTGCAAACTGATCTGACAGCAACTTTGTGTTTTCACATTTTTCCCTCATTTGAATGCAGCTACTGCTGGCAGGAAGGCTGACATGCAAATACTCTGGCATCTGCTTGAAATCTGGGTCAGAGGTAACTCCTCTGGGATGGATTTGGTCGGGTTGGTTCAGTCACCTGCTCTCTCATTCTGAACATTCTGAACCAGAGACCACTGAGACCATTAAACTTTTCACTTTTATCAAATCAGGTGCGCTGACATTTCTAGATTTGGTTGAAGTCAAAACAGCTACCCTAAAATATTCAATAATATTTAGCAGAAAGAGGAGGAGGACAAAATTTAAAATATAAAAATGTGTACATCGACTTTGTGGAAAAGCGTGCATATATTCAACAAAAAGGTACAAAAATATTTATAAATAATTATATGGAAGATGAAGGATATACATAAACAGTAAAATAATGTGACATTCTTATGATAAAAGTAAAATTATGTTTTCTATATAAGATATTGATGTAATATATACTGCTACATGTATTTTGATATTGAGAAATAATAGAAAAGGGTTATAATTTTTAAAAAGTGTAAGTATGGGAGCTAAAATGACAAAGTATAGGTTTTTTTATATTTTATGTGTACGTAGCCTTGTTTTGTTTTTTATTGATTTGTTTGAAATAACAAAAGCATGTATAGAACTTTTCCCACATTACAACCTTAGACTTGTATTGTTCAGTGTGGCTTCTTCATTAAACTTTCAGTCAGAGGCTTCTTCAGAGTTGCTGTAACACTGACTGCTGCAGCAGATCCTTCTGGCCAGCAACTCTGAGATAGACATTTATTTTCCTTCTGGGATTAATAAAGTAATTTTGAACTGAACCAATTTTATTTAGGCTTTATGTGAAAAACCAACATAAATATGTTTTAAATAGTAAAAATCTGAAAAGAGTGGCAGCACAAGTCTTCATATTCCTGAGTTAATATTATAGAGAAGCACTTCTTTCTACAGCTGTAAATATTTATTTGGGTATGTCTTATTAAGTTTGGAAGGAGAGAAACAGTTTCCATATTCATTTGGATCTTTGACTTGCATGATGCTGCCAGCGCCAGTTCAACTTTGGTCTGATTTGACTAGGACTGAAACACTAAATCAGACTAGTTTTGCTTATTCAACTAATTTAGTAATTGATTAATCATTAACTGGATAATACAGACTCAAAAAAGGTAATTTTGCTGAAATAACAGCATATTCAGAGAAATAATTAAGTGAAAAATGTAAAATAAATAAATAATATTTTAATTGCATCTGACATCCCACACCAGACTCTATTTGAGCCGTTTCCCTCTCACTTTCCTCCACCATCTTTGTTTCTGTATCAACTGGTTCTGCTTTAGGATGACCAACAGTGCCCTCTTCTGGATGGTGGGAAAACTACAGCACTAAAAGAAGGTCTAACCAGTGGAACTAAATTTTCATCTAATAAATGAAATCTTACAATTTCATATGTCAATTTCATATGATTTCATCAATACATTTTTTGCATTCCTATTGTGTGCTTATGTTCTCTTTCAAACCCCTGAGGCTTTATAATCTCTAAAAAATAAACTTAATGGACATTTTGGCATATGACAAAAAGTGAAACTGAACATATTACACATTGGTGCGCCGATAAATTGGCGCACCAATTTATCAGCCAGTTGATTTCCTTCATTTTGTGAGATCGGTGATAGGCCAATTCTGACACGTGAAGCCGATCTTATCCACCGATCTTATCTTCCTCAGCAAAGGTCTAAAAATCAGTCACTCTCCTCTTTTGCTCTCTCGTGAGAATGTTTGCAGTTAATAGTAGTCACCCCAGTGCTGCCAAAGTCAGTGACTTTCTTGCTATATTTAGTAACATTTCAGACAAAAAAATTGGCATCGGCCAAAGTCGGAATTGGCAGGCCAGGCTTTTTAAAGATCGGTAATTGGCCATAAAACTGCAATTGGTGCACCTCAAGTTAAAAGGTCATTAAATTACATAGAAAAACGAAAACATTCCCAGACGAGGTGGCCAGACGAACCCCATCCTGGTCGTCTGGCCGCCTTTACATCTGATCTTTACGTTAAATTTGTGTTTGTGATCGTGCAGGTGTCTGAGTCGTACCAAGCACCATGGGGAGCGCTGCCACTGCGCAGCAGCAGAAGGTGAAAATGATGCGGCAGCTTATGTCCGGACAGTCGGGGGGTCTGATTGGGACATAGAAATAGAGTGCATAGAGCATCCCGGCTGCACATAGAAGCGAGGCCAGGACGGAGAGGATGGCTGGGAGACGGGCGCTCTGGCTGCATTTACACCGACAGCAGCACCTCCCCTGATCCAACGCCTCCCCTGTGGCCCCGTCAGTCTCTCCGAACCCCTCTGTGCTCCACACGGCCAGCTCCACGCTCTCCCGCGGCGGCCCTATCAGGGGTCGGCCCTCGTCCGCCGGGCTCTCCACAGTGGTGGATTCTGGGCTCCATCTCGGCGTGTTTGTGCCGTTGGGAATGTCGCCCTGAGAGGCCGGCGGAGGGGGGCTCATGCAGTTTTCCATGGCGGTGTCCAAACTGTGCGAAGTGATGATGGGGCTGGAAAGAGTTTGATCTGGCTCCTCCTGCTGCTCTGTCTGATTTGCTCCGCTGTGTGGTGCGGGGGTGGCGCTGGGCTGCTGGTGGCACCGAGCAGAGCCTGTCAGGATCAAAACACAGTTTAGTACGCAATCCAAATCCGAAAGGAGACAATCGGAGGTGTTGGAGCATCAAGTCTGACCTGAAAGATCTGCTGTTAAATCGGACATAAACTTTATGTTTTTGACAAGAATAATTTGAGGGAAATTGTTGGATAGCCTTTAAATTATATTGTAAAAATTTTAATCAGATTAATCGTGATAAATCAGTCAACTAATCAAAATGGGTAGGTGTCACAGAAATTAAAAATGATTTCATATACAGCTCTGGAAAAAATTAAGAGACCTCTTAAAATGATCATTTTCTCTGATTTTACTTTGAATAGGAATATGTTTCAGTAAAATGAACGTTGTTCTTTTATTCTATGAACTACTGACAACATGTCTCTGATATTCCAAGCAAAAATTTAGTATTTATTGAAAAATGGTAAAAATAACAAAAAAAGATGCAGTACTTTCAGACCTCAAATGCAAAGAAAACAAGTTCATATTCATTCAGAAACAATAATATTAATGTTTTAACTCAGGAAAAATTCAGAAATCAATATTTGGTGGAATAACCAGGAGGTTTTCAATGGAGTTCAGTGCAGTGGGCTCTTAGCTTTTTCCAGACCTGTATGTTTATTTCTAAATAGCTTTATAAATTTTATTTTTTATCATTACTTTTCTTCTTTTGGGTGGATTGCCAATCATTTGGCGGGGCATGTGGGTGGGTCAGTGCCCCCCTCGACCCTCACTTTAGCTCCGCCCCTGTAAATAGTACATAAGCATTCACTAAAAACAACCAAAAGAATGTACTTATTTAGATAAAAGTTAAAACATGTTGCTAGATTCAGCTCCACCTGCAATATCTAAAATGATGCAAAGAATAGATCGAGGTGTTGTCATACTGTAATCCTGTTGTTTCGTTACCAAAGGATGGCAAAGGCATTTGATCAAAACCTCAGGAAATAGTGTTAATTTCCAAGCAGAATAATGATGTAACCCCGTAGAGTGTGTTGTTTATATGCTGTTGCTTAGCCTCAAATCTATTTTAACTCCATTTGGTTCCAGCTTGGCTTTTACTTTTTCTCCGTTTGTTCCAAACTAAAGGCAGATTCAGTGACTCACTCTTTGACTGCGCCGTTGCTGCTGGCGGCGGCTCCAGGGAGCGCTGGGAGCCGGAGGCCGAATGGGAGGCCGAGCGGAGCTCCTCCACAGACGACTCCGGGCTGTCCGACACCGGCGCCAGGGAGATCTGGGTGTCCAGGTCCAAGAAGGGCGAGAAGGAGAGCCGGGCGGGGTCGATGTCCTGCAGCTGGTTGATGATGTCACTGATAGACTCCTTCACGGTGTCGAGCTCCTTCACGTTCTGCCTGTCAGTAGCCTGAAGCCCCGAGGTGCTCATAGTCACGCAGGCTGAGAGGAGCGAGCTGAGGTCCAGACGAAAACCAGGACAGAGTCCAACCTGGAACAGGGAGGACAGACATTAAAGTCGTCTGTAGTTTGAAGGTCACCTATTATGCTTTTTTGAACAGGTTAGGATAGATCTATGGGCTATACAGAACTTGTTAATTTTTTTATTTTATTTTGCACAAAATTCTTCTTAGGCTGCGTTCACACTGCAGCCTGTGACCCAATTCCGATGTTTTGTCAAATTGGATTTTTTTTGGCCAAATATATGCGACCTTTACGTGTTCTCCAGCATAGACATAATATAAGAGTAGACCCCACATTGGCTGCTCCGGCGCAGGAAAAACGGCGGCCATCTTGGAGCGGTATACCCTCCTACTTTGCTCAACAAAACAGCAAAAGATGCCTCAGCACTGAGGGATATTGTTGTTCGGATCGATGGACTATTGATGCGAGGGCTCCACAAACAACATTTCACAAGAAAGATGGACATATTATTGTTTGTGATTACAATATTATTTTACTGTACTTATGTCCACCGGCGAGATACCAGCTAATATTAGCTACATTGCTTGGTGTAATACGGGTTCAGCCCCGCTATGAAGGCTAACTGAGATTCCGTAAATCTAAAAAAATTTAATTATTCTCTAACATTGACTTAGATTATTAGAAATGAAACAATGTAACATATATTATAAAACTTATATTATGTGTTATAACATTCACCAGCAAAGTTTACACTGGTGGTAAAGACTATTATTTATATGTAATTCTTTCACTCTGTCAAAAAGTAAGATACATCCCAAATCTTCTGTTTTTGTTTTGAAGGTTTCCTAAAGACACGATGTGAGGAAGAAGAGGGAGATATCTATAAAGAGAGACGGATTCACTGCAGCACGGATTAATCTCGCATCGGATTTTGGACTCAATTCTCGCATCGGATTTTGGACTCAATCTCAGCTGCTGAATCACTCTGAAGCTAGAACTGGTCGGCTGAAAATCATATACATATGTATATATGTATATGTGGACCGCTCAAAGATGGCCGCCCTAAATCTCGTCAGCGACAATAGGCGAGAGCGGTCCATGAGGCGTCTATCCTTATATTATGTCTATGTCTATTCCTATATTACGTCTATGTTCTCCAGTGCTAACTGCAAACGACGTGAAAGTGTCCCGCATGCGCAGTAGAGGGCGCAATAACGTCACACACAGAGCGCGTGCTCAGTGTTTTGCCAAACTTCATAAAAAAGAAGATGGATGGTAACGGCGGAGCATGGCTTGCGATTTTAAAGTTGTTGTCCGAGCGGAGCCAGCACAGTAACAACTTAATCCTCGTTATAGTCCGCCATGATTGTTGACGTTCCGGTCGGCTGAATGAATCTGAACGCGACCTGACAGTTCGGATTCAGATCACATTTGAATCGGATACGTGTCGGACATCCAAGTGGCCCGGGTCGCATTCGAAAAGAATCCGACCTGTGTTGTCCAGACTGTCATGAAAAGACCAGATACAGGTCGCATTAAGGACAAAATAAAAATAAAAAAATTGGAATTGGGTTTCTTCGGGCTTAGGGTTGCCACCCGTCCCTTAAAGTACGTATTGAACCGATACGGGACGCGAGTACTTTATGTAGTAGTCTGCCCCAGTCATTTTTTCACTCACGGTGTTGGGGTTGAGATACTGTGCTTTCCGGGTAACACCGACACGCTGCCGCCGTTAGTGGGCGGCAACCCTATTCGGGCTGCAGTGTGAACGTAGCTTTAAATAATGAGATTTTTATGATAAAGTGTTGAGGTCATACAAAATGACAATTAAGTTCAGTAAGTCATAAAATTTCAAGAATAAAGTCGAAATAATAGGAGAATAAAGCTGAAGCATTTGCTTGGGTTGCTAGGTAACGCGCAGTGCCTGTTGAAAGTGACTTAACAGTTTAGGATTTTTGAAATGACTTGTTTTTCCAGACACCATTAAGCATTAACCTATTACAGATGGATGTGTTTCAGAAGCAGTTGAGGCAAAATATGAATTTAGCTTTACTAATTGTTAGCTTCCTACTGTTTCTTCAGGCAAGTGACAGTGATGGAAAGCTGCCACAAAACAGAAACTCTTTTAGGAACAGAGTACTTAGATCCAGGGCAAAACAACATCTCTCCAGTTTTTGTATTAATTTGGGGTTTTTGTCTGGATTTTGTTCATTTTAATTCGTTAGGAAGATAATTTTATTTAATACACCAATATTAAATTGATTGTATGTTTCTTTTGTGAAAGTATTAAATTTTTTTCATATGAAAACAGCTGGATTGTAACACTTTCATCGCCTCTTCTGTGTGCTTTTCCACTGTTTGCATCTCTCTCCTCTGTTATTGAGTTGCACCAACTGTTTATTTTGAAGAGCATTCACTGGCAGTAAAGCATCCACTCAGATATGCCTTAAGACCTTAAAATGCATGTAATCCCTCATATTTTCAGTATGTTATCTGTAGCCTAGAAGGATAAAAATTGTTTATTTTTGAACAAAGTGTTTCATTTGGTTCTGTAGGAGATTGTTTTGGACTTTTGTATCTATAAGGCATTGATGGATTTAGGACTGAAACAATCAGATTAATCATGATGCATTGAATAAATGATTGTCAACTAATTTAGTAATCGATTAATCACAATTAATCAGTTATACTTTTGTGAGTATACAGACTCAAAAAGGCAATTCAGATGAAAGATGAGAAACTTTAGTCTGTAAATCTATTCTACACAGAAATCCTCTGGTGGAAAAGTTTTAGCTTCACCTGCCTCAAATTTATATAAAAGAAATCCTGTTAAGCACCGTTTTCTGTCCAGTTATTAATCGATTAATCCAAAAAACAGATCAGCTCTACACTAGTGATGTTAAATCAGACAGAAAGCTTTTCACATGTTGAAGCTTTCAGGATTTTTTTAGCTGCAGATCCATCTTTTGCTACAAATGATCAAATGTTTACTACAGTAATGCTATGTTGTGGCATTATAGGCAAAAAAAAAAATCTTGTTTTCATGTTTAAAAAAGGAACTATTTGCATCTTAAATGTATTCCTAGTATTGCCTGAAAAGACTTCAGTGGTTAAATGAAAAATAGGCAGAATGTGGGGAAAAAACTCAATCGATTAATCATATGAATAAATTATTACTAAAATTATTATTAGTTGCATGCATAGATAGATTGATGAAATGTCCAACTCTGTGAGACAGGAATCAGAGAAGTACGATAAATAACTAAATAACTTTTGCGCTGTCAGTTTGATTTACCAACAGGAGTCACTGATCTGAAACAGAATCATGTCACGTTGAACCAGGACGATAATTAAAGCGGACTCATTTTCCTGAAGTCCTAATTAAATGTTTTGGGGATGAACTGGGTTTGGATCCCGGTACCGAAGCGCTGCTCTCGCCCACTGATTGCAGCCTGTTTGTCTGCAGCTAATTTCAGGGTTTGCACAGCAACGCCGCTCCTTCCCTCTCTTTTGCAAATTGTGTGTTTTCCTGAAAACAAATTTGACTGAGAACCAGTCCGTCCGTCTGCGCCCACAACAAACAGAGCTGAGATCAGTTCGGACCTGGAGCCAGTTCATATGGGTCAAACTGTCCGAATCAGAACCAAAATGAAGGGGAATGGATCATAAAACTACATTTTCAGATAACTCTGTACAATTCAAGTCTTATAGAAATGTTTCAGATCATCAAGCTAATTTTAAGCTTTAAATCTTAAGATTTAAATCTGTGCTTTGATTAGGCCGCTCCGTTTTTAAACCCATTCAGAGTCACAAACTGATGGCTGGATGTTAATCTACAAGATTTTTTCTTGCAGGGCAGAATTAATAAATCATGAAGCAGCAAAGCAACCCCAGAGCATCACACTGCCACTACTATGTTTGATTGCTGGTATAAAATACTTTTTAATAATCTGTTAATTTTGCCCAGATGCAATGAAACAAATTTAAGACTGATAGATTTGTGGATTTTTCCACATCTGTTCTGTAATTTCCTTACTGTTGTTTTGAGGTTTTTGCAGCCAACTTCATGTTGTGTCAGTGGGAAAAAATACATAAAAAATAAAAATGGATCTCCAACTCAGAAAAAAATAATTGAAATTGAATCAAGTTTGTCAAACTTACTTTATTTACATTTGTTTAACATGTCAACTTAAACTTAATCTCATTACTGCCAGCATCCCTAGGTGGGCACCATAAGAGGGAAAGGTGGGCAGACATACTGTATGGGTCCCATATGGGTTTGTCCGCAGGTTCCATGGTGGCCCCACATGGGTTTTCCCATTTAGGGAAAACCCAAGTTTTTGGAAAACTTGGGTTTTCCAAAAACCCATGGAGTACCCAAGTTTTTACATGGTGGTGGGTCCACCACCATGTAGGGCCCATGTAGGACTCATGTGGGCTGTGGCCCTACATGGACAAACCCATATGGGACCCATCCAATCTGCCCTCCTTTTCTCCCATATGGGGCCGACCTAGGCATGCTGGCAGGTTCTCTTTTTTTTTTTTTTTTTTTTTTTTTTAACAATGAATCACCTGTTTTCTTTTTTCAGTGCAGACAAGTTTTAATTGACTTGGATGTGTGTTTTTGTTCTGTTAGTAAATCAGAATCATTTGAAAACCGCTTTTAATTTACTTTTGATGTTAACATTTGTTGGTTGATGCTCAAACTTAAATGTGAGAAAATAAGAAACAGAGGGAAAAAACATTTTCTCTGCATTGTAATTCAGGGAAACACTGAATTACAATGAAAAATTAACTTGTACCACATTAAATATGAGCAAAACAGGGACAAAAGGGAAATGGATACATATTGCTGAAAAAATATTATTGAACAGCATAAAAAAAACATTTGTAACAAAGTTAAATGCACAATGTGCAAATAAAGAAAAAGGGTGGTGCTGCGGTGGCTGGTGTGCTAAAACACCAAAATTAGCCTCGGGCTAACTAGGTTAATGTAAGTAAAATAAAATAAAATCTGTTAAATTTTTCTTTTTTTGGATTTTTTTTTTATCCAAAGAATAGTCCGAGTTTATGATGGATTCAGCTGAAAGCACAATAGCTCCAATAAGGCGCCTTTTGTGGGTCTGGCACCGCTTGAGCCATTTCAATCACATCTGCAGATTGCGTTTAGAGCTTTTTCTCCTGCACTTTTTTTTTTTTTTTTTGGCGCACATCCAACTGCGGCGCTGGATGGAGTCAGCACGCAAACCTCTCCGTGAACGACCATTTTCTAAACAAATGAGGACCTTAGCATGTATATAGATCACAATTAGGAGGCCTGCAGGTCGGAGGGGAGCAAATCAGCGCGATTTGTTGTAGATGGCGCATGACGGGGGTAAAAAGAAAAAAAACCACTTTGTCCCTTACCGCTGAGCTGAGCAACTCTTATGTAGTTTCTGATTTTTAAAAAAAGATTCAATCGTTGCGCAAACTGTAGGGATTTTCATATTTATTATTAAATACATCAAATAAAGCACATGAAGTGGTGCGTAAAATGCAGTCATTCAGAAATCCGTCACATACAGGAGCTGATTGTTTACACTGTAAACGCAAGCCGCAGTTTAAGCTCCAAATGAACGCGTTTCTCTGAACAGAAAAGGTTTTAAAACGAACTTACTTGAGTCGGAGATCGCAGAGTGTGGATTTACTCCTCTGTCCTTCCCTCCCCCTCGGTTTGCTTTTTGTCTTCCAGGATCCTGAACTTCTGAATCAAATTTCAGGACGGACAAAATACTAGGCTTTTCCTCCGCCCACACGCAGTTTTTCTTTTTTTCCTCCCTTCTTCCCGGGTACCATGTCAAAGACCATATGGAGCAAATAAAGCCGGAGACGATCCACAGGAGGAGGAGGAGGAGGAGGCACTTACTCTCAGTTTACCTTCAAATTCAACATTAGCAATCACAGCCATCACACAAACAAGTTTGTCCAAACAGGACGGTAAACATTTACTCTCAAACTAAACTCCAGCTTTCATCTAATATTCATACTCGGGATAAGTGTTTGTCCCGCGGAGGTACTTGATTAACGCAAACATCTCAGCTTCCCTGCGCGCTTTTCATACCTTTTAAAGATTCAATTGAGGGAGGATTTCAGTAATCCCTAATAAATTCACACAAAGTGAAAACACAGCTGCGTAGCGCAGTTTTGGATTTCAACTTCATGATGTCTGGAAATGTGAGGTTCTAAAAAACCCACAGGAGGAGGGAACCCCTTCCCCCCCAAAAAAACAACAAAAAACTGGATTCTCGTTTGTGTTGATTACATCACAAGAGGCAAAAGAGTAAAGCACATCAGTAAAAATGGCAGAAAAGTTAGCTTGGACACATTTCATCATAAATTTTAAATAATTAAGTTGCAAGGCGTGATGTTTGAGGCTTAGAGCTCCACTCTGACGCCATAATGGATGCTGCTGAGGATGATGAAGCTGGAGGAAACAGCAATGAAAGATCCAGGAAGTATGATCAAATAGCTTTAAAAAATCATTTAAAAACTACTTTTCTAAAACAAAAAGAGAACTCTGCCACATCCACTAAAACCAGAACACGACACCCATATCTGGTCGAGGGCGTTGCAACGTCTAAAAGTCTCTTGTTGCTGGAGACTGGACTTTAAAACACAAAAAATGAATGAATATTGTTGAGAACTGGAGCAGAAATGACAACTTGGCAAGTTTTTTGCTACAATTTACCACCATGGTAAAAACAAACTAATTCAGCTCTTTTAAGTCCCTGGGTAAGGTGCCGGTTTGCCAAGTCTCCAAGCTGCCACTCAGACATTTACCTGAGTAAGGTAGTGGAGTAAGGCAACCAGTGGAAAACAGGATCAGCATGTTGTCCATGGCAAATTCAAAGGCAAAAATTGCATTTAGGTTTTTTTTCCTTTTAAATTAAAATACACCAAAAAAAATTTTATTCCCCGTTTGCTTGAAAACAGATGTACGATCAATTTCTACTGAAAACAAGATAGAAAATAAAAATCTGAATTTCCAATAAAAGGAAACAAGGATAAAAGTACCCAACCTTCCCATTAATACCATTTCCATTTTCTCAATAAAAGTCATCAATCTGATCGCTCTGGGAAGGCCACGCCCACTTCCTGAATGATTTGCATCAGAACCACACCTGACTTATCACAATAATCAGTCAAGTTAAATATGGAAACAATGAGCTGAAGCAACACAGCAACGCTCTATTAGTCATTTATTGTTGGAGTAAATTTATATAACAAAAAAAAAAAAAAAAGCATCTAACATATACAGATAAAAGCTGTTGATTAGCAATATGATCAATAAATAGAAAGTTAGAAATATAAACAAAATAATTCAAGTTTTGTTTGGGAAATATTTACACACATTAGCAGTTTGCTGCTTGAGGAATCGGTTCTGGAAAGAAGCCGGGTTCAAGTGTCGATCGGTCAGCAGCGTCTGAAATGTGCCATCCTTTAAGGAGAACCGCAGGAGAACCGGCCCGGTTCCCGACACGGACATACCGCCTTCCGGTCAGGCGGTCCGATCTGGAATCTGCAATTCAACCTAAACATGAGCTACAACAGTCAGCTGGTGAGGTGGGGAGGGTCTGTCAGTCCTCAGACAGCAACCTGTGGAAGTGGTCCTTCCTCTTCTTCAGAACCTCCTGGAAATCCTCCTGGAGAGACAAAAATAATCCAATCTGTAGCCACGGCAACAAAGGCAGATGTTCAGATCATAACAGGTGGGAGGGTGAAGAGGTCAATAATTTAATCAAAAAGACAGAAATATACCC
Source organism: Poecilia mexicana (assembly GCF_051168715.1). NCBI lineage: Eukaryota > Metazoa > Chordata > Actinopteri > Cyprinodontiformes > Poeciliidae > Poecilia > Poecilia mexicana. The sequence continues at coordinate 21,483,679 of NW_028263373.1, read as the reverse complement.
ATAAGCCTTTTCCTGAAGAGTTTAAGTCCGGTTTAATCAAACTGTTGTTTGTCTAGAAGGTCCGGTTTGTTTGGGGGAGATGTGAACGTGTAATACGACAGCAAACTCTGGTCAACCTACAAACCTTAAACTCAGTTTGAGTGAATGTATGGATGACAGGAAGCGGACTATAGCGCAGAGGATTCTGGGTAAATACAACCAAAACAAATGTGAGTCTAAACGCTACTGGGAGAAATGGCTTGTTGTTAAATCCTGCAACCGCTAACATCTGATGCTAATCCATTTTTGTTTACATTTAGTGAAGAAAGGAAGTTCTGCTCAGAGGTTATTGTGTCGTTTCCGTCAGTAGTTCTTAGTGCAGCGCCACCAGTGGTGAGGAGAGGAACAGGTTTTTCATTTAGCTGAACCTCACCAGCTGAAAATGTAAAGAATATTTAAGCCCCAAACCAACCAAGTTTACCGAACTGGTAAGAGTGAAAACACCCATAAGCACACTTGGTTATCTTTTATTTCCTCCAGTGTTTCTAGACTGGAAATGTCATCACATAATTGCTCTGTTAACTCTGGCCAAGAGTTTGGAAAATAACAAAAACAAACCAGTTTTTAACCTCCATCACAGATAAACAACACAGCCTCAGTATGCAGCAGCAGCCAGGGATATTCTTTTCTTTCAGCATCGTTTTACAAACATCAGGAAACGGATCCAAGCAGTGACAGATGTTGCAGTAATTTTGAAAAATGAAATTAACTCCAGGAGAGTTTCTGTTGCTTGTACCAGGTGTGTAACTTTAACTGCAGTCATATGGATGCTATATGGTAATTATGGGCCATCAATGCAGTCAGGACCACTCACATTCCCGTCACCATGTTTTGTTTAACCAACTGCTTTCCTCTGGGAGGCGCTACAAAACTCCCCTCATTAGGAAAAACATCAAAACAAAAAACATTTTTTTCCTCTTCAATAATCCTAAAGTCTGCATTGTTACACAGTCTTTACTTGGTTCTCTTCAACTCCCTTTTCTTGTACAAATGTGGGTTGTATTTTACTTATCGTCTGTGGGTTACATTATTTTAACCTTCAATGATAATGTGGCTTATTTAACATTTAGTAAGAGTATTTGGCCTTTATTCAATGTAAAAGGAGGATAAATAAAATCAACTGCCAATACAGCAGTCAGAAAACTTGTAATAATTCTCTTGATATTTTGACTATTAGTCTTGCTGATGATCTGTAAGTGTTTTAAGGTGGAAGGCCTAACGACCATCACCCTAATCTTTAATTCCTTCCATACTTTCTCTATCAGATTCAAGTCCAGATTCAGCTGCACCTCTCTAAAAGGTCAATATTAATTCCCGTCAGGTTAAATAGCTACTGTGTTGTAAACAAGCCATTAAAAATAGATTTAGACACACAAATTATTAATTTTAAATGAGACACACCAACTGCTTAGCCTGCAATGCCTTAATGTGTCCACATGAGGGCAGCAGAACCTGCTGTACTGAAACTCTTTAATAAGCAACAATATTGTTCCTTTAAGTGTACCTTCTGGAGGAATAAAAGCCCAGGAATCTAACTTTAACATATATGTTTTAATATTAGGTGACTAAAAGATGAACTACAAGGGCTGTTAAATGTTTTATGTTTATTTTCTCCTGTGGCAGAGCGGATTTCTTTGGGAGAAATCTAGGAAAAGAAAAGCATTTAGAAGCAGACTTACCGCTGGAGCCAGTCTCTCCATGTAGGGGATGAGTTTCTGCAGCTCTTTGTCTTCTGATCCTCCAGACCAGCTCTTAATGGGAATGGTGTTCATCAGCTGGAGAAAGGAAAAAAAAAGATGAGAAACAAAGAAAACACTAAACCAGTGGGGAACAAGTAAACCTACACAGGGTTAAAACATCTTGTTAATAGTGGAGAGTTTAAAACAAAGCCAGAGGACAAAATGTGGCTTCATCCTCACCGATGTGTCAATATTTAATAACCAAGTTGCAGCTTGGTTATTAATGTTTTTACAGCTCAATCAGGCTGTATGAGAGCGAGCGAGAGCAAGACGTCAGCAGCCAACAGAAAGGCTGAATATCCTGCAGCAAAGTTGCCCTTTCATTTGCTTTTGAGGTTTCATGACTGAGCTGTTATCGAACATGTTGAATGTGGAAATGTTGGGAGCTTTTTGGAAATCTAAGAGTTAAAGTGAGCAGGAGTGTTTTCTAAACATTAATCAGTTCTTAAAGAGAAACGGGTTTGTTAACGCCAAAGCTCCAGAGTGCAGCTCTTAAAAAAAAAAATCTTGCTGCACGTTGAGAGAAAAAAATTTTTTTTTATTGCAATGCTAATGATAAAGACTGTGATAATAATAATTATCTGCTGAGTTATTAAAAATAAGAATAAAGTACTTATAGATTTTTACTCCCACTAATGACTAACCACACATCTATTTGTTTAGATATTATTAAAAGAGTTATACTCATTTAAATATTATTTTCATGGCATCAACACACAGCAACTTCCCAAACATCCAAACAATCCTCTGCAGTTGAAAAATTGAGTTCATCCATATTGTGCAGTTCTACTCTGATAATTAAATATATCTTTTAAGCTAAACAGTTTTCTGTGTAGTAAAGTTTCTCACGTGGTATGGGTAGGTGTGCGGTGCGTTATCCAGGACGACGGTTTTCATCAGGTCTCTCCCGAGGATGCTGAGGTCCTTGATGTAGTGACCGAGGACGCAGGCGCAGTCGTCCTGATACAGGCGGTGACTGAAAAACAAAAACCAGAAGCAGCTCAATGTCAACTTGTACCAACAAAACGGAGGAAAACAAATAAAAACTCAGCAGCAGCTCTGAAGGCGACGTACCGGAAGAGTTTCTTCTGAGGGTCGAGGATCTCCAGGATCTTCTCGGCGTATTCCTTCTTTGCACAGGTGTAAACAAAAAGCTGGAAATCGCAGGAAGCTGCGGTTAGAAGTTTGGAAACGATTTACAAAGAGAAACAGAAACTGTGAATTTCTCAAACCTCGTAGATTTTTGCCATGGCTTGAAGAAACTCTCTCACATGCGGACGCAGGATCATGTACACCTGTTGAAAGAACAAATACTTCTTTATTAAAAAAACATGAAAAACGACTGGTGTTGCATGAATTTCATGTTTCTTTATGCAAAAGCTTTTACTTTAAACTTTCTAGCAGCTCTGAATCATTCCCAGGATTCCTCTGTGGCATTTTAATGTTTGGATTGCACAAGGGAATTCTGGGAATGTTTGGGAGTGCTGCAGTGTGGGTGTAAAGCATTACTCATCAAGAAAAGGCAAAGAAATCTTAAATTTGTTGTTTTCAGTCTAGTTTCATGCCAACACAGAATTCTGTTATTTTTTTCCTACAAGCTGATTCAATTTTATTAAACCAGATAATATAAAAACACAAAAGTAAAAAAAAAATGTTCTAGATTCTCTGATAAAAGTGGTTTTACGAATCCACCCAAAAATTTATGAATTACAGCAAAATTAACCCAATTTCTGCATCAAAACATGCCCACAACTGATGCCTTTTAAAAATAAACCAACATCACAAAATTGTAAAATATTTGCAGACAATAAATGTTGGGAGTTTTAGTTTTACACATTTAATGAACTGGAGGACAGAAAAATGATGCAGTTTTGATTTCCATCTCGAAGCTCCTTGTATTGTTTTAGTTTGTGCAACAGCAGCAGCTGCTGTCTGGTGATTAACAGACCAAAATGTCATGATTACACTATAAAAAAAAGCAACTTTTCTAGAAAATGTTTGTTTACTAAACAGCAAATTTCTGATTCGCTAACTCGACATGTTCCATAAAACCGTTGGTTATGAGCCACATGTTTTATCGATGTTTTCCTGGTTCAGCTCACCTGAATCTAACCAACAGGAAGCCGAGCTGAGAAACTCATCGAGCCGTTTCTTGGAGCAGCAACATTTAAAGCATCAACTAAAAGCAGAGATTACTTACCTTGTATTGATGATCCTGGAATGTGGTAAAGAAAGTATAATCTGCTTCTTCGATCACATTCAGGGAGCTGAACATGAGCGTCTCCTCCTGTTCGGAGAAACAAAAACGTGAATCTGTCTTCTTTTACATCCAGCTGTTGCCACAACACAAATGGTTAGGACTAAAATAAAAAATGTAATTGATGTTCGCTGTTAAGTCTGGCATGGAGTTTGCATGTTCTCCCTGTGCATGCGTGGGTTTTCTCCGGGTTCTCCGGTTTCCTCCCACAGTCCAAAAACATGACTGTCAGGTTGATTGGCCTTTCCAAATTGCCCCTAGGTGTGAGTGTGTGTGTGCATGGTTGTTTGTCCTGTGTGTCTCTGTGTTGCCCTGCGACAGACTGGCGACCTGTCCAGGGTGTACCCCACCTCTCGCCCGGAACGTGAGCTGGAGATAGGCACCAGCACCCCTCCCGACCCCACTGAGGGACAAGGGTGAAGGAAAATGGATGGATGGATGGATGTTAAGTCTGTACCAATATTTTGCTCTTTTCCCAGAACCTCATGACCTTTAATGCTGCCAGCAAACCAAACCAAATGGCACTGAATGGATATCGTGTTGGTTGGCAGCAGAGTTGTGTTTAAATCAGGTTGATGTCTTTAGTTTGGGTTTTTCACCTCCGGTTTGCTCCATCGCACTAAAACGTCTCGATCGATGATCGACTCGCTGATCCAGCAGCTGCTTCAGCGGTTCACAGGTTTAGTTAATAGTTAGGGAGCCGAGCTGCAGCCTCCCGTTTCTTTAAAGTCGGGGATAATTAGCTGCAGACCGGATAATGAACAGCTGCTTTGGCTCAGGTAGCTTCTAAACGCAGCATAAAACTCACATCTAGTTAAACATTCACTCTGTGATGAACAAATTAAATCCATCTCAGTCTTTGGAACTAGGAACTAATTAAACAATTAATTGGATTAACCGTGATGAAATGATTATTAGAAAAATCAACAACTAAGTTAGTAATCGATTATTTGTTTACTGGAGTTACAGACTCATTTGCTGAAAGAACAACCCAGTAAATGAGCCAAAACTGTACAAAAATAAAATACATTTTGATTTCAAAATGAAAGCATTTGTAAAAGTTTTAGCTTCACAATTTCTCAAAAAAAAAAAAAAAAAAAAGAATCTGTCATTAGGCACCTTTTGCAGATCTTTTCACAGTTTGATATTAAGGAATTGAATTGCTTATTTGCATTTTTTATGTATTTTAATGTTTAAAAAAATATCTGCAGTATGTGGCAATAAAAAACAACTGATTAGCTAATTAATCATCACAATAAAGTGATAGGATAATCAGTTACTAAATTATTCATTAGTTTCAGCTCTACATTGTACTAGGATTGTTTTCCAGTTCCAGTATTTGTCCCAGTTTGGTTCTGGGATGAACATTAGAGCGTCAGAGCTGACTGAGCGTACCAGGTCGACCACCAGCGTGGCCTCCGGCGTGCTCCGGGTTTTTGGCGGGATGTCTTGGAGACACGGCCGGGAATGCTGAGACTGGGACGGGATGTTCTTGATAAAGGTAAACCTGAGAACATGACAATAAACACGTAATGTATAAAAACAAGAAAACGTGTACATTAATGAAGGAGCTGGAAATCTAACTTTTGTTAAAATGAGATGTTTCCCCTGCCAGAGGTAAAAAAAATTAAAAAATAAAATAAAATAAACAGAAAGAGGAAGAAGAAGAACGTACGGATCAAAGACGTCGTCGTCCTCGTCTCCAGCCAGCAGGTCGATGGAACCGTAACCAAACACTCCTTGTTCTGGGCTCAGCAGAACACTGTTGGCAGTTTCAGGACATTTCATATCTGAGCAGAAAAACAAAGAGAAACAGCCTGAGACGACCTGCAGGAGCAGCGAGTCACTACAGCAGGACTGGCAGAGGAAGAACAACAGGCATGACCGGTTTTTATTTTCTATTTAAAAACAAATTAAACTTTATACTCTCCCAATCATTTATTAATCTTTAAAGTCAGATTTAGAAAGCTGAGCTAAGATGTTAAGTTTACTGAAGATTACACACAGAGACCGCTGTTTACGTTGGAGAACGCCAACTGGGCTAGTCGCTAATCCAAGATATTATGGATGGTTTAAAAATTAAACCATGTAATCACACTCTATTTGTCTGTACAATTTGTAAAGATGTTTTAAAGGTGGAAAAGTGAATAAATCCTAAAAACAGTGGAAGGCTAAGAGCTCATCCAAAAAAATACTTTGACTAACTTAGAACAAATCCAACAGAAAATGTAAAAAAAAAACAAATAAAAAACCTTCTCAATGGATTGGTAGGACTTTTTTTTTTGCACATTTCTCACTGTAACAAGTTTCTCACTATCCAAATGATGAAGTCATTACTCACACAAATGGTCAGATATATTGATATTTAATTAAAAACTCTGATAAATTTGGTTTTCTGTTTAAAACAAACACAGGTGGGTTTCCTGACTAGCTGTTAGCGTTCCATCTTTTCTAAAACCCGCTGACACGACGCCGTCTGGTGCATGTGAGGAACTGCTGCTGATCACCAGAAAAACTCTTAATGATGCAATCAACTCACAGCGGTCTGAACCATCTGCTCGGTCTGCATTCCTTTTAACTCAATAAATCAATGTTTATTGACGACTGTTCATCTTGTGTGAACGCATGGCATCACCACACAGTGGGAAAAGTTAAAAACTGAATTCAAAAGATTTGCTGAAAGCAGCAGAGACCATGAGACTGATGGAGATGACACGGAGACAAAAGGAGTCTGTGACGCTCTTCACTGTTTCAGGCCAGAAGCTGAGACACCTACTCTCCTTGCTGGGCGTGAGGAACCGCACCATGGGCGGATAGATGTTTCTGGCCGTGGAGTTACGAGGGGACGCCACGTCGATCTCCGACAGAATGCGCTCGTGGTGGATTATGGGCTTGAGTGGGGTCTTAAAAGCCAAATCTGGAAGACAAGAAGAGGACCGGTTAGGAAAGAGGATTTGTAGATTAAGGAAAATAAAAAACGTCAAGAGTGTAACCTGCTGATTGAGATAAAACACCCGACTCTCTGTCCTCAACAGCGATGGCCCTCGGCCGCTTCCTCGCCCGGCCACGAGGCAGCGGCCGCCTCTTCACCGTAGGAACCTCATCCTCTGGTTGGTGAACCACAGACTCCTCCTTAACCTAGTCGCAGGTGAAATAAATAAAAGCAGTTATGAAAATTAGTCTCGTTCAATCATGAAACCAAACAATTTAGTCTGTGGTGCAAAGTTTGGTAGATGTGAGAAGATCTGACTTTATTTTCACATAAAAAACCACCTTGATGCTCAACTGTCAGGGTTTCCCCAGTGTATTATAAGCCTGGCGGGCCTCCAGGCTTTACTTGTGCCTCCACCAGGCTAAGCACTGCTTATTTATTTAGGTCTTTTTAAAATGTTTGCATTTTTAAGACTTTATAGTTGTTCAGGTATTAATCTTCCAATCTTTCAATAATACATAATTATCAAGTGATATTTTCAAATTTTCTGTCAACTTTAAACATTTTTTAAAATCAAAAACATGACAGGCCGCTGTATGAATGACTGTCCTACTGCCCACTATCTACACTATCATTATTTAATATTATGTTTTTAGCTTGTGTACTTTTAATTCTTTGTAATTTTTTTTTTTACAATTTATTCTATTTTGCATTTTGAACATTGTAATCTTTCTCTGGGAAATAGAATTGTAATGATTGTTTTCTTTATCATGATGCACAAGTCGACTTTTCTTTTTTCTTTAGTATTTAAATTGGCATCATGATATTGTGATTATACGTTTTGTATTATTTGCTTCCTTGTGAATGTAGAAAGTAAAAATATATACATACTAGCATAGTAAAATGGGCTTTTTTAATCCTTTCAACATTAATTTTGTACCTTCATGCATATCTACAGATTAATTTAAATGATAAACAGCGTTGTTATGATTAATCTATGAGCTTTAACTGCCAAATCATTAGAGACAAGGATGAGCCTTTATCAAACCAATATTGATTCCATGATTTGTTTTAAGACCAAATGTCCCGAGCACAGAGCCTCAAACACTAATGTTTAGCTGATGAAACCAACACTTTAATAGCACCAAAGCAACTTCCATTCCACATAATGAACAACAATAGCTTATGACAAAAGGCATTTATTTCAGATGTGCTCATAAAAAGCACATTTAATGAAACCTGAGCAATAAAACATCAGCTGGTGGATCAAGAACATCTCATTTGGGCTTTCAATGAGCAACAGAGACTAAACGCTGAGGTCTGATCAGACATTTCTGCTCTCAACCATCAAACCACAGTAAACTCCTGGCAGCGGCTCAACCCTCATTTGTGTTCGCAGCGTGAAACACGTGTGTTCTGGTGACCTACTTTCTCCGGACCACCTCTCACATGCGCCGACTCTGCGTTAATCCAACACAGACTCAGGGCATCCGTCCTCTAAGCAGCCATCATTATTTCAACATTTCTACAACAGGGAGAGCTAGTTTTGTTGATTTTCATAATTTTGTTTGTAAGGCATGTTTTCAGCATCGAACTAAATCAAAGTGCTTCACATGACTAGAAGGAAAAAACATTACATTACAAAGAAAGAGGAAATGATGAGGCTGAAAAATAGATTGCACTTTATGATGTTCCAGTTGTTATTAATCAAAGGGAAAGCTAAACAAACGGGGTTTTTACTCAAACCCAGAAAATCAACACATGGATGTAATTCATAAAGACCCACAGTGCTTAGGAGAAGCCTGTGTTTTGTTTATTCTGTTTTGTTTATTAAAACATTTCAAAGCTAAAATCTCCATTTCAACTAGTATTGATCTTAATTTGTCCCTTTTCTTTGACCTAAAGGACATAAGGTCTAGTTAGGGGTTTGAACCAGCAACCACCTGTTACAAATAAATCCATCTCCTGAGTCACTGCCACCACAGTTTAATTTATTTATCTATAATCCAGATTAAAGTCTGACCAAGTTGCTGCAGTTCCAGAAAGACAAACAGCACTCCTATGTAAAAGTGTCACCTAATCGGTTACTCAGTATTTGACCTCTGACCCCTCAATTACTACTTCTAAGCACATTTAGGAGCTTCAATCTATGGCTGAGTAAAATACACATACCATTTACTCCTCATTGTGTAGAAAAGAGTATTCAATCTGCCTCTGTGCAGTTATACACAATGCATTTATTGGCATAAATCTAAATCATCATTGTGACATTAGATGTTGATGCAATTAAGATGTGGCTCCATAAGAAAGGAACAAACAAAAAAAAGTGTCTTGACTAAAAGAAAGGCAAGGAACTGGGAGATTCTACTGCATTTTGCAATTGTCACAGCATAGAGAAAATTGATATTTTGTCTAATATACGCTAAAACCATAAAGTTAAATATGATTTTTAGATAAAAACACAGTTACTGCAAGCATGTGTGTTAAATAGGTGGCTACCAGAGCAGAAAGACTTGACTTACTAACTACCTAATGTCAGATTGCTATGCTTGTATAAAATACAGGAAGAATATAATTTAGGTCATAAGCACTTGGGTGGGGGGAGGGGGGAGCAAATTTCACAAGAAATTTCTGAATCGTGCTTTTGAGTTTGTTCTGGTAAGAGGTGTGTAATAACTTCTTTTTTTTATAAAAATATGTTATATAGTATATATAGATTCTGATCCATACACATCGTAATACCAACGTGACCAACTAGATCTAATCTTGGGAAGCTGAAAGAGCAATTAAAAAACATCGAAATGGTTTGACAGTTAAATATTTTTTACACACATTATTTTTTATGCTGTGTTCTGGTTAGTCGTGGTTAACTTCCGCCCTGATTAGTTTAAGAGTTTCATTTTGAGCTAAAGGGGATCTGAAGAACAGATGTTTGTCAATCGGAAGCTAACCTCAGCATTACTCTGAAACAGCGCCTCCTACCGGAGCTTTTAAAATGACCGAGTTCAAGCCACATTAAAAGCTGATTTCATGAGCTTTGTAGATAAATATTTACTACAAAACTTTTACAAATCTGATCGGTGACCCAATATCTCTACTTTTGATTAACTGCCATTAGGGGCGATGGGTTGTCATTCGTTTAGGCCACCTACCGTTCAGATGCTGTTTAAACACCAGATGCTAACAGTAGTTAGCATTAGCGCTGTCTGCTGTGTTGAAACTAACAAAACACCAAAACAATGAGTGATAACTGGATCTTTCTCCTGAAAACTGTTCACTGTTGCCACAAATGTGCTCAGTGTTACTAAAATGAAACAACCGTTTTTACATCGATGAGCTACCATGTTTGGTAAGGGACTTTCCGTCTCCGTCGTCGAAAGGCGCGTTTGTCTCGACCGTTGACGTGTCCTCCTCGGCGTCTCCGAAGCAGCGGTAATCGTCCTTTGAGACCTAAGTCTCATTTTTACTTTTGATGTAAGACTTGTAAAGCATCTAAACAGAAACTCTTCCGCTGCACTGTGTTCCCTTCGGACAAGCGTTTCAGTGTTCCTCCTCCCCGCCCACAACTGGACGTTTACTTGGTCTAACCCCGCCCCGCTCATCCCCGCGTCTTCGCGAATCAAAGAGGAGGAGTGCGTTTAAAACTGCAGCGGTGCATTCGATTCCCTGTTCTGGACAGCGCTTGAGGGCGGTGCTTCAACAAACTACTGTGAAACAAGTCACGTGTTCTCTGTTTACGTGGGCAGCCAGCGTGGACTGGACTGCGCTTATTCTACAACACATGTGTCAAACTCAAGGCCAGCGGGCCACATGTGGCCCGCCATGTCATTTTATGTGGGCCCCTCAGCATTTTATAGGCTGTCATTGACTTACAATAGGTTTTGAGCACGAATTGACTACAAACTACATCTCCCACAATGCATTCCGATTGTTACCAGCTAACATTACGGTTTCTCGCCACTAGAGAGCAGCAGAGTCACCTGAAGCTGCTTATTGATTTTCCCAGCGAATAAAACTGAGACATCGACAAGCTAACATCAAAACGTCCAAGAAAATAAAAATGGATTTACAAGTAAGACTGTGAATGAAGATGTGTGTGAGCTGGTGTCAGGGCGGCAGGTCACGCTAGACTTTTTTTGTTATCGTTATCTTGACCGACATCATAAAAAAAAATCGGTCATGTACTATTTTTATCCGTGAAATTACAATCATATTAACATCGACTATTTAGTCGCATTTTATGCGGTTTAGTTAATATTCACCGTGAATCCAGATCCCATCATAAATTAAGCAGATATATGCATTTTTCTCGTAGTGACAAAAACCACCCCAATAACTTTTAATAAATTAAATTAAGCGACTTCACTTAAATTAGCATCACTTCACCCCCTGGGGTCTGAACGCACTTCCTCCTGTTACCCATCTGCAGAAAAATCTGCGCTAATTCATTAGTCAGTTGGATCTGTCTGATCTCTGTGAGTGTTTTACCCTGTGCGGTCCGGTGTGCGCTTTTACCAGGATTATTTATTTATTTATTTTTGCGTGGTTTCGCTTCTCCAAAACGGACAGATGTTACGTCTGCGGCTCCTCCAGACCGCCGCTCTCCTGGGACAATGACAACTTCAATACATTTTTTGATCCCAGGCTTAGTTTATAGACTGAACAGACAGAAACAGTTACCATTATATACTGCTCAAAAAAATAAAGGGAACATTTCACTTTAATTTTGTGTGTGGCTCCAAATCCAGGCCTCCATTGGTTAATAAATTTGATTTCCATTAATGATTTTTGTGTAATTTTGTTGTCAGCACATTCAACTTTGTATGGAACAAAGTATTCAATGAGAATATTTCATTCATTCAGATCTAGGATGTGTTATTTGAGTGTTCCCTTTATTTTTTTGAGCAGTGTACATTTTAAACTGTTGATTTTATTTTTGAACCATTTTTTATTTTGAAATGTTGATTTTATTTTTGAACCATTTTTATTGTAAAGTGTTGATTTTATTTTTGAACCATTTTTTTAGTTGTAAAGTGTTGATGTTATTATTGAAACCTTATTTATTTTGAAGTGTTGATTTTGTTTTTGAACCCTTATTTATTTTTGAAGTGTTGATTTTATTTTTGAACCCTTATTTATTTTGAAGTGTTGATTGTCTGAAAGACCTTACACATGAATTACCCCATACAGGGTTTGAACCGACGACCTCAGCATTACCAGCACGGTGCTCTAACCTGCTGAGCTAACTCACCTACCTTACAAACAGTTGAGTTTCCATGGATTTAAGAATAACTTACATGATCTTACCACAATGGAGATTTGATAAAAGTGCTTATATTCTAATGTTTTTCAAAACAACATACATAATATTTTATTTTCCAGAGATTTTGTATTTTGAAGTGTTGATATTATTTTTTGAACCATTTTTAATTTTCAAGTGATTGTATTTCAGAGATATTTTTTTATTTAATGTCTTAATTTTATTTTTGAACCATCTTTTATTTGTAAGTGTTGATTTTATTTTTTAGCCATTTAACCAATTCTCTGTAGAACCATTTGTCTCTGCTAATGACATCTTTAATACATTTCTTTGATCCCAGGCTTAGTTTATGGACTGTAATGTGAAATTGGGCACAATTATAAGTCTGACCAAGTTTGTTCACCAAGTTACTGTGCTCTCTGAGAGGATCTGTGGTTTAAGTATTTGACATTGTTCCATGCCCATTGTTGACATTAGTCTCTAACAAAATGTAAATCATCTACCAGGAACACTGCAAAGAACCTGAGTTCCTGTAGTGTAGTGGTTATCATGTTTGCTTCACACGCAAAAGGTCTCTGGTTCAAAACCAGACAGAAACAGATTTTGCATGTTCTATTCATCACAGGTGTTTACTAAAGGTCAACAAGGGTTCTGTGGTGTCATGGTCTGTACTCTGAATCCAGGCATCTGAGTGCAAACCTCAGTTGAAATTTTCATGCGTTGCATCTCACATCATCAACTTTGGAACCTCAAACTGAAACAAAGCAGAGAAGTTCAGTTCCTGTAGTGTAGTGGTTATCATGTTTGCTTTACATGCAAAAGGTCTCTGGTTCAAAACCAGACAGAAACAGTTTTTGTAGGTTATGCATCTGTTGGGGTGCAGTGAGACAACAAGAGCCTTCCTCTTTGGTGATGGTTCATTTGCCAGTCAGCTTCTTTGAAATCGAAGCTACTTTACTTCAATTACCAATTGGCAGTTCTATGGCGTAATGCATGTGTCAAACTCAAGGCCCGTGGGCCACATGGGGGCCCCCAGCATTTTATAGGCCAATGATTGACTTAAAATAGGTTTTGATCACGAACTGACTACAAACTACATTTCAACCAAAGGTTTGTAATGCGCTTCCTAACCAGACGCTCCAAAGCATCTGGTCCATAACTCTTCAACACGCTGTCAGCTCCCGGTCAGAAAGACGCATTTAGTTCAGAGACCATGAGATGATATTCAGAAAGGATTTTTTAAATTAATTGATTTCAGTTGCCTCTGAGACTAAATCTTTGCGTAAAGTCTATAATGTCTGCCCATGTATCTTGTTTTTATTATTTGCTTGCTGACCTTTAAACACTGATTTAAATATTGTAATTTTTAAACTGAGCAGTAATTTTACATCCATGGAAACTCAAATGTAATATTTAAAACTTCAATACATAAAATCAATTATTTAACATTATGAAGTGGTGTTTAATTTATTTTTAACATTGTATTTTTATACATTTATGCTAGGGGTGCCCAAGTCTAGTTTTCCAGAGCTCCCATCTGCAACTTTAGATGCATTCCCTCTCTAACACACCTGGACCATTGACTCATTGTAAGCCTCTACAGAACTGAATGAGGGAAGTCAACCTTTTGTCTGGGGTGTTTTAGCAGGGATGCACTCCTGATTTGTACCGTCAATGTGGCCCGTTGAGGGTGGCCAATATACTGAAGTGGCCCTCGGTGAAATTGAGTTTGACACCCCTATTCTACAATGAATATTTTATCCAGTATATGGTCAGAAATATATTCTTTAAAATGATTTTATTTCTAGGTTGTTTTTATAGACTCCTTACAATTTTTGATAAAACTTCAGACACACAATTTTTCTTATCTAAACCTTTATTGTAGTATTTTGTAATAACATAAATATTGAAAGGATAAAAGTGTTTGTTTTTATTAGACATTAACATTCAGCCATTCTGAAAATTTTCCAGTTTTGACCCGTTCTGTCTTGTAACTTCATTCGTTATTCTGCTTTATCAGGCATGTCATTTTAAAGAAGAAAACATCAAAACATACAGTACCTTAAGGAAGCATTAAATAGTTTAAAACTATTTTTAAAATTATTTTCCATAAAACACAATAGGTAATTAAAAAAAAAACTATCTTACACACATGGTGTTTGGCTTTGTGATTAATCTCTTTGTCATTTTACGACTATTTTATATTAATAAAGAGGTTAAGTATTCTTGTATTTCAGTGAAAATGTTGACAAATAATCTTAGAAAAAATAGCAGATTTCTGTTTAAGATAATTATTTAATACAGTAAATATGTAAAATACCACCTTAGATATGCTTACACTCAGTAAAGGAGACAAAACAGCTGAACTCGACCCTTGGGGATCAGGTGGCTCTGCGTTGCTGCAGGAGTTTTATTGGTTTGGGAAGCATCGCTGCAAATCAGTGCAAAGTTCAGCTTCATGCCATTCTGAAATACTTCCACTATGATGGGATTGGTCTCTTCCAGTGTGATAAAAAGTGGGAATCAGATGTAATTCAGAGTCATAATCTGTTAAAGCACCAGGAAATGTTGACACACTCAATATTTTTGAAGAATGTTGCTCAAGTTGGTGTTAAACACATGAACTAATAAGTAAGGGCCCTGCTTTGAAACTCATTAAGCCAGACTAATTGTACTTTTTATTTTTAATTTACCAGCTATCTGTAGAAGCTGCTAGAATAACAAATTCACTTAATAAAAGCTTATTCTGTGGGTTTTTCTGTATACTTGTTCTGATAAAACTAGATGTTTCTCCATGTTTGGTAAGATCATTAAAAGCACCTAAACTGTAATTTATTTCCCTGTAAACTGACAGGCTGGATAATTCAATTCAATTAAAAAATACTATTTTGGTCCCAAAGGGTCATTTAATGTTGATGATGATGTAGGGAAAAATTATCTTTACCATCAACAAAATGAAAACAGTGTTTCCTGCCATTTTTCTTCCAACCTGCTACTTTGTGTTGGTTTATCATAGAAAATCCCCAAATACATTAAAATTGCAATTAAAAAAGTAAAAAAAAAGCTAAAAAATGCAATTACTTTAGAAACTGTGCAGGAGTTTGTTGTTGACAAAGACTAAGAATCAAGCTTCTGTTGAAAATCAGGACAATAAATAAAAAATGCCCACAACTTTGTAACATTTAAGAATTGTGATATTTTATTAATTTCAGATTCAAATAAAAGTATTCACACAAACACATATTGACTAAATAGGCAAGAATTGCTCTTCACCCTTTCAGAAAAATAATGAAAAAAACAACAAAATAAAACAGTTGCACTCCCTGCAGCCACTCCACTGTTGCCGTGGTTACCGGGAAACATCCCATTCATCAAAAGACGGTAATCATTTATAGAAAAACAAAAGAGGAGGGGGGGAAGTGTGTGTGTGTGTGTGTGTGTGTGTGTGTGTGTGTGTGTGTGTGTGGAATAGCACACATCATGAGAGCAGACAGGAAGATCCACAAACGGACTCGCCATACTAACAGTGGTACAGGAAGTGGTACTTGATGTGGTACTCGTAGTAGTTAGCTGTTCATCTGGAGGTTTCCTGTTGTTGGAGCTCAATTAGACTGAACAGCAGAAGAGTTACGAACGTGTAACAGTAAAAAAAAAACAAAGGAAGGAAGGGGGACGCAGAAGGAGGCGTCCAAATGAACCTGGGAGTAAGGGGAGAGAGCTGAGGATTACCAGCAGCTCATGGTTAATCTGATGTGTTGGAGGTAATTTCAGACCCTGATGTTCGTCCTCACGCTCTCCTCCCGCTGATCAGTAACATGAGTCCAAACAGGGTAAAAAAAAAAATGCATCAAACTGGAGGTAGAGGTAGATTTTCCTGAGAAGTTGTAAGACACAACAGACACGCCTTGTTTCCGTACTGAAGATACTCAAAGACACCCGAAGATCACTCACTCTTTCACTCACTCACGCACACTCTTCTCTACAATAATCACATTATTATCAACATAATCACCGCTGGATTCATAAAACTGCTCTAGAAGTAATCTCTGTGTGCCTCAGTTTCTAAAAGCATGTCAAAAAAGAGCAAAGAAACAGCAAACAAACAATATAAACATGATATAATCCATAGCCCTAAGTAAGCCATCTATTAGAAATAATCTATTTAACAAATCTTAGAAATACAGATTAATTCATATAATTGTCACAGCAGAAGGCATCTTGTTTGTTATTTTCTCGTGATGGTTTTCCCTGCCCACAGTCCGACCTGGTGGAGGTCAAATCAGTGATGGAGTCCAGTCAAAAGGCCCTGAACCCACCTCAATCCGTAAAATGTTCCAGCTCGGCGGCGACGAGTGGGAACAGGACGCCATTTCCAAACAAGACGCTGAGGATCTATAGTTTGATTTATTTTTTAAAAATCTACAGCTTTGGTTGGATGAAAAGCGGCTCTATTTCACCAACATCTGTGAGCAAGAGACCAGGATCTCAGATTTATCAAAGTGGATTTGCTGAGAAGGATGTTCCAGTTTGTGCAACAGCATCAAAAAAAGCAGAATTAAGCAGCGACACCAACAAACTACCAGAGCGTAACTTGAGACGACAGAGTAAAGACGACAGGAACCGCCTGAAAGCTTCCCGAGTGGAAAATAAAAAACAAGAAAACCCCCAGTTTTGTTTTGTGTGCTACTCGTTTAAAACCAACGTGTTCATTTATTTATTTTTGCTACAATTTTTAAGTATCAGACTCCAGTTTGATCACAGCTACACTAAAACAGGACGCCTGGTTCCTGTAAAAACACCCAGACAGAGCGGGAAGAAGAGCGACTGCCTGTGTAAGAGTTTGAGATTTTTCTGTTGTAGTGTTTCATAATGCTCCTTCACACATTTCTACATAAACACACTTGAAACACTTGGAAGATATGAGGATATGCTCAGAGTTCGTGCCGTTGTTGAGGTAAATGCGATATTTCCATTTAGAATGCTGATTGTGCGTCGTAATAAAACCTTCCACTGGGGGGCGCTCTTGCCACAAAGGCTATAAGGCTTGAAAGTAAATCTGCTCTCCTTGCATGACTAAAAATGGTTATTGATTAAAGGAGAGAGTCACATTTAAGCAGATATCTGATTGTCTGCGGTTATTACAATCTCTTTAATGGTCTTTGTGAAGCAAGAAAAAACATTTTGATGAGGTTTTTTCTGCTTGAACGACAGGAATTGTTGATGAGGTTCTGCCAAAGCTGAGGTCCTTGAGGTAGAAACGGGGCTCGGCTTGCGGTTGAAGGGATGTACGAGAGCTTTTTTGTTTTGTTTTTTTTCCTTTAGAGGTATGCAGCGTTGCCTTAAAGTTGTCTCCTGATTGTCGCAACCACGCAATAAAAACAAAGTAAAAACTGAATAAAAACGCCAACCCTCCCTGAAAATACTGCCATGCGCCGAAAGACAAAGGAGCTGCAGAGCCTCCACTGTTCAAATGCAAATATCCCTCAGAAGCAAGTCAATAGATATGCAATAAACATGGATCGACTGGCTGGGGGGGCAGCTGCTTTACTGCTGCCCTGGGAGCTGAAAGGTCAAAGGGTGAAATCTGAAAAGGCAATGTTGATCCTTTAGATCCAGATTGATTGAATTTAGTTTTCCTTCCCCCCTCGCAAACATTCAGCCGAAGCCTTGGCTCTTTTTTTTTTGATTGTCAGCAACGTGGCATCTGCGAAAAAACTTTGGTTTCTGTGAGGATTCAGACGATGCATCGTATTTATTTATCACAGCAGAAACGGTTAGGAGGAGGAAATATGCCCATCGATGTTCCCCTCATGGTTTTTGAACTTAAACTAAAATAAATACTTTTTGCACGGATCTAAATAGACGAGTTAAAAGTATTTTTCATTAAAAAGCTACTTGATGATTATTTTTACCTCCTTGGTTGAGATTTTATTTTGTATTTTTTCTGCAAGCGTAGATTGTTTTTCTAAAATGTTTACGCCGCCTTTAATGAATGGGTCCTTGGATGTTTGTGGAGATTCAAATCAAATTAGGAAACGTGATCAATAGAAGAGGAATAGTTTCTGTTTGACCTCAGGCTCCTTTGTAAAAAGATAATTTAATTTCTCAGAGCCTTAAAATACAAAAAGAGTCCATTTGCAACACCCGTCTCTGTGGAAAGCCAAATCTGTGCCATCTTTTAAAAAACGGGTCCAGACAATCAAACCCAGAACAATTTATTTAAAATAAATAATAGTGGAGCATTTTTTTAAAATACAGTATTTAATTTTTTTAAAGGGTGTAAAGGAGCAGATGGTTATTTAGTAAATCCATATTTTCCAGCTTCCTTTGGGTTTAAATGTGGGTCTGAACTCCTTTTAAAAATGACAAAATGTCATCTCATTATCTAAAAATCCCCATTTATACAACTAATATTTAATACATTTAAAAGCAGAACTGCAGAAAAAAGTGGCAACTTGGAGTCACAAAATCACCATAGGTGACACCAAAAGGGCCTGCGTCTTTTACAATTCATTAAAATTTTACAAATATTTGATTAAGTACTACTTTTAATAAACTTTAGACATTTTACCAGAGGAACAACAGAGTTAAAGACAAATACTAAGTGTTTTATATAGGGGAACATTTCCTTTAAATTACATATATTATCATATTTTAAAGCCAAACAGCCTAAAAATCTTAAAAGTATAAAACTTGAGTGACTTTTGCCCTTTCTATCTGTATTTAAAAGGGATATATAAAATAAACTAACTGAAGACGGACTATTACAGAGTCCTCAGATATTAATGTGCTGGAAGCTGCATTACTGTCGAGTATTCAGCTCTGCTATGTGGAGAAAAGTGAGGCTTGCATGGCCTGTGAATGTAAAGCATTTTGGTGACTGAGCTGCTTGCAGGGTAACAATGCAGGTCAGAATTGGACCAAAAAAAAATCAAACGTTATGTTGTCAAAATGTTACAACGTTTTTAAAAACTTCCTCCACCTCACTGGATGAATCTCTGTTTCAATATTAACTTTATGAACCCAAAGTCAAACTGTAAGTTTTGCCGTACCAGTTTTGTATTTGGAGGACGTTGGGCTTTCCAATAATGAAGACAAATTTTGTGATGCATTCCTGCCTGCTCTGTGTTTGCTTTTTTTCATGGTTCTCAGCTTTGGACCCATTCTGAACGACTGGGTCAGAAGGGTTCAAACAGAACCCTGCAGAAAGCCAAAACGTCTTAAAAATTGTGATAAACTCTTGAGGATTGTCTAAACTGACTGAAACTTTCAATCGTCGAATGTTAAACTAAAAAAGAACTGACTTAAGTTTAAACATCTTGTTTAAATCAGGCTATTTTAAATACAATAAAAATGTGAAGTTTCAATTCTTTTTCACTTAAGTTTCTTATGAAAGGGGTTCTTTATTTAGCTAGAAGAGTGCTTTTGAAAAGTGACCAGTGTTTGTTTAGCAGCTGGTGGTGATTTCCCACAGAGAAGCGAGTCCAGGACTCAAAGCCCTGACAGCCATCTGGTGATATTTGACTGAACAGTAAAAAGTGATTAGGTGGAGGAGCTGCTCACTCTCTGGTCACCTCACGCTGCGTTAAGGCCTCCGAACAGAACCAGCGCACAAAGCCTGATTTAGGGCTGAGTAACGATCTCCAACAGTCCAGAGAGGAAACGCAGGTTCAAGTTCAAAAAGCTAAACGATTGAACTATTTCAAGACGCGGAGACTCTGCTGGCTGCTACGGCGTGCCTCTTCTGTCATAAAGCCGACCGGGTTCGTCACCGATGATAAGACACAAGCAAACGCGCAGAAAGGTCCAGATCGAACCGCAGCGGCTGCACAGTTTGAGGATCACAAAACATTCGCTGCTGTAACGTCGACGGAGAAGGCGGCATCCATGTCACAGCGCAGGATAAGAAGCACTTGGATCAGAAGAAGCACAAAGACATGCGGAAAACAAGGCCGAACGGGAAAAATGAAAAACAGAAGAATCAAGATTACGAAGAGCTGAAGATGCCTGTCGGGTTTCTCCTGAGGCCCACATGATTGTCCGTGTGAGTTTCAAAGAAAGCAAAAGGATTGAGTCGACTCTCTGATCAGAAAACTGCTTCGTTTCTGACTGAAGGGGCTAAAGCATGACACTGACCTGAAGAGGCAAGAGGGTAAAATGTAGAAAGCATTGCTCTGTCCAATGTAATAAATCACACAAAGCTAAGAGACACCTGAGAAAAATCATAACGTGATATTTTAGCTAACGACGAACCTTAAACCGAGTGCCGTTCTGCTCCAGAGAGCCGTTCGAACACACGTCTGAGACTGGCCAGGTGGAAACATACAAGACGAGCCGCAGCCGCCTCTGGGAGAACGAGCGCGCAGACAGACAGACGTGCAGAAAGCATGCCAGCCGGAGTCCGGATAAGAGCGATAATACACTGACAGTCCTGCAGGGGAGCAGAAGATCCCTGCAGGTTCTTCTGCTTCACTTAAGACTGAGATCAGGACCAAACCTGCACTTGTTCTCCCACAGGGCTGCCCACGTTTATAAGGTTATCTGGTTTTACAACAACATGAGGTCACAGCCACACAATGCTTTATGCCCTGAAGAGAAAAAAAAACATACCTTTTAAAGCTTTTCTGATTAAAAATAGAGGATTTTCATACTTCTTTTTTCATATAATTCTTAATATATAGATTACTTTTCCTGCAATGAGAAGATTATTAAAGGTTTAAACAACAAAACACAATAAAGAGAATAACAATAATGATAATAATGACAATGAAAAGTTAAAATAATAAAAAAAATCTCTCCTCTAGAAGATATAATATCATTGTCAGTCAGTAGCTGTGTTTGTGTGTGTAAACAATGCGTTAGCCTTCCTAGTTATTATCTTCTCTGTTGTTCTCCAATAATCTGTACATTTATGCAGAAATAAATAATTCACAGGTTGTGCACAAGTTTTAGCATATACTGGCTCTCAGTTGGGATTATTTCTTTTCAAAATCCTTTTGGCGATGAAGAACAAAAGAGGTGAGTTTGTGAGAGAAAACCTGAGATAGTGTACTTCAAGTGAGCAGAGTTTCAGTTTGTCTTTCTGTACTGATGATGGTTCTTCTCTTCTTTTCTTTTTGGCATAGATGACGTAGAAAATTAGGTTGCTTTTTGGCTTTTCTTAGCGTGGTGATAATAAAAAAAAAATGGGGGGAAGTTTGTTAAGACAGCGGGTTGCTGGAGGCTGAGGTAGGTGTGTTTTGCTGCTGCTGCTGCTGTGGAGCAATACGACTGCTGACAGGCTTGTTGGAGAGGGACGACACAGACACACCGGACGAAGCTGACCCTGCTGCTGCCTGAGCGAAAAGGACACCTAGACAGGAAAAGGGGCAAAAGGAAAACCATCAATCACTGTTAAAATCCACAGCACATCAATTTAAATCCAAATTCAAGAAATAGTAATATTTCACTAAAAACAGGAAACCAGGAGCCTCATTTGCACCTTATAAAACTTTATATGCTTTTAAAGATATAAATCCATAAGATCACACTAGATGTATTTGATGGAAGTTAACAACATGCACTGAAAATATAGGTAGGAAAGATTATTTCCTTATAGAGCATTATTTTAACTCAATAAACAATTTCTTTGTATTTCTAAAGTTGTTAAGGATGGTTTGAAATCATATTGGGACTCTGTGTTTAGAGACTTAAATCACAAATTCAGATCAGTTCATCTCAACTTTAAACAATATTTTCAATGTTCTTACTAATATTATATTAGCAGCTTTGATAGTTTTCTTCAGTTCTGAGGCACATAAATTGATGCTGATTTTAGTTTGTAGTATTATATCTCCAGAGATATGCAGTCTTTAGTTAATTAGTTATTTATAAAACATACAAAACTAACTAAGGCAGCTGGCCTTAAACAAACACATGTAGATATTTTTATAAAATGTGGTTGTCTTGACAGCAATTTGGTAAAATATTTCTAATATTGTGATAAATAAAAGCAGCAAGTAGCTCGATCTGATCTTAAAGGTTTAGGTTACATCTTTGTTTAATCAGTTGGGAGTATTTGCTTGATGGTACACATTTGCATCAAGAGTACTAGACCTTAACTTCATGCAAAGAAAAGAGGAAAGAGGAGTGGCCGCCTGATGTCTTGTCTGTAAAGTGGAATGCAGGAAGAAAAGGAGGCATTCTGTTTCTAAATAATGAAACAAATATTCTGTCTGATTTTTGAAGAAATAAAGTTTCTCCATTAATTGAACTTGAGATAAGCCAAAAAAAAAAAAAATAAATAAAAATAAATAAGAGATCCTCAGGTTTTACTGGATAACAATTTAAAAATGTTCCTTCAAAGAGATTTATCTGCCACATTAGCAGAGGTTTCCAAAAATAAACGTGTTTTATACCAATGAGATCTGGAAAAATGAACTATTTTGATGCCAGTTCTCGAAATCAAAACCGGATTGAGTCTCTTAACATCCATCAATCTGAATACATGGAAGGTGAAGGCTTGCAAAGAGAAGACAACATATACATTTTCTCCCAAGTGAATATCAAATTAAGAGGGGGGGTAATGACAGAGGAAGGAAGTGATGCGCTGTACTTCCTGTACGAAATCACAGAGGTACTCACCAGTGTATACCACTCCATTGAGCTCCACTGACATGCTGATGCTGTTTGTGCCGTTTGTGGTGAGGTTCAGAGCCGACTCTTGCCTGCCATCTGCCAGGAAGACAATACCTTATTTTTTTATAATAATCTTTTGCCCAAACAGTGTTAAAAATCTCACCCAAAAGGCAGAGATAGAGTGGAGTGCACAAGTATTTATCTTGGCAAACACACACATTTTGTGCAATTTGTCTTTTTTTTCTTCTGTTTTTAAATCACCTCTATAAGAACATTTCTGTGAAGTTTTATCGCTTACTGAGAAACGGTTTGCGTGTTCCATCAGATAGTCAGAAACCGAGACGAACCTTCGCTATAAGATCAAAGATGCCGCTTGCACATAACAAAGACAAACACACACATGTAAGGCATGTATGCATGCGTGCCGCTCCTAAAAGCTAAACAGGTCAACATATAGGCCTGCTGTTAGCGCTTTCCTTACTGCTGTGGTTTGTGGTGACAAGAATGTATTGAGATGGCAACTGAAGCACAAAGGGGAAGATGGGTGAAATCTAGAAATTATGCACAATGAAAGGGAGGAAAAAAATGCCAAGGGTGTGCTGCAGTAAAAACTAAACGGCAACCTGTTGTGTGTCTACATCTATGCTTGACATAAAACGCTGTCCAAGATGACCATTTAAGTCATTAAGGTCATTTTAAGTAGGGCTGCAACTAATGACTAATGTCAACCTATCCATTATTCTGACAATCAAAGATTACATATTATACAGATTTTTAATTTTTTTTTTACAATATTGTCTTAAATGTGACCTGTTAGGCTTCCTTCAACAGGTTAGGATAGTCTATAAGCGATGCAAAACATGCTCATTACATTTTATTTGCACGAAATGATTCAAATCAGATTTTCTGCTCAGTTCTGTTTATTTTGAATTTTCAGAATGATCTGTTTTAGGGCGTATTGTCACTTTAAATCCAAATTAGCTGCTGGCCATGCCCCCAACTCAACGTTCACATTCACACATGAAAATGGCTGGAAACGTATGTGCAATTACACAGCTATACATCTTTGAAAAACATTAGTAGAGCCTCCTGCACAATCAACAAGAACGCAACAAGTGGTTTCTGGATGGCAAGTCAACAACAAAACACTCATCTTTTCCAGCAGCCATTGTACAGTGCATACAACAATAAAACCAGCTGACCAAACAAGCTGGAGCTCGGCTGAGGTTGCTAGGTAACGGCGCAGAGCCCGTTTAATATGACCTAACCCTTCGAAAGGTTTTTGAAACGGTTCATTTTTAAACATTATAATATTACCAGAAAACTCCTGGATGTTTTTTTTTGGCTGTTTTTAGAAGCAGTTGAGATCCAAATTGAAGTACAAAAACATGCAAAATGTTAATTTTGTAAAATGCTTGTTGTGCCTATATTTAACTAAAAATGTAAGCAAGCAGAATATAACAATATCAACAAAAATGTTTATACATATTGTTTAATAAACTGTAGTAGTGTGTTTGTTATGAGTTTGTGTAAACATCAGAATTTCCAGAAACTGATGAAAACAAATATTTCTCCCATTATTATTCCGCCATAGTAAATTATTTTGGTAGCATACGTTTACATAATTTAAAAAAAACAACAACATTTGTGCTTGTGAGGAAACGCTGCAGAAGGTTCGGTACCTTGATTGTTGATGCGGATGTTCATGGGTATCTGAGCAGTCATGGCCAGCAGGTTGTGCTGCAGAGCTCTCTGCAGCAGCCGGTGGTGCTCCTCCGCAGGCAGAGCCATCTTCTTCTCCGGAGGCTCACCCGCCTCCAGTTTGTCCCTCAGCTGCTCCAAAGCCGCCACCTGAGCCGCCATGGCCGCCTGGGCCGCCGCCGCCGCCTGCACGGCGGCCACCGAGTGGCCGGGCATGGGACCCACCGGCAGACGAGGAATGCCGACCCCCGGCAGCGGCTGGCTTCCCTCCTCTTCTAGTCCGACAAGGAGAAAATCAGCGTCAGATAAAATCAAATACATTGAAATCAGTCTTTATCAAGCTGCGAGTCCGCAGGCTCCCCCTACTGGTCCACAAGGTACTGCATGCAAACGACCGTTTGTTTGCCGTGACGTCAGCTCAAAGTGCGATGCTACAGCTAGCCTACCAAACGATCGTGGCTAAAAATAATACGAATAAGTGGCTTAAAAACGGGTCACTGAAAAAGAAGAACTAAAGAATTTATTATTATTTATTATGAAGTATTGCTACTTTTACTTGAGTAAAATGTTTGTTGTACTCTACCTACTGAGAATAACTTCACCAAATGAACAAGATTGTTTCAACCAAAAATTCACCAGACACAGACACACACTTGCAGTTTTTGCTAACATTTTTTATATTTAAAAAATTCTGATTTTACTTTGTGATTATGCAGTTTATATAAATCATTTTCATTTCAATTAGTCTTTAAAATATAAACATTTCCACATAACTATATTTCGGTCCATCTGATGGTAAAATTTTTAAATATTAAATGTTGATGTTTTGATTAGTTACTCATCACTCAAGTGGACTTTTTTCTTTTTTTAAATTTTTTTTTACCAAATACATTTTTACTTTTAATTGAGTAGAAGGATATTAAGGTACAGTGCTACCCTTACATTCTGAAGCTGGAATAATGTGAATAATGATCCAACTGACTGGTCCAAAAATAAAACACTAATTTAACAAAAAAACAAACAAAAAAAAAAAATCATTAACAGTTTAAACCTGTACTTCAATTAAACAGATAAGACATTGAGTCATTAAGAATAACATATTTATTACATTGAAACATTAAATTAATTCAAACATATTGTGCGTAAATGACTTTCTTGCTCAAATTAAATATATGATGTTAGAGAAAAACATGTAAAGATTTTATTGCTAAATTTTTTGGCATTTAGAAAAAAGAAATAATTTTGTTGAATCTAAATGACATGAAATAAAAAAAGGTTAGTCTGATTTAACTTCAGTCAGTGAGAAAAAAAGGATTTTTATTAGGTAAAAAATGCTTTCCAAATTTAGACTTTTAATCAAACGTTGAATTGCACTTTCTTACAAAAATCAAACACTTCCAAGGATTTTAACCTTGCAAACCTTGAAAACACTTACTTTAAATTCAAGCATTTGCAAGGATTATAAAAACAAGCCATTTAAGTTTTACCTCCTACAACCAACAGTTCCCACCTTTCTTAATCTTCTGCATGGGGGCGAGCGAGGCGCCGTTGGTTCCCACCGTCAAGCCCACGTTCGGCGTAGAGACTTTAGGTGAGGACAGCATGGTTGGCGTCCCGTTGGGGGAGTAGGTGAAGAGCGAGCTGCCGAAGCTCTGCCGTCGTCCTTCCCGCCGATTGCTGTCGATGGCCGCCTGCAGCTCGTTGGGGTTGCTCAGACCTCTCTTATCACATTCATATGGGTACAGGTACTTCATGTATCTGGAATTAATGGATGTAAATGATTCTTTTATGAACATTAAGTGATGCTTTACTTCAAAATTCAATGTACCTTTTGGGGAATTTTGTGTCAAAGAGCAACATAAAGTAGTGGAATGAAGCTCAGGTTGTTGATTTTTTAAAATATTTTTCAAATATTCTTAGAGCTACACCAGATCTGAGAAGGTCCAGATGTTAAAAAAGCAGAATAATTGTCCCTATTTTTTTAATTCAACAAGTTTTTATCTCAGCAACTAATTCCATGAGCTTTTAATTGGCTTATTATATTTTTCCCTTAAGTCACTATTTATTTCTTTGAGTTACCTTATAACTATTCTTGCCACAATAACAAATTTTGCTAGATGACAAATTGTCCCAGAAATTATTGAGATAAACGATAATATTGTTGTTTTGATACAATTTTCAATTAATAAAAGGATAATGGCATAACAATGCAAGTTTGTCCTCTGAAAAACTAATAAATTTTAATTTTGTACTAACAATCCAATAAATACCCCCCCCCCAAAAAAAAAATCCAAAAACAAAAAATAAGATGAAAATAAAAACTGAAACCATCAATAAAATGAATGATGAAGTCTAAACTAAAATTGTCTTTCATGTTAATCATCAGAATGTAAATTAATGCCTCATTTTTCTGACTTTTAGCTATAAATCAAAATGAAAAAACATGCATTATTTCCCTTCCAATTCAACACTACGCTCCAGTTTGTGTTGTTCTACCACTTAAAATCCCAATGAAGCACATTAAAATTTCAGGTTGAGCTAAAATCAAGATCAGGAGGAATAAAAAACGTAAATACAACACGAGCCTCCTTCCTGGGAGAGCAGATCAGGATGATCTTTTGCTAGCTGGGAGCGAGGAGCTCCAACTAGAACCAACTACAGGAAATTACTTCAACGCAGGAGTTAATTTGAAAAACAAAGCGGCTGTTGACATTTGATCTGTGCCATCTCCGACGCTGTGAAGCACCGACCAGAGCAGGGATTAAGGGATTAAAGCTGCGACAGTTAAGGCACTGTTTAGTCATGAGAAAAGCTGACTTAGCTGCGTCTGTCACCACTGGAAGGGTGAATCCAAATATGCCAAACACAACAACAGCACAGGCGGGTAGCTGTGAGAGGAAACAGAAACGTGCACTGACTGTGTGCGGAGGGTGAAGGCTGCACTGGTGATTGAGGTAGGCAGGTTAAGTCCCTTGGTAATCTCCCTCCACAGTTTCTTGTTGATGACCTCCACCAAGCCGCCTTTCTCTGTCACCAGCTTGTAGAGCATGTAGAGGTCCAGGACCTGCTTGGCCATGATGGGAATACGGTTCACAGGGGTTCCTGGTTCACACACACACAGGAGAAACATCAACAGGTTACAAGGTTGCACAGCCATTTAATGTTGTGTGAATTATATTTGAGTTGCACGTTGGAGATGCCTGTAGTTTGCTTCTAAACCTCGGAAAAAAAGTAGGGCTGAAAGGATTAATCACGATTATTTGTTTATTAAAATAATCGTCAACTAATGTAGTAATCGATTAATCGCTAACCGGAGTGTAGAGACTCAAAAAGTCTCTTTCTTGAAAGAACAACATTTTCAGTAATTAAGCAAAAACTGTGCAGATAATATGTACATTTCGGATTTGTGATGTCTGTAAAAGTAAAAATTCCTCAAGTGGCAAAGTTTTAGCTTCACGTGGTTCAAATTCTGTAAAAAAAAACTAACAAAATTATGTAAAATAAAGCAACTTTTTTAAAATTTACAACAGCAATTATTAATCGGATAATCCAGAAAAGAGAGAAAAGGATCAGCTCTACATGTATTGATGTTAAATCAAGCAGAAAGTGTTGAGCTTTCTCACATGTTGATGTTATAAAAGCTCTTTTAGCCAAAGATTTAGCTCCAATATCTTTGCAAAAAATGATCAAATGTTCACAAAAGGAAAACCATAGTCCTACATTTTAAGCAATAAAATATTTATTTTCTTCTGTATAAAGGAAATAAATTATATGTTTATTTGCATTTTCAATGCGACTATTTCTAATATTGCACAAGAAAGGCTTAAATGAAAAATGTGCAGAATATGTAATTTTATATCTGATTAATCATCAAAATAATAAACAGAATAAACAATTACTAAACTAATTATTAGTTGCAGCCCAGGAAGAAAGTATTTTTATATGAATCGGGTCAAAACAATAACCATTTGTTGCAAAACGATGACAAGAACCATTTATTGAAATGAAGCTAATATTTTCAAACACCTCGTTTCCACTGAGCGTTGAACTGGATTAGTGTTTGTGGGCAAAGATGCACTAATAGAGCAAAACAGAACATTTAAATAAAAGTCTTTACCTTAGACTCTCAAATACTATTAGTTTATAAATCACTGAACATCTTAGCACTAAAATACATTATTATTGTTGTGTCCAGACATTTCAGGTCTTCTGGTTTTGGTCTGAATCCCCAGAACCAGAACCAAACATGGAGAAGCAGCATTCAGCTTCTATGCACCACAAATCTGGAACAAATTTCCATAAAACTACAAAACAGCTGAAACACTGCCTTTAAATCCAACCTAAAATCAAATTTGTTTAGCTCTTCCTTTGATTAATAGTAACTGGAACCTCGTTTGTTTGAGTCTGGATGAATTTTTCCACAGCAATGCGAAGTTTTGTGTTGCGTTTTCATCGTGTGAAGCACTTTGAGCTGCTTTGTTGCTGAAATATGCTGCACAGACAAACTTAACCAGTTACCTGTGTTTGTTTATATTATCTCAAGTCATAACCAGAACTAAAAACAAACAGGTGAAAATATAAAACAGTCATCTTTGCAACACAAGTTAACTTGAATATGAGAAGTAATGCCTCAGTTATCAGAGTGGCCTACAGATGGCGCTCACAGATCCCAAGAGGGGACTTGGCAGACCCACCCACAGGCTGTGGGTGACACTGTAAATAGCTTGTTCTGGTTGTTCAGTTGTGACCACATGTCTGTTGTCTCCCATGTCAGCCATTTCTCCCCCCGCCCCGATGTGATAACACGCCCTGAGCCCACCTGTGACTCCAGCAGCGGCTCTGCAGAGCAAAGTCAAACGGCTGCAGCTTTTAGCTGCTCACAAACGATGAACGAAGTGTCCAAACAGGGAGAACTGAAGTGCAAAGTGTTGGAGAAGTGCTCAGGACTGGATAAAACGGCTAATTCATCCCCAGGCTTTTATACGGTTACAGACTGCAGTGTGACCGTGAAGCAATTATCTCTGAAATGAATCACGACCCCACCCAGAACAGTGAAAGCCGAGAAGATGGGGGAGGGTGATCGTCGTCCTCTCTATAAAATAATTAGAAGCTGCCTGTGGCACCGGCTAGTAATAAAGCCGGGAGATTTGATGAAGAAATGTAATGGTTGTAATGGATACGCAGAGCAGACACACGGACACTCACCTCGCTTCTGCATGAAACTGAAGAGGTCGTCGAGAAACTCTTTTCTTTTTGGGTCCCCGTCGAGTTCGTAGAGCTGTGGAAACAGAAAGGAGAGAAAAATGAAGGGAAAAGTTTTATTTTTTTATGTTAGATGTCATAAAACATCCAATTAAAGATGGCAGCTCTTTTCCTACAACCATCAGGAACATAACTTTAAGTTATATTAAAACAAAAACACAAATTAAAGCCACAACCACTAAATCATATGGAAGATGGCACCATAGTGACTCCGTCTGATGGCCTGCTACTAACTTTAACTCTAGATCAGAGGTGTACAAACTTTTTGTGGTGCTAAATTGTCAGCTCAAAAATACTCACTGGCCAAAAAATATCATTTTTAAAATTAAAATTAACTAAAATGTTGCATTTTTCTTACTCAAAAGTAAACTAACCATGAAATATTTAAATTAAACAAATAAACAAATCAGTTTTTCTTTTCTAGGAATGGGATCATAGATCCAAAACTTCAAAAAACAATTAAAACGGGATCTTCATTTGAAAACGTTTCTCGTTTTTAACCAAGTTTTAATACACCAATTAAAAGCACCAAGGTGTACTTTAGAGTATAAGTCAAAGGTTTCCAGTTAAGAAAACCAGGAAGTTTGGAAAAGATGATCACTTTGTGATGCATCTAACATTTTTGCAAGTCAATTTTAATTTAAAAGTCATGGTTTTGTCCTAATTTATTCTTTAATCCTTATTATTGGGGCTAACAAATTCAGACCAAAACCAGCAAACGCTGGAGTTCTTGTGTAAAAACGTAAAAAGTTGATTGGGTTAACCATCACAATGCTGGTCAGAACTGGAGCACAAACACCAAGGTGCCTAAAATGCAGACATAATTCGCAGCTTTTAATTTAGAGCACCAGTCTTTATTTAATATCACAACTGTTTATGTGTGATATAACATTGCACTGTGATGATTCAGAATAGAGAGCTTTTAAATGTCTTTGTTTGGGGCCGGTTTTTTAAGTCTCTGAGGTACTTCAGACTGACAACATTTGTTCTGACTCTCTCCTCCTCGTTGGTTTATCTGCCATTTAAATATTTACTTTATGATCTCATATTTAAGCTTTGCTGTCTCTACTTTGGTTCTGTGGTCGTGTTATGCTTGAGTTCAGCCATCCAGACTCATCACCCATCGGCGACTTCTTTTACGCTTTTAAAAATGTTTTTCAACTTTAATCATGAAAGTGAACGCATATATTGTGAGGTTAAAAAGAAAAAAAAGATAAGTCAAGAAGAAAATGAATTTAAAAAAAATGAGGAAGACAAGGGGGGCGTCCCAGATGGAAAGTAAAGAAGCGCTGCGGACCAGTGTGGCTTGATGAAATCCTGATGTGGGTCCAGCTGCTGGCAGGGCTCAGGGCTCCGGAAAGTTCAGCGAAAGTGAGCAGTAAAAGTGAGGCGCCCACACTGGGGGGAGTACAGTGGGGACATTCAGCCTGTGGTTGTTGTTTTTTTCCGCTTGCACTGATAGCGAAATATCTTCTTAGAGCATTTTCTATTTATGCCACATGCACACAGTCAATGTGTGAGGGACCAGACTCAAACGAAGACAAAAAATGTTCAAAGTAGGAAACGTCTCGGTTTTAATTCTTCAAAAAATTGTTGACAAAACATTAAGATTTAAAGCAAGAATAAATCAAAGAATAAATAACAAATTTAGATCCAAATTAACTGAGGTCAACTGAACTCTAACTAAACACAAACAAAACTGACCAAACAAAGAACAAAGGCTGCTTAAATAGGGGTGGAGTAACCCAAATCTACCACTTGAGGGAGGTCCGATCTAACAAAAGAACAAATAAATACAAAATTAACTAAAGATTTCTATAAACAAATAAAGCAAAACTAACTAACTTAGCAAACAATAAGTGAATATTTAAGTGACAAAATTAAATAAAAAACTTGAAGTCTCCCTCTTCGGTCTTTCAGAAATTTGTAGATGGTTTGCCCCAGGTTCCTCCACCAGCTGGTTCCTATAAGTGGCACCTCAAACAAAACAAGTATAAATGAACCATTCAGACAGACATTAACTAAAGTGTGCACCCATTAGAAAATATGTCTAAATGAAATAAATTATACTAATAAAGAAATAAATACTAACACTATGTGGTGGTGGTAGGAGCATCCATCACACAATGCAAACATTTAGGTTCTGTGAAAGCGTGACTCTCTTCACACTTCAGTAAAGGTTTGCAGCGACGAGTCTGCGCCGAATGTTTAGTACCAACAAGATCACACGAGTGTCTGAGCAAGGTCACAGAGTTTCATAAGGTTGTATTGGAAGTAACCGGCTGCGATACACAATGTGCTACCAAGCACTGTCGAACAAAACCACAGAAAATAAAACCCGAGCGTATTATTACTAGACAGGCATCAGCACAGCCCACAGCCTGCAGCAAAGCCTCATGATGCACTTTCCAACCAAGAGCGTTTGATATCACTTCAGGAAATCACTCACCTCAGCTCGGCGCCGACACAAACAGACGAAAAGGACAGAAGCCTTCTGTTGTGCATGACGGTACAATAGCTCTAAAATGATTTTAACTGAATAAAAATAAGAACTAAGCATGCATAAAATAGATTATATTCGACAGAGACCTGGAAAAATCAGATTTATCAACTTTTTCAGTTCAATTAAAGGTAAATAATTTAAAAACTGTATGTTGGAGCGATGAATAGTGACGCACCGATCCATGTTACGATACCGATACATCTGAGCTTTAATATCGAAAAACATTTCTCTTTTTTAAGACAGACATAAAAGTACTGAGTTATAAATGTATGTCTTAACTCTTAGCATCATAAGCTTGGTCAAACATGAAAAAAACAAAACAACTTTAAATAGTTCTGTCGATGCAACTGGGATTATAATAGGCAACAAAAAATTAATAGCAAAGAAACTGAAACGAAAACAATAAGTTGACATGTAAAATAAACTGCAGTAAATCTTATAAATGGTTCAGAAAGTGTGATTCAGACTCGTAAATATAATGTAAAATAAAAAACGAACCATAAAGTTTCTCAGACCTCAAAGCATAGAAGTAGACTGAATAGATCTGCTCTTATGGATCGAGTCACATTACCACTGATGCCGGATCTAGATTTTTTTTTTTGTTCAATTTCAGATATTAATATCAGATTAGAGCATCTCCAGTGACGAAACGCAAAAAAATCTCATTAAGCTCAGTTAAGTTCAGAACTATATTCAATTATTTAATTTCCCCCATGCAACAATAGTTACAATTCTCTGTGTAAATGTAATTAGTGGGGGGGGGGAAAACGATCATTTTCTTGAAAGGCCGTCTCGGAGAAAATGAAAATGAAACGGTTGTGATACGATGGCGACAGCGGTGGTTTGTCACCGCTGAGCTCGTCCCGTTCAGCCCTCATTAGTGACGCCAGGCTGGTGTAGGATGTTATTAGCTGGTGGTCAAGACTGGGAGGAGTGGGGGCTGTGAGGCAGAGGTGGGTGCTGCGGTGGGGGGATGCCACCTAATGTACAAGCCTGCAGAGGGGGGGGGGTTAATTACAGGATGCATGCATTTCGTGAAGTGCCGCACCATAAATCTTAGAAATTACCCCTTACCCAGTTCCCATCCCCCTCATGTTACTTTATTTGCTCCCTGTCCCTTTTTCAGTCTCTCTCTCTCTCTCTCTCTCTCTCTGTGTCTCTCTCTCTCTCTCTCTCTCTCTCTCTCTCTCTCTTTCTCTCTCTCTCTCTCTCGTAATCACACCAATAAATATTTGCCTTGTGGTGTTGCTGCAGCCCACTCCCTCTAATCCACGGGACGTAGTGACAAGAGGATAAGAAATACAAACAGCTATAATATCCCAGAGACCATAATGCCTAAAAACAATCCGGTTATTGTTAACAGTAAAAGGTGTGATTCCCATGTGACGGTTGTCGTTCGCAGCTATTTGGGAAGACATGAGAAGCGTATAGCTGAACGGCAGTGTGTTGATTAGCGTCGGCGTTTCCTCGTCCACTCAACAAGGCTGCTTCATTTTGTAAAGTGTGAACTGTGTTGACGCCATTCTTACTCAAGCATATCCGGTTTCAGGTCTCATTCAGGGTTAACAGGCTCAGGCACAGCACCCTCCTTCATCTGAATGCCTGCAGTTACTTCCTCCATATTTGGCTCATTGACATTTTTCCAACATTTCAAATTGAAAGTGCGTCTCAGAGGTGACACACTTTACCTACGCTGCAAAAACACAAAATCTTATGAAGTATATTTGGTCTAGTTTCTAGAAGACACTTGGAATAAGACCAACTAACTTACAAGTAGCTTTTCAACAATATAGGAGCTTGTTTTAAATCAACAATTTCTTAATATTGATGAAAAAGTGCTAGTCCCACTGGCAGAGTATCTTATTTATAATGAGACATTTTTGCAACTGGTATTTTTGATTAATATTAAGGAGTTGTCAACTTAAAAAAGATTACTTGTAAGTTAGTTTTATCATTTCAAGTGAATTAGTATATTTGCACTAGGAACTAAACCAAAAATACGTGGGAAAATACGTAGAAGTTTTAAATTGGTGTTATTTTTATGAGAAAAAAATAGGAGTTGTTGAGGAAAAACAGTAATTATTATGACCCAATCTGCGGTACTATTGTGTTGTTGAGGTTAGCAGCGTCACGTAATTGTCTAAAAATATTATAATTACAAGATGGGATGAGGTACGCATATCATATGACTGTAGGAATAAACTCCATGCTTCGCAGAAGGACCAAATAAATGAACAACTCAGTGCAGCAGAAACATCACATACAAGCAAAGAAAGAAAATGTTGGCTCGTGTAGCGAAGATGAGGAAATAAATTATCTTTTATAGCGCCATCGTTTTTATAGCGCCATCGTTTTTACAGCGTGGAAGAGTTAAAACTTTAATTATGGGCCAATGATTCAGCGGCGAAGAAAATCCCATGCTATTAAATAAGATGTAATTTATTTTAATCAAGTGTGGAGCCAAATCTAACAAAGGATGATTTTAAATGTTGCTATGAATGATCCAAATTAGTGATCCATTACATTTTTCTTCATTGACATGAAACAGACGGCTATTTATTTTATTTACTTGCCACTAAACTGGATGACGGCCCAGGTTTGTCTTGCTGCCACACAGAGAGGAAGATGTCAAAATAAAATTAAAAATATCCCCATAAATCACTGCTGGAGAACTGAAAAGCAGCATGTCTGGGTGTAATACCAGACGAAAACCGCTATAGCCTTTATTCCAGTAAAGAATCACAAATATAGAGTTTGCACAGTGGTGCAGTTGGCTGCACTGTTGCCTTGCAGCAAGAAGGTTCTGGGTTTGAATCCCAGCCTGGTTCTTTCTGCATGAAGTTTAATTTGACTTCCTCTCACAGCCCAAAAACATCACTGTTAGGATATTTGGTGAGTTTTTCTTAGGCATAATTGTGTGTTAGCACAGTTGGAGAGTTGTGTTGTCACTAATTACATTACATGAGCGACTTTTTGGAGAAGTTTTACTTTTAGGAGTATTTTTTTTTTTACTATGCTGCACTTTTTACTTCAGCTCGAGTAATTTTATTTTGAAATATCGACACTTTTACTTCACTGAATGAAGAACAAACATGTTTTAACCAAAAATACACCAGGCAGACACACACCTGCAGTTTGTTAATGTTGCATATATTGAAAGAAATTGATTTATAAAAATGTCTCTTTTGTCTGATTTCATTTCATAATTATGCTATTTATATTGGTTGTTCTAATTTTGATCTTTTAATACCAAAATTTGCACATAACTTTATATTTTGGTCTGTCTGATGATGTAATTTTTAAATATTAAAGACTGAAGTTTTGATTAGTTGCTCAGTAGCTAACTTTTTGACATACTTTTTTACTCTTCCTTGAGTGACTTCTTGAGTAATTTTTACCTTCACTTGAGTAAAAATATGTTGAATTTATCCATGTCTTTCCACTTTCACAGCAGTCTGAATGACCTGATTCTGATCTTTTCCTCCCATCAAAAGTATGCAACTTGTGTTTCTTCCAAATGTGGTACTAATTTGGAAATGTATCCAAGAGTTTTCAAAGTTTCTGCAGTCTGAACGGTCAGTTTTCTGGAGTTTCCAAACTTCCAGACTTCACTTGATAAACATGTTGCAAGTTCAGCAGCGGATTTGTGATGCCATGTGATTATTCCTCCTCTAAAACCTCCAGGAACCTGTTTTAGATGCAAGAACAATCTGAAAATTGGTCGTCACTGTGACTTTTAGATAAAGACTTTTAGATAAAGACTCTAAAATCGTCCTTTAGAAAGCTGTCATCCCCTGATGTAACGCCTATTGGGAGCCAGTAACTGTTCTGCTGGTAATTTTATGAAACAAAGAAACACTTCTTTTTTTAACATTTCCGCAGAGTAATAACTGAATTCATGGGACGTGTTGTTTTAATCAGATCAAGATAATCTAAACAACTCGGGCCGCCCATATCAATGCCTGTAAAAATAACCTCCAGAGGCACCGGACTCGCTCACGATACAAATCTATCATGGGAGAGAGGGCGACTGAGTTCATATTCTTAAAATAAGTCAAAGCAGAACTATGAAGGGATGCAAGGCTGCGCTCAGCAACAGGTATGAGGAAGTATTATTATTAGAAGATATAAATCAAGAAGCCTTTTTAAATGTAATAAAGAGAGGAGTGCCGACAGCTGCACAAGTCCCATTAGAGGTGGCCTATAATGTTCCTTTAACAGTTTGGGATTAGATCTATGAGCGATTAAAAACATGTTGATCACATTTTTTGGACAATGATCTGTTTTAGGGCAGACACTTTAGATGCAAATAAGCTGCTGTTGGCCACGCCCCTCCAAATCAGCTTTTACACTCGCATGTGAAAAAGCTGCAAACAGATTCGGAATTATACAACTGTACATCTTTGAAAAGCATTAGTTGAGCCTCTTGCATAACTGACAACAATGCAGCAAGTGATTTATGTATCGTAAGCCAACAACAAAACACTTGTCTTTTCCAGCTGCCATTGTACAGCGTTCATTTTGTATCCTACATCTTTGAAAAGCAGAAGCGGAGCCTCCTGCACATTCAACAAGAATGCAGCTAGTGGTTTCTGGATGGTGAATCAACAACAAAACACTTGTGTTTTCCAGCAGCCATTGTACAGCGTAAAACCAGCTAACCAAATGTGCCGGAACTCAGTTTGAGTTGCTAGGTAACAGGCTGAGTTGGGTTGCTCTGTAACAACACAGTGCCCATCGAATGTGACTGAACATTTTTGAAACGGCTCGTTTTCCAGACACCAAAATATGTTATTTCCAAAACAAAACAAAAAGAAAACATCTGGGTGTTTTTGAGACCTACATAAAAGCATAAAGGTTAGAATTTTGCTAGACAGGTTTCCTATAAAAGCCGTCGAGAAGCTTCAGATTTTGAGATCGTTGTGGAGTAAACTAGATGAACCCGATGTGACACTGACTGAACAGGAGCGTAAAGCAGCCAGTCGGGATTCTGTCAAACTGGCAGGGCTGCTATCACGATCACACCACACCCCTCGCTGTATAGCATTGTTAGCTTCCCACATACACAGCATGTATCTGTCCATCTGTATCTGCTTTCGTTTTTCACTCCTTGCTGTGTCTCCATTTGTCCTCCGTCTCCTATCAGCTTCGCTCTCTTTGTCTCCGGCCCTTTATCAGTCCCAGGTATATAATCCCTGTGTACATTACAACCCCACCAGTACCACCACAGTTACCACCCACCAACACCAGTTTTATCAGGCGGACGCGGGTGTGGCTGCGGTAGGTTTTCCATGTCTCTGTAGTAAGTGAGCTGAGACGGGGGGATTTAAGCTCTACTTGTCAGATATACAATAAGAAACTAGATAAATGACAAGAAACTGGGCCGACTGGTAACGCACGGTCCACACACCTTGATCAGAATGAAAAGAAAAAAAAAACAGCTCTGCACTTTTAACCTTTACTTCACAAAAACAAAGATAAAGACTCTAAATCATATGATCTGGTGAGAAGTTAAATAGATCAACTCAAAATTACCACCAACAGCAGATATGTGTTATGATGACAGAGCAAAGTTAATCCAGCCAGACTTCAGATTTCACAACTTCTGATAAATAATCATTTGGTGTCTGTTGTCTGATAGTTTGGGAGCGTATGTAGGTCAGCGACTGAACGTCTGCAGATAAATTATAAACAGGCCTTATTCTGCAAACAATCAGTAACCAAAGATCAGCCTTTACGGCCTCAAAGGCAGCAGCAGTAGGTAACAAAATGTGTGTGTGTGTGTGTGTGTGTGTGTGTGTGTGTGTGTGTGTGTGTGTGTGTGTGTGTGTGTGTGTGTGTGTGTGTGTGTGAGCGAGGGAGTTTGGGGGAGGGTCAGTCAGCCCATTAATGCAAATGGCTGTCAGTGGTGCTGGCGGTAGTGTCACGTAGCACACAATGGAGCCTCTGCAGCTGAAAACCAAAGCCGAGAGAAGACCCCGGTATCACCTACATGCTCCCTCACACCTGGCTCTTAGAAAGGCCCACATCCACAGTCATGAGTCTGTTTAGGTTTCTCATTGCTCATTTACAAGTCTGACCTACATTCTGCTGCTTTTAAAAGGGGATAAATCTTTGTAGTTTTCCAGCAGCTAAAAAGGTTTAAAGAGTTGTACCAGCAGAGCTAATGATTATCAAACTAGAAATGCAATTAAAGGTGGAGTTTAAAGAAGTCGGCCTTATGTGGAGCTATGTTCACTCTACCAAAAAAAGTATAGGAGACACCTCAGAAGATTGAGTTTCAAACAGCTTTAAGAAGGTATTTATAATAAACTAAAACTATCCTGAATGATGATTCTTAATCTTATGTTTGTTTTTCCATCTGGACGCAGATATTTAAATATCATTTCACTTTATTCTATTTTTAGTTTTTAATCTTGTCCTCGTGAGGATGTTGTTTTTTATGGGTTTTAATAGCGCCATGCCATTTTGAATTACAACTAACTTTTCAGCAAGTCATAAAATCTTATTTTGAGTCAGTAATTATTAAATATAGATTACAAGTACTAGGTTATTTCACTTATAATATGGGGAATATCTGCCAGTGCAACTAGTACATTTTAATCTACATTCAGAAATTAATTATGCAATGCAAGCTCCTATGTCTTACAACTAGAAACTAGACAAAAATTGTTGGTAAGATTTGGTGATTTTGCAGTTGAACGGCATTATATTTGTAGCCAATTTCATTGACCGACTGCAGAAAAACATCTGATTCAGTAATGGCACGGAGATAACCCCTCCGTCCACCGTGTCCACTCGTCCTCTACCTGAAAGGAGACGCTTTAAACGCAGCGATCAGATCACCTTTCACCCAATACACTGACAGCAGTTTCAAAACATCCTATTAATCCACGTCCTTCAGGTGATTCTCTCTTAGGAAAGAGCTCAGTATGAACTTGTTTTCTTCATTCGGCCCCGCCTGAGTGGAATGGGAAAAATGCCGCTGCCTGTCGCCATAGGTTGTGTTTAGGCGTGACTGAATCAGATTAAGTTCACTAACCGGTCAGGTTAAGAGGAAAAGGAATAAAAAATAAAAGTAGATGATAGATGGGTGTGTCCCATTGAGCAGATAACTTTGACAGTGGAGAAATGAGAGCGACGGGGGTGAGGTGC
This sequence comes from Poecilia mexicana, assembly GCF_051168715.1. Taxonomy (NCBI): domain Eukaryota; kingdom Metazoa; phylum Chordata; class Actinopteri; order Cyprinodontiformes; family Poeciliidae; genus Poecilia; species Poecilia mexicana. The sequence goes on along the minus strand of NW_028263373.1, from coordinate 21,444,214 downwards.
ACACATGATCAGCCGTATTCAAACGCTGCATTGTTCCAGGCTGGAGCCCCTTTGCAACTGTCATTAATGTACAGAGCAAACACAACTGGTCAGACAGGATCGCTTCACCAAAATAATCTTTTTTTTCCTTTTACAGGATTGTGCAGAGATGTTTACGACCCAAAGCAACATGCAGAGCCTGTGTGCTTCTCCATACAGTGAATAAACAGGTGCTTCACATAAAATAAATGTAAATGAATGAGGAACACATTAAGTTAGTTCTTTGTTACAAAATGTCCTTCAGTTTTTTTAATGCTTGAGTTTGTTTCCGCCATTTCTGCCCAACGGGGAAAGATTATTTTAAAGCATTCACACTGACAAATATTTTCATATTCATATGAATCAGTTTGACTTTTTTCTGCTATTGCCAGTTGTGTGATATCTTGAACCAACTAATAAACTTTTTTTTTTTACGTATATTTAATGTAAATGTGTATGCATGTATGTGGAAAGTAGATATGCTTCTTTTTGTAGACTGCTTAGCCTCTTGGCTTCAGTCTATTCCTTTTTTGGTAAAATACTGGTTTGAAAAATAAAGTTCTTCAACAAATATCCAGCATTTCCTACGCTGGAAATTAACATTTTTATTTTGATCCAACCTCACCGATTAGTAAGAGACTATAAAGTTTATTGTTTGCTCTGAAAACAAATACATTTCTCGAGGCCTTCCTCTTTTCGCCCATTTTCTTCATTGTTCAGGACTTTGCATGCAACACATTTTTCAATCAATGACCAGCTAGTTAAACAAAATAAGCAGAACTGCGACTGAACAGTCTGCCTGTGCATTTATGGTGGTTTCTTTGTTTTTTAGACAACAGAGTTTAAAGATAAATGCACATATAAATAAATGTTTCTCAACCAGATGGCTCCGTGGGTACTTCACTTCAAATAGGAATAACTCTGAACACAAAAGGGTGATTCTCACGAACCCAGTCATTTGAATGTCTAAGAAGATTTTAAAGTCATACTCATGAAAATTAAAAATAATTCACTTTTATTTGAACAATCATCATTTCTAATATTTGGCACAGTTAATTGTTAGTTACCAAAATATTTTTTTAAATGTTTTTTAACTAATTTTAGAGTCAGAAATTCATTACCGTAATGCGTCCACAGTAAAAAAAAATGCTTTCACCTCAATTTATCATTGTAATTATTCAAGCTGGTTTATAAAAAAATACTACCAACTTGTGTAAAATAATGTAAACTAGCTCAATATTGTGATATCTAATGATTTCCTATTAAATAATAAAATATATTTTAATAAAAGTGAGTGTCCAGAGGTGCAAAACTCATTACCGTAGCACCTTGTTCGAAGTCCTGTTAAATTTATAGAATTTTTTAAAATTGAGTTATTTTGACCCATAATGTACCACAAAGAAGAGAAGACAAAATATGGCTAAAAAATAAGATTGTTCGACATATTTTGATTATGATAATTGTTATGTTTCTCCTTGCATACGCCTATTCGCACACCACAGCCGATCATTACCGTAATGTGCATTACCTCATGTGCTTAAAAAGTAAATGATTAGATATTTTTCTGTAGAGAAGATATCAGGGAATTTGTATTGTAGGTGAAAAAATTTTAGCTGACTCACCATGGCATGCTACCATTTTAAGCTATCTCATGCGAATTTCACTCATTACCGTAATGCACAACTTTCATTACCGCGCAATTTTAGACCTGTTGCGGTAATGAAAAACAAGATTACGGTGATGAACAGTGTCTTTTTGAAATGAAAAAATAGATAAATACATAGTGCATTTAAACTTTAATACTCCTTATTGTTTTTTTTACACAATTACAGCAGTTTTTTATTTACTTCCTACTTATGAAAAATGGTTATACTATTTTATGGCAACAAATATTAATTACCTAATGTGAAGGGAAAAAGGAAGTAGTGCTGGATATCAATTAAAATTTCCAAAAATGCTTAGATTCAGAGGGACCCATTTCAACTCATGATCCAATTTGATGGTTTTTCGATTCAGTTAAGGATATTCCGCTATCAAAATTTTACTTGGAAGGTGAATGAGTGAAAGAAGATGTATACTGGGGGCAGTTCTCCTGGACTGGCAGCCCGGGGGGGTGGTCCACCTACAGAGTATGCTCCAACTACAGAGGGTTCTTAGGCCTCCCTGGTAATGTCTATTCTGTGGTTCTGGATTAGTCGAATCTAAGCTTCAGGAAGAGCAGTGTGGGTTTTGTCTTGGTCGTGGAACACTAGACCAGCTCTACACCCTCAGCAGGTCCTGGAGGGTCCGTGGAAGTTCGCCCAATCAATCTACATGCGTATTGTGAACTTGGAAAAGGTGTTCGACCGTGTCCTTCAGGGAGCCCTGTAGGGGCTGACAGTAAGTCGGGCTGGTTTCCGGTGAGAGTTGGACTCCGCCAAGGCTGCCCTTTGTCATCGATTCTGTTCATTACTTTCATGGACAGAATTTCTAAATGCAGCCAAGATGTGGAGGGGGTCCGTTTTGGTGGCCTTAGGATCGCATCTCTGCTTTTTGCAGATGATGTGGTCCTGTTGGCTTCATCAGGTCATGATCTACAGGTTTAGTTCTCAGTATATCTGTAGTCATGGATGGGAAAATGGAGTGAGAAATTGACAGGTGGATTGGTGCAGCGTCCACAGTGAAGCATATACTGCTTTTCATTGTAAGCAGTAATGGCTTTCCATTATGGTTCAGCAATATGCAACATTTTCTCAGTTGCACTGGTCTGCCCTGGTGAAGAGAGAGCTGAGTCAAAAGACAAAGCTCTCAATTTACTGGCCAATCTACAACCCTTCCCTCATTTATGGGCATGAGATTTGGGTCATCACCAAAAGAACAAGATCACAGCTACAAGAGGCTAAAATGTTTTTTCTCTGAGCTCTCCTGTAGAGACAAGGTGAGGAGCTTGGTCATCTGGGAGGGACTCAGAGTAGAGCCACTGCTCCTCCACATTGAGAGGAGCCAGTTGAGGTGGCTTGGGCATCTGGTGAGGATGCCCGAGCCACCTCAATAAATAAATCACCCTTACATAAAAATAAATGAATAAAAATTAAAAAAACACCCAGTGAAGGACATAGCCTATTATCCAGGTCTGTGTAATATCGATTTTTGCGATATATATCAATATTTTCTTTCCTAGAAAAAAATCGATATAGTAATGCAAGTATTGTAACATCCAACTGTCATCTTGTTCACTCACTGCTTGCTTCGCCAGGAGAGTGATTAGGTCATCAGGCTTAGAGTGATTCCTTCAGATGTTAAGTGTCAAGGTTAAAAAGGTATCAAACTATTCAGAGCAGGGTACTTGGTGCACTTTATTTACTTCACAAATGCATGTAAGCTACAGTTTGTACTGTTTCTATTAAAAGAAACATGTCTTCTCACCACTTCTTTGATTCATTTTGTCCAGCTGTTGACTTTAAGTCTGTGTCCATGTCCAACTAGAGCCAGGTATTGTGTAGTTGGTGCTTTTAATCAGTTTTCAGTTAAATTAATTCAATCCAACTCTAAGTCACAAAATGTCACCAAAATCACTCTGTCCCTCTAAAATCTTTCAGAAAATTGCAAAAGTGTATTGAATTGTATTGTTTGCTGAATATCGCAATATATATGGTATCGTGAGCAGAATATCGTGTATTGTATTGTATCGTGAGATTATTGAATCACTACAGCCCTACTATTCCTGAGGATTGATGAATTCGTCCAATTGCCCAACCTTACATTCCAAGCAATAAGCAGAGATGAAAAAAAGTCAGTTGTGGGTTTGTTTCCATGGCTCAATGTTGGTAAAATGTTTAATTTGCAGATGTATGTTTTGTTACATGCCATTTTATTATTTATGTGTAGTTAAATGTTAGTGTAATTATAAAGTGTTCATTACCGAAACATTCTTATTCATTACCGACATACGTTTTTTCATTACCGCTATGCTCATTTTATGATAATTTATTTAGATTAGATAAAAGAATTACATGAACTTTTTAATTCCTCAATGAAATGGTCACACTCTTTTATATTATGGTTGTGTTGTTTTTTCAATTTAATGATTTAACACAAAATTAGAACAAAAATAGATTTTAAAATTGTATTCATGTTACGGTAATGAAATAATTGTTTACATTAAAATAATAAATTTTGTTATTAATGACTATTCTTTGTTGGTACCTTCTCCTTTGTGGACACTGAAGTCCATGGTGTCCAAAAAAAGTGGAAAAATGTTTTTGTGGTTTCATATTTCTTCATCAAAATTGTGTTACGGTAATGAATTTATTTCTTCAAAGTCAGACTAAAATGTCTAAAAATACCTTTAAAAATATGCATAGAGGTTATAATTTTACATTGAAAGATAAAATTAGATTCTATTTTATAAAGAAGGTGTGTTTTTGTGTGCATACAATGCATTTTTATTTTTGTTGTAAGTTGTACCATGTTCGTGAGAATCACCCAAAAGATGTCTGAGCCATGCGGAAAGTATGGATAAGAGATATTTCAAATGTTACGAGTCTAAAATGTTTATAAAATGTCAGCTGACAGGTTAAAGGAGGCTTGAAAAGCCCTGATTCTTCTTTTAGAGAAACAAAATTAACATTTGATATAAATGTTTAAAAGTTTCTTGGTAGATTTATTTCAACAGACGACGTCAAATTTGTATTTTACAGCAATTATAATACAGAAAATGTATTTCCGCAGAACTATTTTAATAACACATAAGACTGAATTAAAGGAAATGTTGCACATTTCACAGTTTCCCAGCAGATGATGACCGACGCCCTTCACAAGGTTAAGCCACAAAATGCCATAGTTAAGGAAGTTACTGTGATGTGTTCAAGAATATTAATGGAAAGTTGAATAATTGATTATTTTATTCTGATGATTTGTTGATTAACTGGATTTAAAAAATGGGAAAATTCTGCAGATTTTTAAATCCAATATTATAAATACTTTAAAAGATGCAAATAAATTATTCAGTTCCTTTTATAAATAAGAAAATAAACATTTTAGTGCCTAAAATGCAATAGTGTGGAGTTCATTTACTCCACACTAGCAAAGGAAGCATCAAACTTCTAACATCAACATGTGAACAGTTCAGTTCTTTCTGCTCAACTTATCAATAATCAATTTTTTGATTAACCAATTAATAATTTAATACCAAAAGTGCTTAATAGATTTTTTTAAACAAAATTTGAAGCTAAAGCTCCCACTTAAGGATTTCTAGGTAACACATATTTGCAGAAAATAAGTTTTTTAATCTACTTAAACACAAATTGCATCTATTTTTGCACAGTTTTGGTTTAATTACTGCTCTATGTGTGTTGTTTTTTAGCAAATGGATGGTTTTGAGTCTGTATGTTTCAGTTAATGATTAATTAATTACCAAATTACTTGGCAATTATTCCAGTGATTAACTAATCCAAATAATTGTAAAAATAACATTTGTGTGTTTTGGTTGGTTGATGTCTGATGAGGATGGATCACCTTAACAAAAAGCTGAAATCCACAATAATTAACAGAAAAAATTAATATCTCTCTCTGTGTAATCGTTTATGAAATATGTGAGTTTTACTTTTAGCACAGAATTACTGAAATAAATCAACTTTTAAGCTAATTTATTTTATTTTAGCTGTGAAAAGTAGCTAAAAAAAACAACGTAAATGGCTTCCATAAGCCACCACTTTTAACGAATCCGTCTTCATCTTCTTCAAGCCCGTTGCCTGGGTCCCATCCCCCCCAAACAGAAACACAATTAACAGGAAAACCAGAGCTGCCACACTTCTGGGGCTCTGAATATTGCTTTATCGACCAGGCAGGACCGAAGACATCATAATCACAAGTGACCGGCTGACCCCGTGAATTAAACTACATCGACAGAGGAAGAAGAGCCAGCAGCTTTGTCAACACAAGCAGACTCCGCTTGCGACTGACTTTAACTGATGCCGCGTTATCAGCGACCAACATGTTTGCCCACAAAAATGGCAGAAAAGATAAGCAAGTAGGAAGAGAAGAGCAAGAATGAAACAGTTATAGCGCTTGATTAAAACCACAGGTTGGAATGCGCCAATGATGGCACAACACCAAACCAAACCAACAGATTCAGAAATAGCTCCGGGCAAACATTTCCTCCAGCTTGATAACAAACACGGTGCTGTGTATTGCCATTAAATTTAACAGCTTCTCTCTCACTTTAATTGGAGCGAAACATAAACATAAAAATGCGTTATTTAAAAAAAAAAAGAAGACACAAACGGAAGTGAAATAGGTGTGAAAACACCTCTTTCTTTGCAAAGTGAGATGTTGTAGGTCACACCTCAGTTTCTTCTAACTGAGGCCAAAGATTTCCAGGTCGGGATTTCAGAGTTGCGTTCAAAAGCGTAGCGGCGGTGGTTATTTTCAGAGACAAGACTGTGGGAACTGCGTGTTGTAGCAACATTTCACCACATTTTAGTCAGGCTGTTTGGCTAAAACTAAAAACCAAAAAGCTAAATTTCTTCAAGAGCACTTGTATGTAAGGATATAAATCGATACGAGTATACAGGATGGGCCATAAGTTTCCATACACAGGAGAATGTGAAATGTATATTTCTTTTATATTTCAGAAGATGCGTTTGACAAAAGAGCAAAGAATTGAGATTATGCTGATGGCTGGATGAAACTTTAACAGAAAACATGGAATGAGTGTCACACACCACACCAAAACTTATTTTCAAGTCTCAGAAAACTGGACATGTTGCAGATCAACCACAAAGTGAAGCGATTACAGAGTCCCACAAAAACAAAAACGGTTGTCCAATATAAAATGTTTATTTCTTCTATGTGTGGAAACTTATGGCCCTGAATATAGAGACAGAAATGTGATCAATATCAGTAGATATTCACCCAACAATTTCACTGATATCCAGAACCGCGCAGCATTCTGGGGGACGTAGGCTGTAGCCTCTCTCACACTCAGCTAAACATACAGCTACGGAAAAATTAAGAGGCCACTTCAGTTTCTCTGATTTATCTCTTTATAGCTATATGTTTGAGCGCTTTCAGACCTCAAATAATGCAGAGAAAACAAGTCCATATTAATTTAGAAACAACAGTACTAATGTTTTAACCCAGTAGGAGTTCAGAAACAAATATTTGGTGGAACAACCAGGAGGTTTTCAATGGGTTCAGTGCAGTGAGCTCTTAGTTTTTACCAGAGCTGCATATATGTACAATAACCCGGGGTCAGTGATGCATAAAAGGTGCTTCATTATTGTACGTTCTGTGCAAGTAACACACAGCTTCCTTATTTAATGTTTGTAATTTAAATATAAATTTGAATACAAAAGTGATGGGTTGATGTATGTCACTGCCGTGCACAAACCATCATTTTGCATGAAATGCAGAACTTTAACATAATAAACAGATTTTTGCTCAACGAATGTGTGAGTTAAATAAATTATTTTAAGCCTTCTTTCATCAGTGTGTTACATGTTGGATTCATGTTAATGTGTAATTAAAGAAATTTTACGACTCCCTTGCAGTAAATCTGCGACCATCTTTGCGCTCGTGAGCCCCATGTTGAAGACCTCGTCTTTAAAACATCTAAAAACAAAATGCTTAATACATTCAACTTCAGTTCAAATTTATGTAAACAATGTTACATGCTAAAAACATTGTTTTGTACATATGTTTTCTAGAAACTCTGTCTTTGTTGGACCTTTATTGAAACACAGCAAAAATTAAAATTAAAGATTCCTCTCACACACAGAAACAAACATACGCTGAATTTCTGACTATAAACAAGAGAAACATAAAAAAAAACATAATTCTCCACAACAAAGCATGCTGATGTACATCAGTGTTCACATATTTCTTATTATTTTAGCTATTGTTTCACCTGTGAATTAAAAACCATTTCTATTTCTGATGGTAAACTGTTCCAGATATAAAGATTTCTGAATGAGAAACAACATTCATTGAATTATGTTTTGTGTTTTGCAGGTTTGCAGTCTCCATTAACTTCATCTACTTTTACTTGCTTTTAAAAATCAAACTGCTTAATGCGCTTTTCTGAACATTTCAGTACCAGTCGTGCTAATAAATGTGGAGGAAAAAAATGGTAAAAATGAACAGAGGATCACGCGACTCTGCACCAGAACAGGCGCCTCTAAATGATTATAGACAGTCCATTCATTGGACAGGAATCAGGAAAAGCAGCCAGTTTTCCCAGAACCCTGAAAGTCTGATGTATGTTTCTAACCGCGCTGCTAATGAGAAGGATCACAATGATGGATGCCCAAACTGAGCGAGGCGAGGCTCAGCAGAAGGAGGGGAAGTGGGCGTAGCACCAATTTAAGATCACAGAGCGACGTGTGATACCACACACAGCAACAGTCACTCTGTGATAGATAGGGGCTAAAATGGAAGTACTTTATATAAAAAACGTTGATGTTATGGGCCTGTTCTTCCCCTGAAATGACTGAAATGTTCTGATCCAGATAATAATCTAATGAGACTGAGCGAAGCTGAAAGTATTTATTCAGCGCCACCGCAGATGATGTGATAACTTTGTCTGAATGCAGACAGATGGAGACAAAGATAAAGCAGATGAAGTTTCACAAGTTGTTTTAAACGACATTTGGATGCAAACAATGGTAGGAGAAAGTTTTAGTGTTGAGGGATGACGGACGGAGAGGCCAGCGGGTCTACCGGCGACCTTAAAAACATATCTGGCCCACCGAGCGTCGCGCAGGGCAGATAGCCGTCCGTGGGCCCCAGCAGAGAGGGAACTGCAGGGCCTCCAGACTACATGCAGACAGAAATATGACCCACAGCAACCTCTGGGTTTTTCTTTTCCACGCAGCAGAGGAATCCATCTTCCTGTTTAAACATTTATGCATCTGACTTTTAGTGGAGTTTGAAACGTACACAGTGCGTCCGTGTTTGTAAGCAAGCCTGATCCTGTTTGTACAACGGCTCAGGGACTTCCACTGTGTTTACATGTTCCTTAAGCATGGTGGATCTTATTCACTGCAAACATGCATTTGTGTCCCTGCAGGTAATTCATGGGGTGCATTCACTGTTTCTCCACTTTAACTGAATTCTAGTCATGCGCAATCGGACTCTGACCTGAAAACCTGAGAATCGAAGTGAACTCTGTTGTGTTTTGACTGGAGATCGCGCCAAAACAGGAACTATAACGCAGGGCAATCTGGGTAAATAGTAAAATACAACCAAAATAAACGCATGATTCTAGCAGTAGCAGGAGAAATGACTTGTGGTTTTTAATGACGACAAAAGTGAAATCCTACAATCGCTAAAATCTGACACCACTATTTTTGTTTACATTTGGTGAAGGCAGAAGTTCTGCTCTGTGTTTATTTTGGAGGTTTTTGTGTTGTTTACTTCAGTAGTTCTTGGTGCAGCACCACCACAGGCGAGGAGGGGAACACGTTTTTCAAAGGATCTGGTTCAGCCTCACCAGCTCGGTTTAGTCCACTTTAATCCAACTCTATAGTTTGTTTTCCTGGAAAGTCTGGTTAGTTTGGGGAGGTGTGAACTGAAAACCTCGGTCTCGATTCTATTAAAGTGAATTCTGGCACGGTTTGAATAAACTTGTGAATGGCACGGAGACTGGCGACTGCTCCAAAAGCAGGAAGTGCATCGTAGTGCAAAGCATTCTGGGTAAATACAACTAAAACAAGTGTGTGAAATGGCTCACAGTCTTTTACCGACGACAAAAGTGAAATCCTACAACTGTTGCCACTCTATTTTTGTTGACATTTCATGAAGATGGAAGATGCGCTCAGAGTCTTCTTCGGAGGTTTTTGGTGCTGCAGTGATAGCGCCACCACAGGCGAGGAGGGAAAAAGGCTTTTCAAAGTGTTTGGTTTGTTTGACACAGTGCACCAGCTGAAAATGTACAAAATATTGCAATTTTGGTCCAAAATCAAACCCAGTCTACCGCACTATCAGATGGAAAACAGCCTTGGACAACATGTTTAATTAGATCTGGAAAACAGGTTTTATTAAGGTAACCTTCATGAATTATCTTGAGGGAGAAGCGCCTATTATCAGTTCTTACTGGTGAGATATCAGGAGAGACTATTTGTATCCGAGCCATTAAAGCCCAACAGCCCGACTTCCTGCTTCGTCCACACAATCATGTAAGGTTTCTTATTATCATAGAGACAAGACAGAGGAGCCAGAGTGATGTCACTGGGGCCAAATGTGACAATTATTGATCAAGGCACCAACCGAAGCTTTTACAACACAAAAAGGTGCCCTGCTTCGAGGCGACCTATTGACTCCTCGGACTATTACAGACGCATTTCAAAACACGTATATCTATTTTTCAGCTGCTCTTCACTCTTGGACAAAGAGCAACTCAGACCTTGAAAATGTGTCGCCGAATCCCTTTATCAATCTTTGACCTATTTCTTAATTGATTCCTTCAAGAAAGAAAGCTTTCAACGCTTGCTACCTTTTCAGGGGAATATGAATGTAAAAGCACAAAAAGAACAGCTTTTGTTCACATAAATGGTTACCACTGGGTCTTTGTGAGAGGGGATGTCACTTAGGGATTTGTTTATCGATAACTTGAACTGTCTCTTTCTTGTCTGTCTGAGTAACACACAAAGGACTCATTTAGAAATTTAAAACAGTAAAAAAGAGAGATGAAGAAAGAAGTCAAATATTTGCTGCAGAGAGACATAAAATCTACACATCCTGTTTAAAGTGACAGACGACTATAAATGATTTTAAAAGGGTTTTAAACCCTAAAAACATAAAACAGTTCAACATGTCGTTTTGCTACAGAGTGGTAGCCTCACCAAGCGAGACAGTCACAGTTGATCTGTTGGTTAAAAAGTTGAATTTGTGGGTAGAGTAGAGATTGTGCAACCAGAACCACAAGATTTAAAGAAATAATAATTACCGAAAATATGTAACTTCATCTGCATTGATAAGACCAGAAACCCTAATGCAGTGGAGTCCCACCTAGCCACAGTTCAGTGGAAAGTAACTGATTTATTCACTATCTTTCATAAAGTGTGTGTAAAAAATTCAAAAGTAAATGAGCTTGAGAAGTTGAAATACCCAGGGACAATTAGCCTGGCAAAAACTAACTTCTTGCTCAACGCTTTTCTTCGTATTGAGAAACAATAGGCAGCTGGAGGTGTGGACTCTGTTGACTTTTTAAATTTTACCTAATTTAATTCGATGATATGAAGATTATTGTAAACAACCGCCGCACTGTAAAGAGAGAAGAGCTGCGCCAAACAAGATGGCTGTTAATTTAATATTTGAAAATGTGGCTAACACTGATTGAAACTATAGACTTAAATTCTACAGGAGAAATCAAGCTCAATGGGAGAAATGGGGCGATGAGAATTGAGCGGGATTGCAATGACCAGGTGAAGATGCAACGCAACTCGACTATTGGTTAGTGTTAGCAAAGCTGCCAATCCAGAAGCGCCATTTTTAGTTGTTGATTGTGCTCTGCATGTGTCAAAACCATCGTATTTTTCAGTAGCGTAAAAATATAGAATATAAAATACAGAAAGATATAGATGATTTCATTCCAAAGAACGAATGCAGATCACTAAAAACTTTGAGAAAGTTTGCGTTGTGATGACATAAAGGGCAGACTACCCTGAAAACGACAAAATGGGAAACAGAACTATATATGTTGTCAAGATAAAATCCTGAAGAGTTTTAAATATCAGTATGTTTTGACCCTAATCATAAGGTATCAGTATCAAATATAGTCTAATCTCGTTTCACAATGAGATTGTTCTGTAATTGGGCTGAATCTGACCAAAACAATCTTTGGCGTCACTCGCAGAGGGATGTGGACAAGAGACGTCCTCACAATCTGATAACTTCTTATAGTTTCCTGAAGCTTTGAGCATAAGAGGAAGCCTGAGAAAAAGTCTCACCGCTCAACAGAGAGAGAAAGAAAGAGACAGGATGAAGGCGCTAACTCCGGCCTTTACACAATCTTTGTTTACATTCCTTCCCTAGCCCCCCTCTCCTGGTCCATATTGAGTGCCTGCCAATTTCCAGAATCCCCATGGCTGTACAGTTTCTGACATCAGCCCCATGCAGCATGCTCGGGCTTGGACTCGTTTCAAATGCTCTGCGGTGCTTCACAGTTAAAATGAGCGTTTACTACTTGCTCTACTTGGCTGCGAGTCAAAGCGCTGTGCCAAGTGAGGGACATTTTCTTGTTGCCTCAGTCGCACTTTGTGTTTTCCCTCTGCTTCTTTCCCTTTAAAACAGGAAGACTTTCAGAGGTCTTTCCATGATAACTCGCTCCGTTTTTTTAACCCTCTCTCAGACAGGACCAATAAAACCATGTCCTGTCTTTTAATTAAACTGAAGTTCCTCCAGAAATCTAATGAAAAAGCCCCTCACTGATGAATAATGCAGACTGATATGAGCCACCAGGGCTCCAGATGATGCGCTTTATAAACGGCTAGGAGAAAAAACTGAGGTATATTTGGAAAAGAAAAAACTAAATGCTGGATTAAAAAAAATAACTACATGTTCTGGTTGGTTTAATAATAAATGTTCTCACGTTATGCTCATTTTTACTACTTTCCATAGCAAATCTGACAACTTTAACAATTGGGGAGAAACTTACCATTACTAAAACAACAGATTACGTAGATTATCTCTCTAAATTGTAATCTTAATTCAAACCCATCCCACTGAAGTTATAAAGAAGTTAATTTAAAACCTTGAAGCAGAGATAAAATATAAGACTCTAAGGGAGATAAATGCACGTTAGTTATAACAAGAAAAATTAACAAATAATGTTGGAGAATTTGGATACAATATAAATTCTACATTAGAAAATTTATTTTTTTATTTCAAACATGAGATAAAATTTAGTTTGGCCTTTTTAGCACCATCTCTGGGTTTCAGGATGCACTAATACCGTCTTTATTTTTGGGTTTTATTGGTTCTGGTTCATTGAACATAAACTAAAACCATATATAAACTAGTGAAATATCAGTTTCTCTTTATTATCTTACAATCTAACATGTTAATCTTTTTGTATCATTTTATTTTAATATTTGGTTTTATTTTTTATCCTTTTATTCTTTTGTACTTTATCATATTAGCAAAATTGGTAAAGATTTAATCACAAATATGACATTTTACTCAGTTACTGGTGGATTTGTCAACATTGTGATGATCTTATTCTTGCAGGTAGAATTTTATGTCTACATATATTTATTTTTATTATGATTATTTCATTTTATTGCAAACTTTGTAAAAAGATGCAAAAATTTAATTTTAAGACTAAAAAAGTCTTAATTTTTTTTTATAAAAAGCGTATGTACTTCAACAATTAGATAAATTATAAATCCAAAACATTTTCAATCTTAAAAGACTAACTAAACTGCAAAATTTAAATAACTAAATAAGCAAAAATAATTAAATATAAGTGTTTACTAATAGCCCATTTTTTGACAATACTAACAAATAAACCAAAACAAACTTATAAATTTTGTATAATTTCTGTTTGTATTTTATTTATTTTCTTTTTAGTTGTCTAAAACATAAACACTTATTTATGGAAATAATTGCTGGTGTTTGTTTTATTTTGGGGTTTTGTTTTGTCATTTATTGGTTTGTGTTTATTCTCCATATTACTGTCTCAAGTATGACCTGAATGTCTACATATATGTTGGTCATTGTTGTGTTAAATAATCAAAATAAAAAATAAAAATAAATAAATTTTATCTATTTTTTCAGCCAGCTGACAAGCAGTGGGCATTAATATGTGGAAAAGAGGCGATATTGTGCTAATTTATCTCAATAAAAGACATTTTTGCAGCATGCTAGCAAAGCACAGCGTACTCTCAGGATATTTAAGTCTCTTTTTGGGTTGTAATAACGTTATAAAATGAGAATTGCTCCTAAAAGACCAAAGAAAACCCAGCAAAATAAAAAGAACTCATAAACACGGATCAAAAGGCTCCCCTATAGTGGATTATAAACTCAACATGCACTTATCAGACAGCTGTATCAGCGGAAACCTGATGGGCAATCCCAGTAAGTGTCGCTCCCAATTGGCTCTTATTCCTGCTGCACTTCCTGTAGTCCCTAACAGCCCCCTCCCCCGGCTCCCTGTGTGTGTGTGTGTGTGTGTGTGTGTGTGTGTGTGTGTGTGTGTGTGTGTGTGTGTGTGTGTGTGTGTGTGTGTGTGTGTGTGTGTGTGTGTGTGGGTGGGTGGGAGGGTGGGAGGGTCGGAGCAATTTAATGTTTAATGCCAACCCCCTCCCTCCATTTCGACTGATCATGGTGAGTGCCATGAATTTTTAAAGACATCCCTACTTTACTGTCCATCTGGGCTCCATCTGTCCAGCTGCTGGTGTTTAAAGCAGACAGAGACACGGAAACTTCAAAGGCTCCGGTGGCCCCTGGATGGCTTCTGGCCTGAAGAAGATATTGTTTATACAGGGGAGCAGGGCGAGGTATTTAGCCATGGAGACACAGCAGCACTGAGCGGGATTATCAAACCTGCACATCTAGAAACGTTCAGAGCGTTTAGAGGCGAAATTAATCGAGCATTTGAAGCACTGATGTTGGTAAAGTTAAAGTGAAAAGCCTTGTGGTATTAGGTTTTGATTACTGTATTCTTTCTCTAATTTAAATTAGAGATGCAACAATCCACTTTTTTCACTTTTGATACCGATACAAATATCTGAGGTTTAATATCGATCCAATACAGAAAAAACATTTATTTGGTAGCGCTGCACCTACAGCACAATTAAATACACTAACAAACCTGGTCAAACCTGTAAAAATTAATTTGTTCAGTCAGTGAAACAGCAAGTGTAAAATAAATAATAAATAATAAAGAAACTGAAGCTGCAACAAACCCATCAAATTATGTAAAATAAAAAATAAAGCATGAGGTCACCCAGAGTACAAAACATAGAGTTAGACTGAATAGATCGGCCACTGTGGGTCAGATATTAATATCAAATTAGTGCATCTCTAATTTAAAGAGACAGCAGGTAAAATATGTATCAATCATCAACCCTTTCCCATTAAAAATATTTTTTATTTTTATTAAAACTACCACTGCAAAATCTTACCATTTACTTTAGGTCTGGTTTAAAGTGCAAATGTCCAAGTACACTTGAAGTAAGACAAACCTAAATTACAAAAAACGTTTCAGGAAAATGGTTTTACAACAAATGATTTCAATTATTCACTTATTTTTGTTTGTCTTCAGTTGTATGTGTGAGAGTTATTTGGACGGTGATTTTCATCCCAGGAAAAAATTGAAATTTACTTATTGAGACAAATTCAGTATCTAGTTTAAAAACATAAAAGTTTTTGTTTTTAATAGTTTCCCTCTGTGTTTTTGTTTGTTAAGAATAAGACAGAAAGAAGAGATTAAATCTTACCGTTTTGATACAACAAACAAACTAAAACTAAGAAAGTTTTGAAACTTTTAATACCTTAATAGGCTTCATATTGGTGACAGACTGAGAAAAAATGGATGCAAGAATAATGAAAATTATTAATGAAGTTTATAAAGTTGCATTGTTGGCTTTGTGCAACTCTAATATGCATGGAAATTTCTATAGATATCGCAGAGCCAGATGTCTATAGAGAGTTCAAATACCAAGAAGGGCTATAAGTGGTATCAAGCTCATATCACTGAAATAAACGCCACCAGACACTCAAATCAGTTTCATTTACAGATTAATCCAACAGCATGGCATAATTTGATATCTGTATAAAGCTCTGCCCTTTATTTAATTCTCTCTGCTTCCTGTCCTGGCCAGATATGACGGCGCTGGCAAAGGGCCTTGAATATTTTTGATTAATTCACTTAAAGCCACAGCGTAATCAGACTTGGAGCAGCCGGCACCTCTTGGCTTAATTTAGTCTGACATGTCAGCGGAGAGCGGAGGAAGGTGTCTGGATGATCCTCCAGGAATGCAGGTTGGGATTTGCCAATGTGTCTTTGCAGCACACTGCCTGGAGGCGAAACGTCAACTACAAATTTGTTGGGATTGGTTGCAGTTTTTTTTTTCCCCCTGCAGCACACCGTGCATGTAGAAAGAATGAGAAAGACATTTTTTAACAACTTGTAAATTAAGAACGTCGTATATTATTTGGGTTTTACTTCGTCTCACTCAGTCTGCAGCATAATTCAGACTTTATGGGCTCTTCATAAGTCATAAGCGATCTGCACACGTCAGTTTACAGTTTGGAGAAGCCATGACTGCTCAGGACTGATAGAGGCATGCAAAGTTTCTGCTGAGGATCCTAGTGGCCACATTATCACCCTCCATCAAGCACATTCCTGCAGCCTCCACCCACCTGCTCAAAATAAACTGTACCGCCTTAAAACCCCTTCCTCCCCAGACATCCGGAAAACTACTTAGCAACATGATTACGCTGCAAATTGTTAGTAAAAAACATTAAAGTGTTTGGCCATAAAATGAGAGCAGAAAAAGACACTCTGTTTATAAATAATAAAAAAAACAACAACTTACTTGTGACTAAAACATGTCAACAGATTAAGTTTCAAACAATGTGAGTAGCTTTTTGTTGACTTGTACCTTCAGGCGACGGTGAGATAATGAAATCCGATCAGACAAAGAAACTGACCCGTGGATGTGAGCGAGGGAGTTATGGCGCTTTCAGTTCATGTTAACATTTCTCAGATTTGAACAGAAACCCAAAAGACTTATAAATAGCTGTGAACATGATGGACTGGCTTTGACCTTTGGGATTTTGCAAAACGAAAGAGTAATTATGTTTTTATTAAAATCTCAGAAACCATAAATAAAAACTCTATCTAAAAGTTTATGAACAAACCAAACCTCTAATATGATTCTATTAAACTTCTTTTGTTTAAAAAAATGAGTAGAAATACAACAAAAAATTTATTTTGTAATTTTTTAAACTTTTTTTTTTTTAACGATTAGCTCAATTACTTTAGTTCTCATTTCGTCTTTTTATAAACTTTTGTTATGATAAGGACAATTATTTTCTATTAGTTTTGGAAACTGTTCAGCTGGTAGGATATTTCTTTCTTTTCTACTTTCAAAACAATTGTAAAGTAAAGAGGAGCGTCAAAATCAAATGAAGTGGATTAGCAGTGGAACGTCATCTGTGCTGCCTGGATTTTGAGCGTTTGGCATGTCCTGATGCTGAGACAGCAACTTCAGTCAGAGGTGTTTTCAGATTCAATGCAAGATTGACTGCTACTGGAGATCCTTCCTGCCCGTTGCATTATTGTCACAAAATGAAGCTTAGTTTATCAATTTTCAATTAGGAATCGGTTGTAGATTTAAATTTTGTACTAACCAACAAAAGAGAATCTTCGGTTTTCAAAAAATATTTTGTAAAAAGAACGGATAAAAAAAGTATTTAACAACAAATTTGACGTTTGTAAAGTCCACGACTGGAATAATCCAGTGTTGCTGCATGCAATGAACCAAATTGATTTGACGTTTCTCCCAAAAGAGTCTGACTTTGCATTCAGAAATGTGACCTGAAACTGTGTTACGAAAACAAGAGACACAGACATAAACACTGTGAAGCAACACTGTCAAGTTTTACAGGCACAAACCCGACTCAGAAGACCAGCAGACTCATGTTTTTAAGCTACCAGGTGCATTGTCAAGTACAGTTTGGGAGAAAATAGCTGATGAAAAGCTAACATTTGTGTTTCTACTATCAAGCACAGCACAGTTTAACAGATCAGACATCAACTTTTCATGTTTTGTCTCGTTAGAACCACAAACTTCTGTTCTTTTATTTATTGGAATTTCATGTGAAAGACGAGCGTAGGCATAATCGTTTGACTTACGAAATCAGCTTTAAAAATGAACAGAAAGTGTTGCATGTATTTGTGTTGAACCTCTCTACTCTGATCTGATCTGATCAAAATTAAATCAAGCACAAACATTTGCCTGCAGAGGCAGAGTTCACCTGTCTACAACTTAATCTCCTCACACAGGCAGCAGTTCTCTGAAGTCTTCAGAGGTTTTCATAGATTAGCATCATAAAGACCAAAAACACAAGAACACAGCTTTGGGGAGACTTAGGTACAGTTTACTTACAAAATAAAGTCCAAACTAGGCCTACAACGAACAATTAATTTAGAAAATAAATAATGTATTACTTAAAATGCAATAACATAGCTTTCCTTTGGTGTATACTTGGTCATTTGTAGATTAATTGATTATTTTTCACACTAACTGATTAATAACTGGGTATATTATGATGCATAATAGGAGGGATTGTTTCTGCTTTGGCAGAATTTGAACTTGGTGACCCCAAAACTAAGACATTTGAGTTCTGGATAGAACATATTCACAAACATAATGTTTTTTCTTTATCTTAAGTGCAAAATGTTTAATTTTCTGTAAAGTTTTGGCTTAATTACTGCTCTGACTATGTTGTTCTTCCAGTAAATGGTCTCTTTTTGAGTCTGTACACTCCAGTTAACAATCAACTGACTATTAATTTAGTTGACGATTATTTCAACAATTGATTAATCACTACTAATCTGATTAATCAGTTCAGTCCTAGTACATAATTATGGAGCATTATGGACTCTCAGGTGCTTTGTAGATTCTTTTTAACTTTTTTGTTGTTTACAAAGAGAAAAGTGTCGATGTTGACGTTAATCCACGTAATGATGGAGAATTTTTCAACACTTAATCCAACTTTAGAAAGAGAGAACCTACCAAAATATGGACATCCACCAAAAATGACCAAGCAAAGGATTATTTAAAAGAAGTAGACTAACATCTCAGATGGGAGAATCTGCTCACTATTAGACATCCATTTAAAAAAAAAATTGCCCTTTATTTATGGGGGACGTTTTGCAGACCACACATTTTCAGTTAGAAAGCAGGACTTCACGTCTTTCTTCTCAAAACTTGTAATGCTTGTACTCAAAACTTTTGCTCTCTTTCAAATATTCACTGTGATTTCTCAAACCTTTCTCTTCACACTCAAAACTTGTCCCTGCTCGGATCAAATCCCCGCTAGCAAACCTCTCTGCTAGCTTGAGAATCATTTTCTGCTTGGAACAAAAAAGTACTGTTGTCTGGCAACCTCTCAGCCAATAGAATGAAAGTGTTCTACTGGGTGCGTTTGTTTCCTTCTAGTGGGTGTGCCTGTGTAGCTACTATTGATTGTAACAACTTGCACCATCCACTGGATGTTTTTTCTCTCCAGCAGATACAGTGAAGCATAAAATCCCAGGAAAAAGGCTGTAACCTGAACAAATGAGATGACGTTTACTTTCCAAAGCACTGCAAGCTGGATATGTTTGGACTAAAACACTCGTTTGTGAAGGTAAAGGGTTACCAGAGCGAAAGGTTGAGCAGTCGACTGACTTCTGAATAACGGGTCAAACTCCTGAGCCACAAAGATACAAAAATGCACTTGTTTTTATTAATGATAAAGTAGCGCTGCCCACTCAGCACTTTTCCACGTCTGCATCAGTCATTGAAAACTGAAGGCAGAACCTTTTTAGATGATAGCTGTTATATAATTACTTTTATTGCACTGTTTTTCTGGTGCAGACGATTACCATGTGTTCGCTGCTTCACACATATCAGCAGCTACAAATTTTCTGCTTCATCACTTTTGATATTTCACAACAACCAAGACCAGGCAGAGTCGTGAGATATAATAATAATAATAAAAAAAAACTGCAAGATGATGGTTTATATATCTACCAATAAAAGGCAATGAAGAAACCACAAATGTAA